>NC_134568.1:151949731-152258898 GCF_050947875.1 Dermacentor variabilis | reverse complement strand
TGTGTGTGTGTGATGGCAAAATATGAATTACGCATGTCAAGAACTCAAGAATTCGCTATCAGCACCTGAATATTAACCTAAAACATTAGTTTATGCTTCGACTTTCGGGCGAAATTCCGACTTTTCTTAGCTTACCTTCACTGCCGTCTGAATTTATACCGTAGTATGAGATCGCTGTCATTGACACCATGCCAACGCCCTGAAACATGGGCCCCGAACATATGTACCGCGGGCAGCGTTTGCTGTGCGCCACCTGCGATGATTTACGGACGCACGATCAAGTCATGAACAAGTGCATATTGACGTGGCTTTCGACCCTTAGTTGGCTCTTTTACGACACATTCCACCTTTACAACTGTAAAGACGGGATACCCTGAGCCGTAGGTACGGCCTCAACCATCACGTAGCCAAAACACCTCGATATATACATGGACTCTCAATCGGCACTGCATGCCAGCAAGCTTCGTCCCACAGCCTCATCAGCGGTACTCCTTGTCAATTAGGCCTTCCGACGTGCAGAGGCCCGCGGAGTCACTGCAACACTGCATTGGATTCCTCCTCACCATGGCATCGAGGGAAATTAGAGAGCCCGCGAGGCGGAGCGCGCCCGTCTTTCAACCGCGTCGTCTCTCAGGATCCTTGAATATCCCTCGCCACCAGCAATAGCAGCCTCACAAAAGGACCACCGTACCAACACGACAGAGCTCTAAAAGCAACAGCTAAACGACACAAGACAGAACTCCGTGCGAGCGTTCCCCTAGACCCAGTTCCCGCGGGTCTTTCCAGGTTGGGGCAGGTGCTGCTAGGCTTCGCCCCAGCTTCGTGTTCACACCGGAAATGCTGGAGCGGTGGTGGCTGTACCGTCCACACTGGGAGAGACTCCCTCCTTTATCGTCTCCTGACTCCCTTACGCGGCAGGAACCCACCCCTCAACAGCGTCCGCGGGCCAAGAAAGCACCCAGGAGCCACACAGGCGCCCCGACTGTGGCCTAGCCACACGACCAAGCGCAACTCATCTGTTTTGGGAGTTCCAGTGCCGCACTCATCCCGGGGACCGCCACTTGAGGGCGATGCGAGTGTCGTCCTATGAGGAATGTATTGGGCCGGCGACCATGTCAACGGATTCGGACAGGGTAATTTTAGACCCGTTCTTGGGTTTCGCCAAGGACGCGCCGCTCTATAGGGCGGCTCTGAATACGCCTCCCGCCCAGAACACCTTCCTATTCCACTTAATAGGTCTTCAAACTGTCCCTTAATGAAAGCATTTTTATCACCGTTATCGAACTTCCATAGGACAACCCTTGGCAGAGCTGAGTGACGCTAGCTTCCTGACTGTGAATCCTCTTATGGGGCTATCCCCGTGCGTGCATAGTAGGTTTTGTGGACGCCGCTTCCTTATAGGGTAGATCGTTGGTTCGGGCTAGTTAGTAATCTATACTACGTACTGCTTAAGCGCAGAGTTTACAACAAACACAAAGGAACACGAAAGGTATAGGCGCTAGTCCCGTTCATGTCCCTTTGTGGTTGTAAATTCTGCGCTTAAACAGTACGTAGTATGTTCCTTACAGTGAACTAGCGTTCACGATGCCAACAAACTTTTGGATGTTGGTGCTGTTCAATACAAACTTCGACATATTTTCATCGTCGTAGTAACCCCATTCATCCAACAACGTAAACTGTCCGTAGCAGGCTCGCCAAGCGGCAGTTATTGTAGATGCATTGCTTGCTTGCTTGTTCCTCACTTGTAGCGCTTACCACTACGAGGGATTGGCAAAGAAGCCAGTGCCTACTGGCTGCTGAACGTAGCCCGCCGTAGCTCTCCTCATTGTTCGCGAAACGTAAGGTTCATACCCCCCATGAATTGACATTATTTGTGATGGAAGGTCGTTAATGATTATTAGGAACAGAAGACCCGTAACACTGCTTCTGAGGAAGGCCGGATGAAACGTCAATGATGGGTGATGAAATGTTACCGATAACTGTAAATTGCGAAATGGCAATACAATTCAGAGCCTAGAAACAATTATAGAATCTAGGTAAAGCGATGGAAGCTTTTCCATTAGGCGACAATGGGCGGCCCGGTGAAATGTATTGAAAAACTTGTTGCTTTTTCACTACCTGAAGGCAACAGACTTGATTGCCCGACTATAGACATCCTACACCTAACTTAGTGCATGTTAAAGTGCGGTATAGACTCACGTTTTTTCTCTCTCTCTCTCTTTCACTCCCCATTCTCCTCCCCACGTGTAGGGTAGCAAACTGGACTCAGTCTGGTTAACCTCCCTGCCTTTCCTTCTTCCCTTCTCTCTCTCTCTCTTGATGAATAAGTAATCGGTCTGAAAATGTTTATTAATGTTACTGGATAGAATGTTAGCAAGTGCGCATAAAAAGTCTTTCCTTAAATGATGGTCGTTATTTATTTATTTATTTAAAATAAGAGGGTTTACGTGCCAAAACCACTTTCTGGTTATGAGGCACGCCGTAGAAGGGGACTCCGGAAATTTAGACCCCCTGGGGTTCTTTAACGTGCACCTAAATCTAAGTACTCGGGTGTTTTTCGCATTTCGCCGCCATTGAAATGCGGCTGCCGTGGCCGGGATTTGATCCCGCGACCTTGTGCTCAGCAGCCCAACACCATAGCCACTCAGCAACCACGGCGGGTTATTTATTTATTTACTGATAACTGCTGGTGGATGGGGCCGTTACAGGGTGGATGTCTTAGTACTTGATTACAGCGTTGCATGCACGCCACAAGCACGAGCGCATTGAAGCGCAAAGGAGAAAATACAAGCGCTGCGCACATCACACAATGCGTACCGCTACCTTAAGCATCATGTACATTAATAATACAGATCTAGTATTACAAAAGAGAGAGAGAAAAAAGTAACCGAAACAAAAAAGGACGATGCACACAAAACGTGTACTATGCATGGAGCAAAATTTCCAATACAAGTGTAGGGAACGAGAATAACACACAAACAATGGGGAACGGCTTTAAATGTCACAGTGCGCCGCAAGGTAATTCAATAAAGACTTTTCGAATTCACTCGCAGAATCTATTGTTACAATCTCACGTGGTAAGGAGTTCCATGCTTCGATTGTGTGTGGAAAAAAGGGAATATTTATGAGTGTCTTTTCTCGTAGTTAGAGGTGTAATTTAATCGGGGTAACTCTGTTTGACTGTACGTGATCACCTTTCTTTTTCAAATATAGCGCTCGGTGTTTTGATTGAAGTAATTTGTGTACATAGAGGGGAGAAACTTTAACTTTGCAACCATTCTCCGTTGGGATAGTTTCGGTAAGTTCAGTGCTGTCAACATAGCCGTGGCTGAATCTGTTGTCCTGTATTTGGAAAGGATAAGCCCCTTGCTGCGCTCCTCTGGATTCTTTCTAATTGATTGGTTTGGTTCTTTTTATATATATCCCATACAACGCTAGCGTATTCTAGCATAGGACGTACTAGCGTTAGGTAGGCTGTCATTTTTACATTTGAAGCACAAACTTTTAGTCTCCGTCTTAAAAACCAAAGCTTTCTTTCGGCTGAGGTGCACAAATTTTATTATGGGTGTTCCAACTCAGGTCTTGTAATATGGTTACGCCTAGATATTTAGAGTGACTGGCTTGAAATATGTTATTACCCCCTAGCTCATAATCAAGGGAGAAAATTTTTTTTCTTGTTATTCTCGTACATACTGTTTTTTTTTCGCAATTTATTTACATCTTCCATTTTTCGCCCCAATCACTGACAGTTTTAACCCTGAATTTAGTATGGCCTGATCCTCAGGATGTGAAATCTTTTAATACATTAGGCATTCATCTGCGAATAAACGCACTGTAAGACTTTTGTCGAGTCCTTCAGTTATATCATTCATGTAACATAAAAACAGGACAGGGCTCAGCACGGAGCCCTCTGGTATCCCTGAAGTGACAGGCAATACCTTGCATCTTTAACTTTGACAAATTTTTTTCTGTGAGTAAGATTTGATTTTATCCATCTGACGATATTGCTATAAACACCATAATTTAGCAGTTTTCTGACGAGTTGCGGGTGTGAAACGCGATCGAAGGCTTTCGACAGGTCTAAACATATGGAGTCTATTTGGCTTCGTTTGTCTATCGCCTTTATAAAGCCATGTATTGTTTCAGCCCTCTGTGTAACTGCAGACAAACGCCTTCTAAAACCGTACTGATTCGGGTTCAAGATATTAGAGCTTTCAGAATGGTCAAACCAACTTTTTGATAGGATGTGTTCTAAAATTTTACAACATATGGAGGTGATCGATATTGGTCTATAGTTTTGAACAAGGTGTTTGTCACCACATTTATGAACGGGCGCAACTCCTGCAATCAACCAATCGTACTACAGACTATGCTGTTCTACAGATGGTTTAAATAAGATTAGAAGCTATTTTGAGACCCATTCTGCGTAGCGTCTCAAAAATTCATTAGAAATACCATCTGGGCCAACTGCTTTTTCCGGATTTATGGTGACCTGTAGAGAAAGTATTCCTTCACCTGAAAAGCAACTATGTCGCATGGCAGAAGGTGCGCAAACGTCTGGCGCACTCAAGTCTTCAGCCATTAGCTCTGGTGGAGAAAACACAGAGTGAAAAAGCGATTGTACTCATCAGCAGCCTCTAAATGGCTAATAATAATATTTCCAAAGTCAACAATGTAGTTGGTGTTTTCGTTTGATGGAGCAAGATGGCGCCAAAATCGTAGCGATGAGTCCTTCATGAACACAGCAAGTGTCTGTGAATAATACTTCTCTTTTGTGACCTCCACTTTCTCCCTTAACGTTTGTGAAAGATGGGAAATTTCAACTTGGTTTCGTTTGTTTTTGTTTCTATTGCGTTGCAGCTGTCGTTTTAACTGAATAATTTCTCGATTTCTCCAGCGATTCTGTTTCTTCACAGTTTTCGATCGTTTAGGAAAGAAATGCTTCACCGAGTAGTTTATAACAGTTTTAAATTGGTTCCATAGTGTGTTCCAGTCAGTTGCCCCATTAAAACCGTACAACCACATTTCTAAATAATCTAAAATGCTCACATCACCAGCTGTGGAGAAGTCATTTGTAAGGAGAGTTCGCCTCTTCGTGATCATCGGAGGCAATGCCTCCTTCACACTTGGCAAAATGAGTTTATGGTCACTCAGCCCATTGTGAACAGAAATGTCGTAATCAGTGCTCTTACTGATGCTGAAAACCAGGTCCAACAAAGATTCTGAGGTTGTTCCAATCCTTGTTACTTCATTTACTGATTAGGTAAGATCGTTACCAAACTCAATATCCATCAAAACTTCGCAATCTTTGTTAGACACGCAGCTTGTTTCAAGTTCGTTCCATTGTATAGCCGGTAGGCTAAAATCACCCGCAATGACCAGGCGCGTATTAGCAGGGACATTGTTACAAAGAAAATCTTGCACAGATTGTAGAAACTCTATGGGAGCGTTTGGCTGTTTGTAAACTGCTCCAATTGTGTCGGGTGCGCTGCACAACGTAGTTTTGAACCATCTACTCTTGTTGTTGCGGCTGCCCTCTAATAAGACCAGTTCAATGTCTTCCTTATAAATGATGGCAACGTCACCGCCTCGCGCGTTTCGATCTTTGCGAATGATTTTGTATCTAGGGGGTATGACCTCGCAGCTCCTGATCTCCGGTTGTAACCATGTTTCCGTTATTATTACAATGTCTGGATTGAAATCGTAAAGAAGATGTTCAAATTCAAGTGTCTTATTCACTACGCTGCATACGGTAATATTTACCATGGTGAAGTCTCGATCATTATTCCCGCATTGTCATACAAAACACTGTTTCACGTCAATTCCACATCACCAGCAGTACGAGGAGCAACGATATTCATTGTACGGTATTTTCGATGCACACTTCGGGGCACGGTAGAACAATAAGAAACCTATCGTCGCTTCGATAGCATTTTCCAAACCTACTAACCTGTAAGAACAGGACATATGGTTGAAATGCTTCCATTCGTAAAGTTTCGCCGAGCCCACGGGATGGCTCGATGCACACTGGCCTTTTGTAGCCCATGTGCTGGGTCGGCCTTGCCACTGCGGTTGTCGTTGACAGTCTTTGAGCACGCTTCAGTCCATTGAAGGTAGCAGTATGCCACGTTAATTTTTGTGTGCGATGTTATGCGACTTGGTTGATAGCCAGGTCCGATGCGTAGCGCAGTAAAGCCTGCAAGAACAGGACATCGGACGATAGTTACAATCTTTGCTTTTATCTCCGCGTTTATAGGCTGGATTAACCATTTTCCATTCATACAGAATCTCATCTGTGGATAAAGGCGGCTTCAAAATGAAGGAGACGATTATGCTAGATGGTATAACTGCCTCTGTAAGAAATGTAATGTTAATTCATGCAACCATTGATCCAAGTTATTATGTTTTTTTTGTTTTATGACGCAATTCCTTCAGGTGTAAGAGCTATCAAAGTCATGTATCGATAGTTTACTTCAGTTGGGGAAGGTATGTTTGAGTAGTCTTCCTTAGTAAACACCGATGTAAGGTAGTCATTGTCTCATTGAACACAGATAGACATAGTTCCTACGAAAACGCATTGCCGTCGCTGCCAGGTATTGAGATTTGGCCTGACGTCTTTAAGGGAAAGATTGTTTTCCAGAGTTATGTAGGGATTATTATGAAATAAATAGTGATGGTCATATGATATAAATTTATTTTTAGCCCCTCGATACTGTTTTTGCAGGTTTTATGCCAAGCCATCGAAATTGGTGTGTCCAAGCACTTGGCAGCTCAGCAAACGTGTCACTTTTTGTTTCTGAGTATGCGTAGAAATTTCGTCAATCATGGCTTAGATATGTTAACGTGGTTAGACGTCCACGGCATGTGATCACGCACATGTATTATATTTTCATGGACTGAACTGAGTGAAAAAAAAGAATTAGATCGTGCCGCTGTTGATGGATTAAAGTCAGCTTTTTGTAGTTTAGTATGCGTTGTTTTAATCGCACCGCTGGCGCGAGTTGTTGGGAACTCGGCGCTGACGCCCGTTGTTGCACCTGGGTCGCAAGCCCCAAGGGTAGCGTTGGCCTGGCGGCCTGGGGTACAACTGGAAGCATCCGAAGGTCCCGGCAAAGCATGAGTCGACTGGTAACAACAAAACAACTTGTTTATTCTAACATCGCAAAGAGTTGGCGGTCAGGTTGACCGAAGTAGAGAGACGGGAGTGCACTTTACTCAACAGAAGAAATCGGAGCCCTCCTTTGGCGTCCGGGGGCAGCTGCTTTTATACTCTCGCAGTTGAGGGCAAGAAGGAACCCCTCTATAGACGAGCACGTGACTCTGCCGCTCGGGCACAATGGGATAAGGTGACGCATACTGTCGTGTCGCCGCCGGTCGGGCACAATGGGGAGGAGAAGGTGGCTCACACTGTCGTGTCGCCGCCGGTCGGGCACAATGGGGAGGAGAAGGTGGCTCATACTGTCGTGTCGCCGCCGGTCGGGCACAATGGGGAGGAGAAGGTGGCTCACACTGTCGTGTCGGCGCCTGTCAGACCCCCTCGCTTCACAGTTGTTGGGAGCTCCTCTCCCCGGCTGCCACGCTTCGACAAGCGTGGGCACCAATATGCACATACACTCACACACGCACATGAAGACACGTGGCATCGGAACATGCCTGGACGCGCTTGGCGGGGAGGCGTAGCGGCGACGCCGAACGGGCCAAAATGTCTGCCGCTTTATTGCAGCCGCGCCGGCTAAACCGCGCGTCGTAGGCGAAACGTAACAGCGTAGGCGTAGCACAATGAGGCGAGAAAATGAGAGTATTTGAATTAGTAACTAGATTCGATGGTCACTGAAACCATCTTGACAAGGATAAACACATCTGAGGAAGATGATACAATGATATATAAAATATTGTTTCCATGTGCGGACATATAAGAAAAGAAAATCGAGCACGAGCTGAATCAATTCGCTGAAACTACCTTGATGATAAGTTACGTTAAACCAATTGGTGTAGGGAAGTTGAAGTCTCCAGACCAAAAATTACCGTGAAAGTTACTGCAATCCATAAGCGTCGCCATCATCGTAACCATCTTCGTCGCTTCGCGTCTTCATCTTCCGCGCTCTAGCTCGTGCTTGAGCAATACAGCTTCGGTTCAACCGTTGAATCTCAAGTGTACGATTATGAGACCAATGGTGTCCACTCATCATTCCTCTTCTGCCACAGGACAATTTTTGTGTACTAATGACCCGGCTAATTAGATAACAATAATTACTCAATACATATTTTATTATTTGAAAGTTGGGCAGTCTCGCCTAAGCTCTGACAGCGACAACCAAGTTTAGCGTTGCGCTTGAACTAGACGGATGCTATGCCAACATCCGCGTATTGATACAACACCGTCTGAGGAGGCCTCAGCGCAACGCTAAACCTTTCAGTGCTTTGGATTTCGTGCGAAAGTGCCCAGTTTTATTGCGGTACCAATTATAGGACGCTCGAAGTGCATGTCCGCCGCCGTTATGCCGTCCCGCGATCCACGCGGCCCTCTCGGAGGGCTAGAGAGGGTTGTCAGATTGTCGTTGGGCTGCAAAAACGACGAATCCAACAGGACAACTCACCCTCGCCCTATGCCATCTTTCGGGATGTGTAGCATACAAGCTGCCACCTCTAATACTACCGGAAAAGCAAGATTTGCATCTTTGTCTCGGGCTGCCGAGCTTTGCGGTTGATAAAGTGCTTTATCTGGATGCTCGAATCAATCCGCTTGATTCCAGATTTAAGCAGCTTAATGTCCTGACTTTTCTCAAGCACTACGGCGCACCTCTCTCCTCATCGCAAATCGCAATCCGTTTTCATCGCGTCTGTTGACTCTTCTTTTTTTTTTCAGAACATATTGGGCGGCTTTATTGATCGCTTTAACGATTTTTGTTCAGATGCGGTTATGAGACTTCAAGTTAGTCGGCCATGCCTACTTTCTCCAACTGCAAATTCGTTAAAGGTTAAATTAGGTTTTGATTATGTTTTTTCTTCAAAACACGAAATACATCTGCCAGCGCGTGTACTCGAAGGTCTCCTCGATCAATTCCGTTCTCCCCCTGTTATTTCTGCTGATGTAGCTCAAATTTTAGAGTAGGCCTGAGTTGGCATCTTTTTCACTCAGCTGAACTGGTATTTTGCTGTCTGTGTGTCTGGCTACACCCTGCTATTTTTTGCGAAATTTCTGGTAATTATCCTGGCCATCAGAAAATTAGGTCTTCAGAGATCTAAAGTAATAATTTTTACGGATGCGCTTTGGTTGTGTGCGCATATGACTTCAAATAAGAGCTCGCACCTACTGAGCATATTTTCGACCCTGAAATCCGCTTTGTCTGGGCCTCCGGACACTGTGGAATATTCCTAAATTAGTTCGCTGACTCGCTCGCGTCTTCGTCACTGTGTCCGGTTTTAAATGTTCTTGTTAACATTTCTTCTATAACAGGAGCCAGACTTACAGGCCTTTTCTTCCTGAATTGTAATGAATCATTTCCAATTTTCTCTGATGATTTTCGACACCTTAGATTCCCGTAGAACATGGGCAAATGCCTTTCATGACAATGCGAGCTGACGTTATCAAGCTTGTGTTGTAGATCTCCCCGCCTAAACTTTTATCTTCACAGATCTGGTTTATCGATAACTAACGTTTGCACTTTTTGCAAAGAACCAGACGCAATTGACCATTTCATTCATCCGCCGCTTCCCTTCCCTCCACAGAATGTTTCTATAGTACTTAATTCTGAGTGGTAATATGTGTTTAACACTATCAACATCAAACATATTGTCCTTTGGTGCCTGCAAGTTGGGCACAAGCCACGGGTCTATTTTTACTGCTATACACAAGTTCATTGAGGCGTCCGGAAGATTACACTGCTAAGGTTGTTGTTTTTGTTGCCTCAAAGCATGGCTGGCACCTACGAGTAGCATTGGCCACACAGGACTGATTGAAAAGTACACCCAACAAAATGTTGGGGCACCGACCGTGGTGTATTCTATTCTTTTTTTATATTTTTATGAATGAGCCAGCTCAAAATTTTATTAATGCTTGCAAAAAATTTAATACCTTTAATGATTTAATACCGTGAAAGAATTTCCAGGAAATGTGAATAACCATAAATGGAATCAAACGACATCGCGAATATAAACACAAAGTTTATCAACCCCTGTCGGCATTACTACAGGAATCATAAGTATAATGGTAATAATAAACGAGTTTTGTAAGGCTAGAAACTCCAGAAATAATTACGCCACCACAGATTCTAGATATGGCTTCAACATACGGTTAGCAAGTTACAACTTAATGTTTAAAAAAACTTTCAACCATTTATAGAGAAACATGTGACTCACTACATACAGTCTCATCCGTATTCACGTAAGAAAGTATCACATAAAATCTATTGACATTACTATTGATGGTATTGTTCAGCTCATTAATAACTGGAAAGTTTCGTCTTCAGCAGGTATTGACAATAGTAACTCTAAATTACTAAAAATACAGTCTGAGTGCCTAGCGAATTTTCATTCCATATTTTTCATCAATCTGTAATGACAGGTCAGATTCCTCAAGATTGGAAAACAGTCCAAGTCATACTCGTCTTCAAAGACGTTGACAAAAACTTGGCTGAGAGCTACCGACCGATATCACTGACGTGCATATGCTGTAAAATGATCGAACATATTATTGCATCTCATGTTTACCATCATCTAGAACCGAAGAACTTCTTTTTTTCATAATCAGCATGGTTTCACGACAGCTTTGTCGTGCGAAACGCAACAGCTTGACTTTACGATAAAATTACATTTTAACGTGGACTCAAACCTTCAAACTGACAGAATCTTTCTGGCTTTGTCTAAAGCTTTTGACCGCGTAGCCCATTGTCGCCTGTTTTTGAAGTTATCATCATTAAAACTTAATTCACTAACTGTACCCTGGCTTCGTAATTTTCTTTCTAACAGTCAGCAGTTTACTTTCGCAAACAGCTTCTCCCCGCCCCTTTCAGATGTTCCATCAAGTGTACCACAAGGAAGCGTTCTTGGTCCCTTACTCTTTCTGATATACATTAATGACATACCCAATGACTTATCATCATGCATGCGCATTTTCGCTGACGACTGCATTATCTGTCGTTCTATTAACATCTCTGCCGACCACCACAAACTCCAAAACGGTCTTAGCCAAATTACTAATTGGTGTGACACCTGGCTAACGACTCTAAATTCATCTAAATGTGAAGTGATATCCTTCAGCCGCAAACGCTCTAACTCGAAATATTTTACTGGATCAAAAATGTCCCATTATCTCGGACCTCATCATTAAAATGTCTAGGCGTAAATCTTCCAACAAACCTCTCCTGGACTTCTCACATTACCACCATCTGTGCCAGTGCTTCTCGATCACTGTGTTACCTGCCACGCAACCTTCGAAACTCACTTATCCGCAAACTGGCATTTCAAAGATTTGTTTGCCCACGACTTGAGTTCGCCGCTCCGGTCTGGTCTCTCCAGCAAAATTACTTAATTAACATGCTGGAAGCAATCCAAAATTATGAAATTATGGCTACCGTTCTAGCGTAACTCAAATAAAGCTTCACCTTTCACTTTAGCTGCTAAGTAATCGTCACGACATAGCCGTTTTGTCATCATTTCAAGAGTACTCCCACCACACTAACAAACGCTCCCTGCACCTAGAAACACCATCGCACACGTCGCAGAGATTGCACAATCATCGTAGCTTCATGCGCAGCTACAGTAAAACTGAAGCATTTAACTCGTCCGCAGTTCCACGTGCCATTCGTCTCTGGAGCAGCCTTCCCGATAACATAATTGCGGAAACTGACCGTGAAAAACTCAGGCACTCACTCAACTCGCTTAACCCTTGTTAACCATTGCTATCGTACTCACTGTTTGGTTTTATTTTTCCTACTTTTTCCTTGCGCTGCATTACGTTTGTTATAAACTTATCGAGTTCCTTTTTTATTGTACTCATACACAGCTGTGTGTAGCTAATATGTTTCTTTCATTCTTAGGGTGTGCACTTGGCTGGTGTTGTTTTGTCTACCTTCATATTGTTACGAGATTGTATGCGCTTACTTGATTCTATACCCCCCTTACTGAATGCCCCATGTAGGGGCCTTGTAAGGTATTTTACAAATAATAAAAAATAATAAAATATATCTTGCACTAGTTGCTCTAAGACATCAGTGTCGACAGAAAAGTGCGCCTAGAAAACATCATATTCACAATAGCACCTGGGAAAACCCTTCGCATGTGTATTCCAATTCGAGCAACTCATAAAGACAGCGAAGTTGTAGGGTATAAAGCGGTGTAAAACGAGACAGAAAATGTCATGTTGATGTAATTTCAATGCGATTAGCTTTTTTCCCAAACTTTACCCCCTTTGCAGTATGTACGCATCTAACCTCTATCACCCAGTGACCCAAGTTGTCTACTAGCTTCAGCCACTGTGTAGTGCTGGCTGCTGTTTTGCCGAGCAGACAACTTGGACAATGGGTATGGAACCACTGCGTATGTGCCCGCATAGACAACTTCGGCGCTGCGTATATGTGATATTGGTAAGTGCCCATTCTTGGCCAATCCCCCAGAAAGAATGTGTCAAGGTGACACGAGGGATATGTGGCCTGAAACACTATAATAAGGCGATAATGCCCCATCCACAACAGACACCTCCACGTCGAGCGCGGTCGCTTCATATAGAGCATTGCAACAACGTTGCAGTCAGGATATTATGGGGATATTACGGAGTTTCAACTGGGGTGAAGTGCTTACGACAAGCTATACTGTGTCGTGGTATCATTTGACATTGTGATTGGCAGCGAGACTGCCACGTCATGTATCTGCGATGGCAATACGGTGTGGCGCTGCATTACTTTGAATCTAATCGCATTGACGTAGACATTGATCATGAGATGGGTTCTGCCGCATTTGGTTTAACTGTATTGTGAAAAAATGCAGTGCGATTGCTGCTTGTGTCCTTGCTTTCTGTGTCTGTCCTTGCTTTCTGGGTCAGAACAAGTGATCGCGCTTCAATTAGGATGACTATTAATAAATATGATTTTTTACAAGTACAAAATGGCTCATTTTGCCACCTCGGTGGTTGGCACTTGTAGCAGCAGCCTTTCGCACTAAATAGAAAGCTGTGAAAGTATAATTCCATAAAGCTACACATTTGAACTCATTAAAGTAAGTCTGCTTAAATCTTAGGAGTCGAAGAGAGTTGTAGTCTGTGTATATATTTGCACTTCTATATCATAGCGTGCAACGCAACGTATCGCAGCATGCAATAGCACATCGTACAGAAAATAAATGCGGTTTTTCGATGACCGTTGAACATTTGGATTGATGTTATCAAACACAACGAAACTTCTATGAAGCCAAAGCTAGTGTTTTTAGTGGTGTACAGACGGTCCTTTATCTAGATAATTTTTTTTCGTGGAGGTAAACATTGCTTGCGCTCTGCACAGACTATCGCTGAGCGCAGTTTTTTTTTCGCATAAGAGTGCGTTTGTGCTGCTGGTTTGCCTGTCCTCGTAGGAAGCTCCGAGACCTGCCGCTGCACAATTTCGAAACTAATGTCATTGTGTTGGAACTAATTAACAATTCATGAGCCATTTCTTTTCTTTTTCTTTCTTGGCGTATGTGGAGGCTCCAGTCAACATCCAATGCTGCCGTGGCCGAGCGTCTATTGTTGCGCGCGTTTCCTCGTGTTGGCCTTTCCCCTGTCAGTGGTAGCAAGCAAGAAGTGCTCAAGGCGGCACACCGCAGCCATGGTTTGAGGCCACAGCAACGACAGCACTAGAGTTTCAGCTGAGCCTTCCTTGAAGCTATCCTGTTGTTCTTTCCTTCGAGACCTCTGCGTGAAGCGTCAGCCAAATGAACGTTTGCGACTTTCTCTATGGCCCGAGAAGACTACCGCTTTAACTTCCTGGAATTACAGTTGGACACTTTAAACTTGTCTAATTGTAATCAAAATCATTTTATTACCTGCAAATTACGCTCGCGACGTACCACGAGGTCATAGAGCACTACAGATTAGCATGCCGGAAATATCTACTTCCGGATAGGTCCCTCACGTCCGCAGAGGCAGTCGCCTGGCGCCACCTGCAAGCCAAAAACCGCATGTCTCCCAGATGGAGATACCTCACGCAAACGGGAAATCCGGAGGACCAATTCTGCAGATTCTGCGATAAAATAGGAACTCTAAGACATATCCTATGGAAGTGCAGCTACTCCCTGGGATAAAATTTATTCAAAGACGAAGAAGCATGGGAGACCGCGCTTCATAGGCAAGACCCGGCGCTACAGGCCAACATTGTCTGTCTGGCAGACGAAGCGGCAAACCACTTCGTCTACTAACCCTTGCCCCTTAGGGTGACCTCGGGCGGGCTCCCTGGACACCTACGAGCGGTACCAGAGCTCTGGTGTCACCCCTTACGGACAATAAAAGTTTTGACACACACACACACACACACACACACACACACACACACACACACACACACACACACACACACACACACACACACACACACGCACACACACACACACACACGCTCGCACGCACGCACGCACATACAGCTACAAATACGTTGTATATTTTATTGTGTAAGTCGTTTGTTTTACTTTGCTGTTATCAACCTCTCTATGATTTGTTATAGAGCGCACTTCGCTTCGTTGTAAAGATCGCGTGCCGTGCCGCTCGCTCTACAGCAGGCTAAGCGTGTTCCGCAAAATAAAATCTTTATTTAGCATGAATTCAGTGGATTGCTCATTTTCTTCTGCACACTTCGGCGGAATGTGGGACTGCAGCCGACGCAATGGCAGCGAGTTTTGCGGCGTGCTCCGGGGCGAAAACGGGGAGTGACGCAAGGTATCCAGAGCGTCGAATGCCGCTATTGCCTGTCCGACCATAAATTTTTTAGCCCAGGCTCTTCACCACTGCTGCCTTCGTCGACCTTCACCTCCATCACATCCTTAAATTGATGGCCTCGAATATGTCGTCAGTCGTCAGTTCCGAGCAGATTACCACGTCGGTTTAATCTAAAGTAGGGTGAAGACGGGGCTACCGCACAGCTAGTGCGGTGTCTGGAACCCCCGCACGGTGGCGTAGGGGCGGACAGGGAGGGATGCGGCGGCGCCGTCACGTGCGTTCTTAGTAGAGCCACAAAGTTATAGCCCTCGGGGAGGCCTATAACTCTCCGTTGCATAGGAAAATTCGTTGGAGTGGTATTTGCTCTGAAGGCATGGCAGATAGGAACTCAATACATATGGTAGATAGGAATTCGGCCGGAACCTATACGAAATTTTTCGCTCTATAGGTCATTGCGTTGTAGAGACGTAGTACTGTGCCTCCAATATTCCTGTATTTTTTCAAGTTTTGTTCCTTTCTCTCTTTTTTTCCTTTCTCTTGCCGCCGGCTTGGACAATCCCCCGTAGTGGGAAAGCGCTAGTTCCTTGAGGAACAATAATACAAGTAAGCCGATGCCCCTGATACTTTCTCCATGACCCATTCTTACTGACGTACGGCTTATGCGATGATATGTGATTTAGATTGGATTTGGCAAGGTGCGACGGAATAACGATGGCCGCTGCTGCCCTCACATTAAAGGAAATGCAGCAAAGCAGTCAAGCTGAATTTTTCTTCAGGTGAGGTGGCGGCAAAAGCTCGCGCATATTTAATGACAAAAGCAGGGGCGTAGCCTGGGTGGAGCACAGTGGGTACGTGCCGCCTCTCCTCCTCCCCCAGTCAAGTGCGTGCTCCCCTTCCCCCACCCAGGTAAAAGTTACACCACTGCACAGAAGCGATCGTATTCTATAATTTCTCTCGATGATGGAAAATTTTGATGGCGTCTCTTCCCGCGACATTGCGGGTGCTCCCTGCTGAGGCTATCTTGCCAAGTAGACAAACTGGGGCACTGGGTATGCGTCAAACGTTTCTCCTTACGTCTCGCATTTCTCGACGCACGCACCACTTCTCCCCGTTACCCGCTGTGGTGACTTAGTGGTGTTGCGCTGCTAAGCGCGAGGTTGCGGGATCAAATCCCAGCCGCAGCGGCTGCATTTAGATGAAAGCAGAATGCGAAAACGCCCCTGTCCATGCATTGGGGGCACGTTAAAGATCCCAAGGTCGTCGAAATTAATCCGGAGTCTCCCACTACGGCATGCCTCATAATCAAATCGTGGTTTTGGCATGTAAAACCCCAGAATTCAATTCAATTCTCCCCGTTGTGCCAAGTAAACAACGTCATCTACGAGAAGAGAGGATGCCAGTTAACGAGTTCGTCCCGTGCAACCATGCTACATGGCCCTATAGTTGAAGCCGCATCGCCGATTACGAACCCTGACTTTATTGAGTACGTGTAACGTAAACAAACAGTACCTTATGAGTCGTGGAAGCGATGTGTAGTGCAAAAGAACTACATGCACTTGCGTAGACCTAATAATCAAATAAATTTAATGAGCATTCAAGTCGCGTTGATACGGATGGCACCTCTAGTCCAAAGCGCTTTCGATGTTGCGTCATGTTTGCGTGCTTGCATTACATTTGCAAAAACATTCCACTACATTTGCGTCATTAGTGTCACTTTTGTATAACGTTTGCTTTAACATTTACACACACTCACAAAAAAACAAAAAGACGAAACAAAAAACCACGTTCATCACCAATTGCCGCATGTGTGGGATCGACTATTTTTTTTTTGTTCTAAACTCGCTTGTTCGGGCAAATGCAGCACAGGGAGCGAAGCACGGCTTTCGTGTCACTTGCAAGGGTGCGAGTCGTGGAGACATGCTAAACGCTCCCTGACGCTGGTTGCTTGCCGATACAATCAAGGTTGACTCTTAATAATTAAATTGAGCACTTTGTCACAGTTTGTTATAACTTATACATCTCATGAACGTCTGAATGGATGGTTCACACCAACTTCTCAGGCGTTATACTCGGAATATCGCACGTTCCGTAGTCTTTTCGGACTTGTGCGTGTTGTATCACGCGATAACAGCAACCCGCGAGTTATCACCATCACTATTAGCACAAGGTAGCGTTGCAACCAATGATCAAGACGGGTTTCCAACTGCTGTGACTTAATGCGCGTTCAAAACAACTTGGCCATACGCCGTACGTGTGCCAAAATGTAGCCAGAAAGTGTATATTCACTCAAATAAATTGAATATCTGCATTGATTCTTTGGATGAAATGTTCCACTTGTCTTGGACTATCTTTAACGATGCCGTGCGGCTTAGTCTGCTATCCGCTTGTTTACCAGAATTCATCTGATCACATTGGATGGGAAGCCCAAGCACGGGCTTGGTTTGTTTAACTACCCAAAAGTGAGCGTGCGGTGTGACTACGTAAATGGTCTTTCCTAGCAACAAAAATGGCGCTGTCACGTGGAGAATAGACCCCGATTATATTTCCTGCAGTGTACAACTCGCCGTCAAAACCATCGTACACGCTGCAAAACACACAGCCAAGTTTCCAGGTTGCTAGTCTTTCCTCGTGTGGTCCGCTCGCGTAATAATGGTCACTATCAACGACGACACCCCCACCGCTGCACCTTCATGAGGCTCGCGTGGGAAATAGTATGTTAAACACATGGGAAAGCCCCGCGTTTCGTAGTAATAATAGGAAGTAACAAATCTGCGAGTAAATGGAAAGGGTGAACTGAGGAGAAGGAACAACTTGCTGAGCCGAAGAACTGAATCCGTAGTATATGCAGCCGCAAAACACCTACCATTCATCTGGCGAGTAAATATGTGCCATTCCGAAGCTTGTAGTTACCATCATTTCCATGGGGACCTTGAACGACCGCAGCGCCTATTTTTCTACTCGCATGTTCGGATAAAACTTCTTTTTTAAATGTTCACCTCTCCTAAACCAGATCAAGGTGACGCTTCTGAAGTAAAATGTCTCTTTAAAGCAAGTTCTTAGGGGCTAAATTTTTAGGTTTTAATTTTTTTCTTAAAGAAAACACTTATGAATGCACAGAGGTGCATTCATAGGTCAGAGTTTTCTTCAAACTTTTCATTTCAAACTATTGCGTACACATACTAATTTCATGCTTAATAATGTCAAAGTAAATTTGAAGTGGAAAATAGTGAGGACATATGCCTTAATTGATCGATGAATAGCGATCGATCAATTGACTCGGTTTAACGTCTGAAAACAACACCGGTACTTGTGTTCCTCGCGCGTTCTTCGTGGTAGCTACTTCGGTATTTCTGCGAAGGGGCCATCGGATTCCGATTTCCTCTTCTCTCTTGTCCTGTGAAGCTCATCTTGGTGGACAGATTTATTATCGGCGGGTGAACGCGGGCAGGAAATATCTTTTTAAGGCGGCAAGCTCACTGAAAACGAAAACCTGATCGGCAATAGCGTTCAGCGCACCTAAGCATCTATGTGGACGTTTCGCAACTCCTCATCACGGGCCGTGCACATGTCCCCAGGGAGTGTGAGTGCGCTGCGATCGAGCTTTTGCACCAAGTGAACAACGTTGCTCTGTTGGCTGTGGTTATTTGCGTTGGCAGCCGACTTTATTCTCTCACCGTCATGCCTCGTCGCTGTTCGTGCACGTGGTAGGCTGTCAGGTACTTTTGGCCACATGTCCAACGTATTCACTCACGGAAACCCTTGAGCATCTGCGTCGTGCGAGTCATCGAGTGTCGATATTGCGGGCACGCTTGGTGTGCAGAGGGCGGCTGCTGGGCGCCCGTTCCTGCGGCGAGCGTCGGCGTGCCTAGGCGACGTAGCTCGGCGTAGCCGAGCGAACGAGCACAGCGAAAGCTGAAAGCGAACGCAGAGCGCAGCGGTGGATGAAAGACGCGAGTAGGAAAGCTGAGAGGAGGGTGCAACGGAACCATGAGGCGGAAAATGGAGGAGAGCATGGCGAAAGCGAGAGAAGATAAGCGTAGTGCGACGACAATGGCTACGAGATGGCGCCAGATTAGAGCGCGTCGTCTGGGCGGTCTGTCGGTGGCGGTTGTCGTGAATCGCGTCCACCCGTCACCCACGCGCTGCCTCTCGCGACCTCCAAATTACCGAAGCAGTTGCGCCGCACTTCGCTCCATTTGCAACGGGCCGCATGAGACAGATTGTCCGTGCCAGCCAATATGCTGCGAAATGAAAATATCTATAGAGCTTCGCTCAAATTTCTCATTAGGGAGAATCGCAATCGTCGGTTTTTTTTTTCAACCTTACTGCTGTTGTCACATTCCGCATCATGCTTTAGAACTTCGCGACACCACTCCGGTAGGTTGCATGTCCTGTGGCAGTAGTGGGTGCAGAAAAAGTCCCTACAAATGCCACTTCTCGACGCCGTCCGTCCCATTTTACTTCATAAGTGATAAAGAGCCACTTTCCGCGCGGCGAAGGTTTAGGGAAAAAATCGACGGTCACTTAGGTGATTTGAGGTGATCCTTAGGTGATTTGAGTGCGAAAGCATTTTGACTTCTCTAATTAATTTGCTACGTCCATAATACGTCACGTCATGCAATGTCACACGTACTTCAAAACTCATACTTAATCCACCTTGCTCCAACTTGTACAAACCTTAATCCATCATATTCCACCTTAATCCACCTTGATTCGATTTGTACCAGCCTTCATCCACCTCAGTCCACTTTAATACACCTTAACCCACCTTAATACACGTTGCTCTAGTTTGTACCAACCTTAACCACTTCAATTCACTTTAATACACCTTAACCCACCTTAATACACCTCACTGTAATTTGTACCAACTTTAATCCATCTTAATCCACTTTAATGCACCTTAATCCCCTTTAATCAACCTTCGTTCACTTTACTGCAGCTTAAGTCGCCTTACTCTAACATCGCAGCCATGCGACGTGACGTGTGCAATGACGTACGCACCAGGCACAGCTTAAGTTAGCCAGTGCCGTGGAGCCGCCGTGACGTCGGGGAAGCACGCCGGAGGCCTGGGTTCGATTCTCACCCGGACTCAAATATACGTCATTTTCTTTTCAAAGCCATTGATTTAGTTTCTTTACAGTAGTCTCCATGAGAAATTTGGCGTCAATCCGAGCATTTTTTGCGGGCTTTCTTTTTCTTTTTGCACTGTCGGCCATATTTTTCCAACCATCTCTTGATCACGCTGGACTTTCTGCCTCATGGGACATAGAATGCTTTCGCATTATTAATACAAAGTTTGTGACGTACACTTCCAGGTATTAAGGCTAGATAATCAATAGGTTTAGACATGTCATAAACGGCGAGGTATACTGAAAAGTAAGCGTGGTGCATGGGCAGTGAGGAGCGATGCGGTTCATTATTTCTTTCCACGCCTTCCAGTCTACTTTTAATCCGACTGCAAAAGACGAAGATCGTCAAGATGAAAGGACTTGCGCGTAGACGATAATTGGAATAACCTCGCGACCTGCCCGAAGAATCTCTGCAAGAGACACCCGTTCCTTCAGACGCCTTCGGTGTCACCGCGCTTGTCTAAACAATTTCGCTGCGCCACGGCTTCCCCTAAATCGGAGATTGGCGAGTTGCAGATGTTTGCTTCTCGTAACTCGCATGGCATTTCTTGATGTGAAGGAAATGTCAGAAAAAATGACAGCGTAATTAAAGTACAGAGAGAGCGCGAAAAGGCGAAACTTGAGTGTGGCCCGATATACTTGCGGAGAGCCATTAACTGTGTTTGTTACAAGCGTTTTGTCTTATTAAAAGTGGAATGTTCCTGTATGAATACCGCTTAACTTGCACCCAAAGTAAATATAGGATTTTTTTTCAACGTGATACATGGGAATACTGTTAACCCAAAAGGTAGCCACAGGGCATTCTGACGCCCAAAGCCAGCTCGCCGTCCCGCATGTGCAGGGTAGCAAGCTGGACTAAGTCTGGTTAACCTCCTTGCCTTTCCTTCCTCCCTTCTCTCTCTCTTTATAGCTCCGTAAATTTATTTAGTTATATATTTATTTGATTGTTTATCTATTTACTTGGTGGAGGCGCGGGGTAAAATCGAAACACTGGAACTTTGCATCCGGGCACTCCAGGCTGTTTCCAACATGCAGAAAAAAAAACACCTAGCACACCCCGCACCTCCACCAAATGTTCAGGGTGCATATTCTGGTCGTCGAGTGGCAGCAATAAACGTAGCACCAGCACCAATTAAAGGTACACTAAAATGGCGAACTCGCTCCGGGCTACGTGGTGGCGACAGCGCGTCCGAGCGTGCCAATATTCCTTACAATTTATTTATTAATGCGAAAGCATTAATAAATAATAGCCTCATTGAATTTAAAAAATACAGAAATAAACTTAACCAGGATGTTAAGATAGCTAAATCTACTTGCTATATTGATCGGTTTACCAAAGTACATTCTGACAGTAGAAAAGTTTGGCGTGAAATTGCCTTTTTAACTAATAAATGTAATCCGGACCCGCCCCTTACTATTATGACAGTCAATGGCGAACTTACAGGCTCTGATCTCGCAACCACTTTCAATTATTTTTTCATTAATGTAGCAGATTCTGTATGTACGTCATCAGTACCAGACACACTTTCTAATCTAATCACTCCCTTACAAAATTATATTGCGCTTATGCCAACTACTACTCATGAAATAGCTTCATTAATACATAAAGTAAAAAATCATGTTTCACCACGGCATGATGGTATACTAGCGGTACCTTTGAAGCATGTATCTTCTTTGATATGTGACGTCTTGTGTTACATCGCAAATCATATGTTAAAAAGCGGAGTGTACCCAGATCAGCTGAAGATTACACGTGTATGTCCAGTTTACAAAAGTGGGGGAAAGAATGACATATCGAATTATAGACCCATTCCTGTTCTACCCGTCTCATCAAAAGTTTTTGAAGGTGTCATTAATACCAGTCTCGAGAATTTCTTCCCTAAGTTCAGCGTTATTACTTCCTCGCAGTATGGATTTCTGAAAAACAAATCAACAGAGCAGGCGCTTTTAACAGTAAAAGAAAAAATTATTAAGAATATCGAAATGAAACAGTACACTCTTGGTCTTTTCTTAGATTTCCGAAAGGCATTCGATTGCGTTCATCACAACACCCTGCTACGCAAGCTCAACAGTTATGGCATACGTGGTGTTGAATCTGACTTGCTAAAGATCTATTTAAATAACAGGTTACAGTATGTTCAAGTTAATGGCATACCCTCAGAGAAATTGGCAATTCAGCATGGTGTTCCTCAAGGATCTATATTAGGACCGTTATTGTTTTTAGTATACATAAATGATATCGCTAGCATATCCGAATCGCCTAATCTGGTCATGTACGCTGACAATACGAATATATTTTTTTCATCCCACTCCTTGTCCCAAATGGAGGCTACGGCAAATGCATATTTAAGAAAGCTACATAACTGGTTATTGGCGAATAGGCTAAGCCTCAATTTATCAAAGACTAACTACATAATTTTTCATCCTATTAATACAGTAGAAAGTATCACTCTGAAAATTTTCTACGAACATACTGAATTAAAGCGTGTTTCAAACCAGAAGTTTCTTGGTGTTTGGTTCAATGAGAATCTTTCTTGGAATTTTCATACCACCAAATTAATGTCCGATTTAAGTAAAACAGTCGGCTGTTTGTATAAGATATCTCATTTGTTGCCCCCCTGGTTAAAGATATCCATGTATTACGCACTTCTGTACTCAAGGTTATCTTACTGTATCCTTGTATGGGGAACTACGACGTCCAGCAATTACCTCAAACTAATTTCAATTCAGAAACGCGCTGTGCGTGCTATTGAGGGGTTTCATGGCAGACCTTCAGATTTACCTACGTTACCGCTATTTTTATTTCAGAAATATGGCATCCTTAAAGTAAAAGAAGTATACAACTTCTGTCTACTTAAGTACATCCATCATCATAGATTGTTCTTTTCTTGTCCAGATAATTCCAGCAGCCGTTATGCACTTCGGACGAAACGTAAGCTTGTTCCTATCACACGCACCAATTATGGCAAGCAAACACTAAGCTACCAGATTCCCACGGTAATAAATAACTTTCCCTTTGAAAGTGAGTATTACCTTCCACAAAAACGTTTTAAATCTACAATTAAAAAATACCTATTGGAACAAACGGAATGATATATTTATTTAGTCGACATACTTTGTATTTATTTGTATTTATTTTACTACCTTTCAGATGTTTTTTCTATAACGCACATGTTGTAAGCTGTGTGATATTGTTTCTGTGTTTTAGGACTGATATTTCTATGTTTGTAAAAAAAAGATATTGCATCTTTATACCGCTCATACGATAAGTTGTGTATTCAATTTATTCTTTTCTTGTACAAATTTTGTGCATGTTAACTTACTGCTTCATGCTTTTACAATGCTTGAGAAATTCATTGTGTATTTGTTGTGAAGTGCTTGTGCACAATGCCAGCTGTTTTACGGGTGACCGGGACCTTGTCAGGCTCTTGCCTTTTGTCTTGGCGCCCTCTTTTCGTTGAAAAAAAAATAAACTTTCACTTTCACTTCACTTTCATTAAATGACCCATGAGGCGGAAAATCCGGCGTTTTCGGCGTGGCTAAACGATGGCACAAGAACCCTCTGAACCAGCGAGCTTTGGTGGGAGTCGAACTCACGACTTTGGTGTGAATGGAGGCGAAGTTAATTAATGTACTGTTAATTAGGATAAAGCTAATTAAGGCACTCGAACCCACGATATGTGGTATTAATTAAGGCGAAGTTAATTAATGCGCAGTTAAGTAACGTAGAGTTCATTGAGGCATTCCAACCCACGACCATTGGTGGTAGTTAAACCCAGGACCTTGCATTGTGGTAAATGGACATCTTTAGTTTAGCGTTTGCAACGAAACGCAAACGCATTACGTACGTAAAGGAATAACGTTGTCATCACTGCACATGCTCTGAACGTTATTGGGTTTCTGCGGTTTACGTGCGCTATGATAACGTACGTTATTTGGCGAGCATACAAGACGGCGTTACATCCTCCCAGAAACACGTCGAACGACAAGCTACTCAAGCTAGGTGTTCACAACACATTTGAAGAGCTCAAGGAGGCACATATGGGTGCGCAGCTGTACAGGCTCCGGCAGTCAACCACCGGCAGGGCGCTCCTTAAAAGATTAGGCTATAAAAACATAGAAGAAACGAAGGATAGGATGGCTAACATACCAGATTCTCTTCGCCAGACACTGAAAGCTAGCCCCCTACCGAGGAACATGGACCAGAATCTGCATGCGGCCAGAAGACAGGCTCGAGCAGAATACGTAGAAAAACACCTGGCCACTAAAAACAATGTGGTATACACAGATGCTGCCCTATACCCGTGGGACCACAACACCAAAGAACATAGAGTTGCGGCAGTGACCGTAGATCACATGGGAGAGCTGATAAGCAGTGCAACCCTAAGGAGCTGCACGGTAACAGAGGGGGAAGAAGCAGCTGTGGCTCTAGCAGCGGCGGAGGGTTACCGTAGAAACAGATCCTTGATAATACTCACAGACTCCAAAGAAGCATGCAGAAATTACACGGCAGGTAGAATCAACAAAGCGGCGCTGCGAATCCTCCTCGAGGCAGGGCTTCCGAACGAAAAAATACTGCATACGATTTTCTGAGTGCCGTGTGGCACCGGAATAGAGGGTAACCAGAGGGCCGACAGCCTAGCTCGCGAGCTCACATACCGAGTGGGACAGTCAATGGACCCGGATACCACTATGACGGCCGAAAAAGAAAAAGAAGGCCGCACCTGGAATATATTGGAATCATACAAAATTATTAGGCAGGATGCCAACAATACAACAACATATCCTAGACGAAGATGAAAACAGACTGGAAGGAGAAGCGGCAATAAATTACATACGAAAAATAACATTCGAATCTTTCCAAAGCAATTCCGAGGTTGTACTTGAAGAAAAAAAGAGCATGAAAGAGACCCAGGTGGAAAAGGAGCTGGTGCTGACAAATTTCAACTAGAAGAAAGCCGAAGAGAAAATTCCTAAGGGCACAGCCACAAGGCTAGACGAGGTTCCCGTTAGTCTGATTAATGAACTGGGACCAAAAAGTAAGGAAGCTCTAGTGAAAGCAGTGGAAAAAATTTTAAAATATTGACGAATACCAGACACTTGGCGACAAAGTAGAATGAATTTAATTTATAAAGGCAAGGGGGAGAAAGATAGAATTCACTCGTATAGACCGTTGACCATTACATCGGTAATATACAGGTAAGCAATGCAGGCAATCAAATTAAAGCTGCAAGCATAGGCAGAGAATAATGACATTTTGGGAGAACTTCAGAATGGCTTCAGAATAGATAGGTATTTAGATGATAACTTATTTGTTCTTACTCAGTGTATCGAAATATCAAGAGTAGAAAGCAGACCGTTAAATGTGGCCTTTTTAGACACAACAGGAGCGTATGACAACGCAGACCGCAACATTTTGTGGGATAATCTGGAAGGGGAACGCTTAGGCGGCGATTGTCTACAGCTTTTGAGATTTACCTGAAAAATACCGTTTGCGTTGAATGGGAAAGGACGAGGAGCGAGGAGAAAGTTCATATCAACAAAGGACTGAGGCAGCGGGGCCCTCTATCCCCACTGCCGTTTGTGATGTACATGGTGAGGATGGAGAGGGCACTAGAAGGAAATAATATCGGGTTTAATCTCTCATACAAACAGGCGGGTACAGTAGTAGAACTTCAGCTTCCAGGTTTATTTTATGCGGACGACATTGTGTTGCTAGTTAACAAGCAAAGTAATTTGCAACGTCTGGCTAATATCTGTGAACGGGAAGGCGAGAATTTAGGTTTAAAATTTAGCGTTAGGAAATCAGGTGTTATGGCATTCAATGAAAACAGTGAACAGACAGTGGCAATACAGGGCCAGGAAATACTTCGGGTAAAAGAATATAAATACCTTGGTATATGGATAAACGAAAGCAATACATATATGGAAACACAGGAAAAAAACAATAAGAGTAAAGGGGAAGAGAAATGCAGCCATAATGAAGCACAGAGTGCTATAGGGATACAATAGGTACGAGGTGCTTCGAGGTATGTGCAAAGGTGTAATGGTTCCAGGACTTACTTTTAGAAATGTGGTTGTTTGCTTGAAATGAAGGGTACAATCAGCACTCGATGGCAACCAAAGGTCAGTGGGACGCCTCGCATTGGGCGCTCACGTGAAGACTACAAAGGAAGCTGTGCAGGGTGATATGGGCTGTACGAGTTTTGAAGTGAGGGAAGCTCACAGTAAAATTGATTATGACGAACGACTGAGGAATATGAAAGAAAGTAAATGGGTTGGGAGAGTGTTTAGGTGTTTGTACAGGAAAAACATTGATTCTCAGTGGAGGAAGTGAACTAGGAAGCTTACCAGCAAGTATGCGGCTTGTAGCGTGAGCAACAAAGCAACAAAGAACGTCAAGCGGAAAGTCAGAGAGGCTGAAATAATCTCATGGGTTGCGGCAATGGAAAAGAAACCTACCATGAGTAAGCACTTAAGAGGAAAAAATGAAATCAGGAAAGAAACAGTTTATGATAACTCAAAAGGAGGCTCATTACTTTTCGAAGTGAGATCGGGATGCCTTAGAACACGAACCTATAAAGCGAGATATAAGAAGGAAGAAGAAGCATGTGCTTGCTGCGGTAAAGCTGGGGAAACGATTGAGCATGTTTTATTAGAATGTGAAGATATCTGCCCAGAGGTCGATTTAGGCATCACTGGCCTCCTTGAAGCCCTTGGGTTCAGGGAGAGCAGGGGGAAAGTAAACATTTCCGCAATAGAGATTAGTAAGAGGCGATTGGAAGATTGGTGGAAAAAAAGTAGGGGAACAAAAAACGGACATGTACAAAGTCCACAATAGGGGGTCAGAAAATTTGGTTATGGGAATTCATCGTGGTTTTTTCTTTCTTTTTTTCCTTTTTTTAACCTAGGTAAGACATTAGGCAGTATAACAGCAAGAGCTTGGTGGCGCAACCCACCGGTCCCGTTTCAGAGGGAACGCTCATACATACATACATACATACATACATACATACATACATACATACATACATACATACATACATACATACATACATACATACATACCCGCCGTGGTTGCTCAGTGGCTATGGTGTTGGGCTGCTGAGCACGAGGTCGCGGGATCGAATCCCGGCCACGGCGGCCGCATTTCGATGGGGGCGAAATGCGAAAACACCCGTGGGCTTAGATTTAGGTGCACGTTAAAGAACCCCAGGTGGTCAAAATTTCCGGAGTCCTCCACTACGGCGTGCCTCATAATCAGAAAGTGGTTTTGGCACGTAAAACCCCAAATATTATTATTATACATGCATGCATGCACGCGCCCGTCCGTCCGTCCACCTTCATTAAGTTTGCGTTCCCGTACGGTAAACTAAAAGCCTTCGAAGGACGGGCACCGTAACGTCCCGCAAAAGTATTTACGTTTAACGTACGTAAGGAGACAAACGCTGTTCGAAAGCTGTCTAATGTCTAAGCATCGCGCGGTGGTCGCAATGCTCTCGAATTCATCCACGTAAGGATAACTAAGTGCCCCTTGACATATTTATTTATTTGGTTCTTTGTTTGTTTGTTTTTGACCACATTGTACATTACGTAAATATTTTCCTTCATCCTAGTCTGTCCTCTCTCCCTGTGCACAAGGCAACGTTCAGGCTGACCACGCTGCAAAAACCGCCTACAACGTGTTGACAGAATGGATCCAGATACCATGCTTCAAGGCAGGTTTCCGAATTCAAAAAAGAAAAAAAAATAATGTAATCCAGATACAGTTCTCGAGAGATGACGCGGTGACTGGTATCCGCAGTCGCTTGGCGTTCGCAGTGGTCTCGCTGGCTTGTGTGACGCAAGTCATTAGTCAACTCATGAATGAATTATTAAAACTAGAGGTCGTCGAACATCAACACTTCAAGTACGAATCGAATGCGCATAATAAGTATCAAATATCGAATTGAATATCTAAAAGTCAAACGCAGACGTATACATGTATTTAGAGCAGGAATGAGTTTTTTTTTTCTTACAATTAGATACCCCGCTTGCGCTTTTTAGTGAGAAGACAGCTACCTAGCAGGAAGAATTCACTTCCAGTTTCAGTTTCAGCTTCAGTTTATTATTCTTTAAGTACAATAAATGGGTAAAAGACAATATACAGACGGGGGTCCCAAAGTCAAAGACGGCAACTGGACCATCGGTTAATTAGTAACCCTAATTAAGCGTTAGGGTTGCTCTTAAACACAAGATTTCCAACTGTCAGTAAAACTCATTGTGTACATCCAACGCACATGTTGCAACCTATGAGAAGTGAAGCTTTCGTGAAGCAGTTAAGGAAATACTGTAAGTTTGCCCATTTTGTTCCTGCGTATATGGTGTAAAGGAAACTAGCACGCGCCTGTGCCCTCACATGTGATAAATGGTTGCCGAAAACAGATCAGGCGTTGTGGAAAAAATGAAAGGAGTTGCGTGCATGCCGTAGACACATGTACCAGGACCTGTTTCCAGGAATACATCCTTGGTTGTAGAGTGAAAGATAAAACTGATACATGGATAGACTGCCAAAACACTAAATGACGGAGTACAAGCAAAAATTACATGTTGTCATGTAGGTCTCCGCCGCGAAACCGAAGACACAGCTTGCATTAGACGTTTTGTCTCTGCTTTGCTCCGAACACTTTTGTCAATGTTTCACTTCTCATAACATGCGATACTTTGTTTAGCCGACAGAGGACATTAACTCGACTTTAACAGTTGCGAAATATTCGGTTAGTTTCGATATTCAAAAATACCAAATGATTAATCTTCGAATACAAATGTGGATAGTTAGTGGGCAATATTCGATTCGCATTCGAAACTCGGAATATTCGCCAAACACAAAATAAAACCTTAATTCTAAGGAAGGGGATGGTTCTCTGTACGAAATTTATTCATCTTGTGAGTTTCATAAGCCGCGAAACCTGAGTGGACAATATCAGACATGTCGTCAACGCGTCAGGCTTTATGCAGCCTACACGAAATTCGGTGCACAGACTCACCAATGTGCTTTGTGTGTAACGATCTTGAGAACTAACTATGTCTATATAGGTGACTGCTACCATTACTTGTCAGAGAGACAATCTCTGAAGGCCGCACTACACTTCCAGCGCGACTCGAAATTAGATCTGCGGCACATAGATCTCGGCCCGTGAAGAAACACCAGCAGCGTGTTGCGCACTACGAAAGCACAGCTGGTGTTTCTATGATCTACATAACCTTGTCCATAGTCTGTGAATAGCGCTATTGCGGATGTGCTTATCTGTGCGTGTGCGTGCTGTTCGTGTGTTTCTGTGATCATAATTATCACCCGGCACCTGAAGTAGCCTGCCAGGCGATCAGTCAGGCTAACACCTCCAGCCTGTCATTAAAGTCCGCACCTCTCTCTTTCTTAAGCCACAGAATCAATGGTTTTCCAATTCAATTTATATGTGAAGTCTTTCGTTCTTCAATGAAGGTGTCACTATTTTAGTTAAGGGCAATAGAAAACAATTGCGGCAGAACCCCATCTGCTGATGGCTCTCGATGATAATGCATTAGCATTCAATCAATATAGCGGTACAACGTATTGCCACCGCTGAAACGATTTATCTAACGAAGCGTGTACTGCAGTGGGGTACCTCTTTCGTGCTTTCCCAAGAAGACTCGGCGCCATGTAACGCCGTCGCGAAGCCTGCGGGTGCGTGGCCTCCGAAATGCATGGAGCGCGGGAAAAGCCAAGGAACCCGTCATGCGGCAACCGCGCTTCTTTCTCCACGCTTCACCATCCAGTGGCCACCATAGCGGCACTGCCCAGAAGTCCGCGTATGGCCCCCGAGGAAGCGTGGCACGCCTGTGGGAACTTATGCCGAGCACAGTTGTCTCTAATAATAGAGAGTTTTAGAATAGGGGCCCCAAACGTTTTGGGGCCCCAAAGAAATAGCGTCGAAGCCACTGCGCATGCGCGAGATGCAAATTGCGTTTGGCTTTTGCGTTGGGAACGCTATTTCACCGATTTAGCGGGAGCCCAAATAGTGTCCCTAAAAGCTTTGCGTCAGCAAACATGGCGGCACCCATCGAAGCGACGGCTCTAACCTAGCACTAAACTGGCTTCGATTCGTGGTAACGCGTGAAGTTCGCAAGCTAGGAGAAGTGACTGCGGTTATCGCTTTCTCTCAACTAACGTGTGTTATGAAGATTGATTCATTAGACGCCGCTGATCCCGAATTCGATTGTGGATCTTATGGCTCGCAGGCCTAACACGGCTAAGCTTGGCTGGTGAAGGCACGTAAAGATGGTTTGCTCAAAACTAAACGCAACTAATTGTTTGCTGCTTACAGAATAACCTCTAAATATTAATTAAACCAAATACACGCAAGTAAAAATTACTATTCCTATCATAAAATAGTATATTCTATTTAATTATTTCTAATAGCTTTTCTTTGACGCCGTGTGGCGCTGTCAGCGCAAGACGCTATCCGCAAACGTAAAACCTTATCCTAAACTCTTCACTCCTGCGTGCCGCAACGCTAACACTCGCAAAGCTCTGTGGGGCCCCAAACTATTGGGGCCCCTGTTCTAAAACTCTCTAATACTTTATACCACGCGCAAAGTGCAAGTATGATGAAGTTAAACAAAAGCGAGAATCAGTAGTAACAGCCCGTAATATATACGTGTCTCGATCACAGTTGCAGTTGTTTAAGGGATTCGGCCGCTCATACTGACTTGTCTGTATGTTTTGCTACGTTTTGAGGTTATTTCACATCAGCGATGCGCCGTTTCTACAATAACCGAAGCTAACAGCGACCTGAAGCTGTAGAGGTAAACAAATGCACCGCTTTGGCAAATCCCACGTGGAAGGCTGCGCTCGAAGGCTTCTTGAATATGCGAAATGTTTAGTGAATGTGTAAAAGGAATACAAAAAGGGATGTGCTATCGCAGACATCAGCGACAACGAACTCAAGGGAGCCGCGTCGGCACACGGAACTCAGCGTGCCTTTATCGGCCGCGCTGTTACCACAACAGCGCACTCGGGCCTGTTCAACCACTATACTCGATGGGTGAACGACATGCTGCCCCGGAGAAACCATTAATAATTAATCGCGATCCACGAAACGCACAACCGATGCACACTCAACATGGGCGCAGGTACACAAATCAACCGGCGAAATCCCCGACACCCTTCCAAAACGTTTCTAGCGGCATGCGTCAGAGGGCAGCACAGGAACATGAAAGAGGTGGATTGCTCCCTCGCTTGGACGCAGGGTTGCCAGATTGGGCTATTAATAGCCAAATTGGGCTACTTTCTGTCCGAGTTGGCGTCAGAATTTTCCTTTTGGCAATGTGGCTATTTTGGGGCTACATCTTTTTCCTGTGAAAAAAAAAGGAAAAATACTTAAGCATAAATGAAAAGCACGCTGGAATCAAAATTCAGACGACAGCAGGATAAAGAAATTGAGCGCGTCTGCTACAAAATCAAAATATGCAAGTGCTATGTTAGAGAACACATATGCATGTTAGAAGGTCAAGGATCGCGGCCACGGAGTAAGACATTTAGGAGGTGAAACTCCCGTCAGCGCGAGCGAGCGCGGGCGACCAGATAAGGTCACAATTGTTGTATGCGCCGACGGGACCGTTTACAGCAACGTTTTTAGATCTCTTTCTAAAAACGCTGGTTTACAGTGGTGGCGCCATGCGGCGCGTCGTAGAAGCCGCAGCGAAAAAAAAAATGCAGCGCCCGGGCAGGCTGCTCCGGCGATCTCAACGGCGGTAATTTCTTTCCAGGCCGCCAGGCGCCGCCAGCGCGATAACGGCTCCGCGGGCTTGTGACCTTTTCTGGTCGCCGCAAACAGCGGAGTTTCCACTCCTAAATGTTTCTTGCTCCGTGATCGCGGCCTTTTGATAATTTGAATTAACAAAGCTGGCCTCAGGAAACACGTCTCCATCCGGGAACTAACGCTGCCCGCATGCCAGCGAACATAAGACTGTTGCTGTCTCTACATGTGAGCTTTCGGCGTCCTACGTTTTAAGCATGAGATGCTTTTAGCTCCCGTTGACGGTGCTCTGCGGGTGACCTCGGCGCCAGAACGGAGGGAGAACACCGAGCTGAACCTAACCGAAATTTTCTTAGTTTTCTGCCCGCCGCATGGCGCCTACGTGGCAATTCGCTCGGACCCTTCCTACCCAAATTGCCCCTGCGCCAACGCCAACGTAGAACATATCCTCTTCCGTTACCCCACAGCCACCACAGCTATCCGTTCCCTACACAACTCCAAACCCTCCTCCTGTCTTTGCCATCACTATCCGTATCAAATGCCGCCGTCGAACGAGTGTTCAGCCAAGTCTCGCTCATTGAAACCGACCTTCGAAATAGAATGTCCAACGAGACATTGGTAGCGCTCTTCCACGTGAAGTTTGGCCTGGCCAGGAACGGAGGCTGCTGCAAGGATTTTAAACCGGTCCAAGAATTTTTGTCCCATTTCAGCTTTGGCATTTTGTACGGACCAAGCAGTTCCACTTCCAAATAAGCTTGTGATGCTTCATGATAACATACTTTTTATGTCTATATATCGTACTAGATTTTGTACCAACCGCCACCTATTGTATTAGACTTGGTCTTGCAATTTGTTTAGTTTTTCGTTTTGTGCATTGTGTGGTGTTAAGCGAAATTATCATGAGCTGTAAACTAGTAATAATACTGAACGCCTGAATGCATGACATTTCTTAATTAACCCGTTCATCGCGCGGTGCTATTTGTGTGTTGTTCTTTTCGTGATTTTTTGGTGCTCTGGGAAAAATAAAACAGTGCACTTGCAATGAAGACCGCATTTGCCTCATCATGAATTTGCCTGCATGCCTGCGTTTCTGCACTTCTTGCGCTCGTGCAGCATCCGTTTTCCGTGCCGCATGGCCTCCTTCACGATGCGCGCGGAGGTCATGCGTGGTCACGCGTGGAAAATGACTTCACAAAAATACAAAGCTTTTTGGCTACTTTTGGGCCACTCAAAAGTTTCGCTTTTGGCTACATTTGGGCTACTGCGGAGGCCAATTTGGCTAGCTGTGGTTGGAGCGATCTGGCAACCCTGCTTGGACGCACACTCAGTGGGATATGCTCAGTGACCAAATAAGAGGTTAATTGAAAAGCGGCACCTACCCAGTGCATTCAAGGCGCCGCTCGCTAAAGCTTTGGCGTGAAAGCCGTTCAGTGAAAGCGGCGCATACTCAGTGAATTGGTGGCGCAGCCTCCGAAAGCGTTGTGTTGCTGTTCTTGAGGAACCCCTGTGACGTGGGCTCGATTCCGCTCAGCATCGGCTAATCTTTTTCGGAGATCTTTTTTCGTCATTGTAAAGTGGCACATTCCCAGTGGCACATGGCTAGCTACTCAAGTTGGCGCCGTAGACGTTCATTGAAGAGCGCGGCACACATGCGCCTACTGGCACGTACCGGTGCTCCTAGTCGGCGCCAAAGAGTTTCTTCGAACAGCGGCCTAGTAGCGCATCTACAGCGACCATGTCGGCCTGAAAGAGGTTCGTTGAAGACCGGCACATATGTACACATCTCCGCATACTTAGTGTCCCAAGTTAGTCCAACGGTTGGTTTCGAACTCTGTTCCCTCAGCACAACCGCCCGATGCGCTACGCATTCGACCATGGACTATCCATGCAGTGACCTAGGTAGGCGGGTAAGCGGTTAGATACGAACATAGATAGATAGTCCCATGAAAGTGCGTGGAGGACCCTAATAATGCTAAGGCGTTGAAACTTATTTCCGTCGAGGTGAAACTGATTGCTTAGCTTGATTTCGCAACTCGTGACACCGAGGTGCTCAGGCCGCTGCACCTGCGCCAATATCGGGGCTGATGATTTGCGTAGCATTGGCCACGCTAACCTGGCAAGAAAGAAAGAAAGAAGCTGCGACATGTCGCGGCGAAAAAATTAGAGCTATTTGTCACGATTTCCCCTCGCGGTATGATCGCTGGCGATTAGTTTAGTCAGGATAAGCGCTGGCATTCTCCTTTTCGGCACTCGTGTATACCCCACTTACGACACTCCAGCGCGCGCAACGTGCCGACCAGAGAACGAAAAGGAAAACATGCGTCCAAGACGCAGTGTGTGCGCGCAGGCGAGCGGAGTTAAATTTTCTCGGATGACCGAAGAGGAAATACCTCACGGCCGCGCCTTTCCAGCCTCGCTTAACGACGTGGAGTCTGTTAGCAGCAACGCGAACACCGAAACGACGCTGCGTGCGTCACAGGACGGCGACGAACGCGCTTCGGTACTTGCGCTTGAAATAAAAAAAAAAGAAGAGCCAATGGCGAAAAGACGTCAGCGCGAGCATATATGATCCCTTTTCCTTTCCCTCTTCATGGCTTCTCTCTCTTTGTTTTTCTTTGTAAGCGATCGCGGTTCGTGTGGCTTGATCGTCGGTCCATGTGATCTTTTCGTGCTCAAAGGTTGAGTAGTCACACGGTCGGCAGGCAAGCTCAATTGGGAAGCTTAGCCGCGCGCAATGCGAGACCCACAGCTGGAAACAGCAGCTGGTATGCTTCCCCGAGACCACGTGGCATGTGATCATGACTATGATGATTTCTTCTATTAGTATTTCCTTCAAAACGGGCCGGTGAGAAATAGTCAAATGAATATAGACAAATAGCGCTCGTCCTGTGTCCTCCCTTGTCGGTTCTTTCTTTTTTTTGCGCTGTTTTAAATATGAATGATCCGTACCAACTAGCTCGCACCCAAACCCTTCTGAGACAAATAGTCTCCTAGCCTGCTTTAGTTAATCAGGTATTACGGATACATACATCCGCATGTATGCCTTGCCTGTAACGGCTCTGGTTCTATCATCTTTCCTGATTTTCTTTCTTTCTGTTTTACGCCTTCTCTAAACGTGTCTTGCTTATCTCGACTGCTGACCTGTTAATACTTCCATCTGATTTAAATCGCAGCGCTTCTGGAAGGTGACGTTCCCTATACGGGTCTTGCTTGAGTGATATCTTGGCATTTCAATACGGTCTGTCGAGTCGTTTCCGTACATTTACTGTAGCAGATACATGCATCATCCTGTTGCAAATATTTGCTCCGGTATGCTTTTTGTCCTCAGGCAGCCAGCTCGGGCCTCAAATAGTAATGCACTGCCCTTTCTGTTGTGATACAGATTTCTCCTCTTGATTTATTTGTTGCCGCATATGTAAATCTCCATGGTCACTTTTGTTTCCGTCCTTTCCAACCTTTGCATACACTTGAGAAAAAATAGCAGCGCATCCATGCGATAACATGTAACATGAAGCAAAATGGGTTTTGCTATGCCACCTGGTTAACAGAAGGTCCACGTCTGGAACAGAAGGTCCAGAAGGTAACAGAAGGTCCAGGAATGTGCCTCCATTGAAAACAATGCCTCGGGAAAAAGTCGTGATGGCGCTTAGCGTTGCACGTGTCCTTCATTGAAACGTATGACCTCTTGATAATTCCTGTGTGACGCTACGATTTCGAAGTCGCCACGCCTTTTGTCGTCTGGCGGCACGTTGGGTGAGGCGCAATACGCCTCGTTACAGTACTTGTGTTTAAAAAGTAGCGCTGCAAAGTTGAACCACAGAGACGAGAACAGCACAAACGAAGCGCCTCGTCTCTATGGTTTAACTCTGCTGCGCTGCTTTCAGCCCCAACGCAAGCCTTAAGCGTTACAGTAACAGCGTGCAGCTGAAGGGCCAGAAATGAAGGACCAAGCTTAAAGGGGCCACGACATGCAGTTCTCGAGCTTGAATTATGCATTGCATGTTAAACGGTACGCGTACCACAGGAAGCTGGCAAAAAATTGTGCGGTAGAAAATTTATGTTTGATTTTTTTTTAGTATTGCAGCCGAAGCGTATCTAAGTCTTGCAACACTAGCTAACTGACAAAATGCCTCAAATCCCCAGATACCGCTCCCTCGGAGTAACAAAAGCCAATCTCAGGGTGTTATTCTGGACACTGTAAAATTCCGTCATATTGTCAAATTCGGTAATGGCGGCATTTTGAGCCAATCCGAGAGGCCGTAGCATCCCTCAGGGCCAATGAGAGCTGACAATATTGCAAATTCTACAATATGGTGCAATTCGACAATGTAGAGAATAGCACCCCCCGGAAGCATGCTTTTGTGTACTGCAAGCACCGGAAGCGATCAGCCGGAAATACGTCGCGGTCGCCATGCGTTGTTTCGTTTTTGCATGTGCGTCTTGGGGGACAGGCTGTGTTGGTTTCTGCAGGCGTTCTCTGGTTTGTGCTGCTTTTATTGCGCTAGTGAACAAAATTACGGGCATGATTCAACAGCGACACCCTTGCTGCGACGTTGGGTGCCAGAGCGTGCGCAGCAAGACTTCCGATGCGGTTTCCGAGCTGTCGACACAGCGGTAGCCGCATGGTTCCTGGCAGTACACAACACCTGCAAAAATGGCAGTGGGTGTTGGTGGGAGACGCTTAAACCGAGCAATCTCTAATTCAAGTTCCCACTTAAAATGTGCGCTGACAGCCCAGTTTATTTTTCTCTGTGTAACCATATTGGCCACCCTATTCTCCATTACAATGATAGACCTAGAGTTTCTTCTCTAGGTTTCTTTCTCAATTAAGGACTTCACACGTTCGGCAGGCAGTCGTGACGGCAGTGGGTGCTAGAGGCTGCTCAGCCAGTCCAGCTACGGCGGCAATGAATGATCTTCATAATGATAATAGGGCTTTCACAATGTCTTGGTCACCAATATCTATTCACCGTGAAAAAGAAATATAGTCGTTTGCATTCGTTGAAGTGGCGTGATTTACTGACTGACCAGAACAGATAACGCACCTATATATGTATACAGAGAATGACGAAGCACCTTCGAGCCTAACAGTGCTGAGAAGGAATCCACGTGGCATGGTTTTCAACTACCGCTGTTGGTGCGCCACATACGAAGGAGAAGGCTCATTATGGTGCACTCATGCTTCCTGACATAACACTTCGCATCGTTATTCCACCGCAAAGTTTGTGTCAATGCGATCCTACGAAGCGTTTTCTGGAATCCCACGGCGTGTTTTATGCAGTAATTACAAGCAACATATGCCAGTGTCTGGCACTGCCGAATATTGCTCACTGGCCTCTCGGAAGATTCATCGGCAGATACCTACTTATGGAAGTTGCCGCGCTATCTCCGAAAGTTGAAAAATGTGCGTCAATGTTAGCCGTAACGTTAACAGACAGGAACAGAGTGGTGTGGATCAGAGAGCAAACGGGGATATTCTATATGCTAATTGACATTAAGAGAAAAAAATGGAGCTGGGCAGATCATGTAACGAGTAGGTTAGATAACTGGTGGGCCATTAGGGTTACGGAATGGATACGAAGAGAAGGGAAGCGCAGTCGAGGAGGGCAGAAGACTAGGTGGGGTGATGTAATTAAGAAAGAAGTCGCCCGCGCTAGTTGGAATTGGTTGGCGCAGAACTTGGGTAATTGTAGATCGCAGTGAAGAGGCCTTCGTACTGTAGAGCACATGAAATAGGCTGACGACGACGACGACGATGATGATGATGATGATGATGATGATGATCATCATCATCATCATCATCAACCTACAAGCCTCGGTGGCTATGTGAGCATGGCGATCTCCTGCTGAGCCCAAGGCCGCGGGTTCGTTTCCCAGCCATGGCGACCGCGTTCCAACAAGAGTCTATGGTATAGATGCGTGGTACAAAGCATTGGGTCCACTTTAAACACCCCCAGGTATACAGATTTAACCCGAAAACCTTCACTATGGCGTCTCTAATAGTGATCGCGTTGCTCTGGGCCGTAAACCCCATCCCTCAATAAGCCCGTTAACTAGCCACCCTATTTCGTAGGCACCAGAAACACCATTCCAGCGTGCTTTGAGCCATTACGTCATGCACGAAGGCAGATGTCTAAAAATCATATTTTGGTCGGAAAAGAACATGACTGCGCTAAGCGTCGACCGTGTGTACGATTGAAATGCATGTGCTCTTGGCCTTTGCCCGTGACGTCACGGTTCAAAGTACGCACCCAGGCCTTCTGTCATACAGGCAGCGGGTGTTGCTTTCATACGCTGCGTCGGTGAATGACGCACTGTTGCTGCTACTCATGGAGCTCAGTTTTGTCACAGCTGCGTGAGAAAGCGGCTGTAGCGTGACATTTTTCAACTCGTACCGACTGCTAGATACGTAGAGAGGAGCCTGAAACGGTGATGCTAGAGGGAAATATAGTGCACGATAAATAATTTTACGGTGACTGAGGCTTCAGGCCCTGGCCGCTACAAAGTTGGGGAGGAGCAGTACTATGGCGCTATCCTCAATCCTTCGGGCGACACTATGTTTCTCGTGGCATACACGCATGCGGACGGGCTCTTCTTTTCGAGCTGTGAAGTGACGTCTTCCTTTTCGAAATTGTACCGCCGGCATAACCAAATGAAATGATACGCATCGCCAATTTCCTTGCATTCTGTTCATAAAGTAGAGGGAGTTCGACCAGTTCCTGTTTTCCAACTTGATTTCATGCTCACGTAGCAACACCTTTCTGAATGGCGGATAGTCGCTGAAGCGCGGAGCACAGACTGGCACATTAACCCAGCCCGCAACCTTATAACCAACGAACCAATCAAGCGGTGCATTGTAGGACATGGGCAAAGGAAGGAACGCAGTGCCAACATCACAATTTATCATTGCGAAGCGTAGTATATGTTACAGTCACGTATTACAGTTGACAAACACCTATTTCACTGTTCAAGTACATCTGCAACCACCGCCACGTAGGCAACCATTTAAGTCATGTTAATTTTGTAGCACATCAAATTCTATGGGAACGAATTTTCGGGAAATTTTTCATTCAGCTCTTTCAAATATTGTATAAAAATTAAGAAAACTAGCGTAATTTCAGGAGAAAAATTGAAATGGTAAGTTTACAGCTCCTCGACTCTTGTACAGACGTTCTATATATTGTACGTGCAAAGCAAAATTAGTTAATCTATAGCCTAAATGCATGTGTTGTCTCGGTTACGTGATTTACACTCGTGTAAAGCCAATGAGAAATATGTCTGCCGTAACTTATCTCTTTATCTTGTAAACAAACGCGATAAATCGTTCGCTTTAGATGCGCTATTAGCTTTAATCAAGGAACTTAAATAAGGCATTCCTACGGGAGTTGTTTACTTTGCTTCCTTATATTTATAAAATTTAAGTTCCCTATGTAACCCCATCTGTACTTCCACTATATATGCGCTAGTTTTGTCCCCACCTCACCCTACCCTTCGGAATTACGCAGTGAAACAACAACCAGTACCTAAATATCCTCAGTGCTACACATATGCACCTTCAAGCGGGTATTTCCTTTATTAAAGATGAACTTTTCATGCCTTCTTTCCTAGGGTGTGGCGCGTCCACGCACTCTGCTTCTTGCCGAGTAACGTCGGCCGGTCCAGAAGATAGCGCGATAGTAAACATGGCCGATCCCACAGGTGGCGTGAACTCAGGGAAACGCGTTTTTTTTTTATTACGCAGGCACAGGCACTCTCATAATTTTTCACACATTTCTCCGCATTTTCATCTTTCAGTTCAAAATTTTTCGGTAGTCACGGTCCAAGGGTTATACCGTTCCATTCACTGCAAATTGTACGCCGACCCGACTGACGCAGTACGACAGATGCACAAATCATTTCTTATAATATTTGGTCGCACTGAAACACTCGTAATATCAGTGCGAAATTTTTTTACAAACTTAAATGGCGCGGAGGTTCTCTGTTGCTCAATTGCGGCAACTATTCGGTATCCCTTAGAGCACAGTACTATGAATTACATGCCGCACAATTGCTTCGGCGTGTGCTTTGTGTGACTACTGGTGTGAATCACCAAGGGTACAAATAATGATGTTTTAATCATCAAAACATGCAGTCAAGTGGCTTGAAACAGAGCGCCATAGCAGAGGACGCCACTCTACACCCACGGTATAGCCACGTAACGCGGCCTTCCTTTCCGACCGACACTTTTTTTTCTTCTAATTCTAATCGAATAAGGGTCTTCAGCGCTCACATAAATCGCAGCAGACCGACATTTCCAGTTCTGATCACCGAAACTCGGAATCGAGCTTACTATCTTGTTCTATGCAGCGAAACGCCGTAGCCTTCAAGCCATCAAGGGGATCCGACGACCAAAGCGTATAATCGGAGAGATGAGAAGCCGCGACAGCCGTCGCACAGAGGCCGTTCTTTATGAGCTCTCAGGGTAACAACAGCTATTTAAATCAGAAAATCTCTCCAACTTCAAAAGACCTTCGCAATCAAGCGCAAGATGTGCTGGCGCCTCCCAGTATTCGTGGCGACCGAGCATCCAAGGGACCGACAGTCATGTTGTGAAAAGAGGAGGGGCGGGCTCAAACAGGTCGCCAGTTTCATTTTTTCACTACTCAGCCCTACGCTAACGAGACGCATCTCGGATGTGTCCTCAATTCCCCGGCCCTTCATGTAATGAAGGAATTAAGTTCTTGGCTACGGCTACTAAAATCTCCGGTGCTATCTCTATAACACCTGTAAACACAGTGAATAAACTGCGTGTTGGCCGTCATGCAGTACTCATCACATGCCAACCTACAAGTGGCATAGCTAGGAACAATAAACAGCTCATATGGTAGTAATTTTTTTCCGCAAAAGAACACTAGGGGTGGCCCAAGAGCTTCACCATAGCGAAACTCTTTGCAGAGGGAAAGGACTAGAATTGGTATTATCATGTTTAGTGAGCTCGCGCCTGCGCAGAATGTCGAGCCGGAACCGCGAATAGGTTCCAGTAATCGGAAATTTACACGCGATGTCCACTTGGCTAAAAGAGCGCGTCCAAACTGAGCTTGGTGGAGCCTTCCGCCTCCTTCACTTATATGCGTAGTACGGGTATGGCCACGGGAAAACCGAACGGCGATTGAGTACACGGAGATAATGGCGTCATGAAGTTACGCGAACAAACAAGGCTATTCTCCTCGTTTGTCTTTCGGGGCGACAGTTTTCCTCCTGCGGTATGCTGCGTTGCCGCCCGCTAGCGTCGGGCTCGTATGCAACATTGCTGGCGCCAAGCCGCCGAGTGGGCCTGCGAATCAAGCCGACTGCTTCGACGCACGCTCGATTTTTTAGCCATCGTCACTATTCGACATCGTCATATTCTCCTATCATCACTATCATCACTATATCCTATCATCGCTATCATCATATTCGACACTATTTAGCCATCGACACTATTCGCGGTCGACCAGAGATATAAAATAGTATCGCTGGCGTTCGCAGGAAGTTCATGCGGATCGATGATACTATAGTGCCAAGCGTACACCTGCGTTTGTGAAAAAGTTCAGACCTGTTTGCGCTAGGGAGTTCAGTGCTGCTGCGCAACCCTGCCATATCTTTCTTTTATTGATTTCCCATTTTTTTTACCTATTTCGGTTCGCTCAGTCGGCAGATATGGCTGAACAGGCCGTTCCTGTGTGTGCGTAAAACGTCCTTGTATTTAGCTGCCGTACAGGCTTTTCAGGACTGTCAGAGTACTCGAAGTTCGACAGTGGCCGAACAAAGTAAAGCCTGTAGCCAGGCTTGCCCGGCCACTGCTAATCATTTAAAGTGTCCATCTTTCAATGAACTCCAGGACTACCTTTTTCCGATGCAAGGAGAACGAAACTATTGTCAACCCCCGCAACACAGAAGTTTGCACGCATAACTTAGGAAGTGACGTGCGACTTGCACTAACAGCCTTCGCTAGGTGCATTGCCTAGGATGTCCCTTTAAATAATATAAAACTGGAAATAATTTGAGAGCACGGCATTAGAAGTCGGGCTGTGGCACAGTTGCCAGAAGTAAGGGAAAATTGTGCGGCATGAAGGAACTAGTATAGATAGGAGGAAAGTGGGATGGGGGAACGAGCGTTATCTTTGACACCAGACAGTACAGGACGGTCCGCGAATAAAAAGAAAACGTGGTATGCTACTGCGATATTTTTACTGCACTGGAAATGCGCTGCAACGAAAGTCTTGAGAAGCGGTCATCAACGAACGCCGGACAACCGCTGAAATGAGGGGGCGATTCGAGTGCTAGAATATTATAGGGCTCCCGCTAATTATGCACTCGCGGCATGAGCCTTGCGGAAGTAAGCAGAGGATTTTAGCGTAACTACCCCGCTCTACCGTTGCCGCTGCCGTCACGTGGCACATTCGCATGTGCAGAGAGGACTAGCTGATGCACACGTTGCGAACGCCTCAATAGCGAACCGATAGCGCTACATATGTAGTTCGACGCTGTGCCGAAGCACTCCAATAAGGTTCAGGGAGGACGGGTTGCAAAAGTACGCGTATGCGCTAACTCGAGTGCTGCACACAAATGGCGACTAAAGTCGACGAAACACGCTGAACTGATCTAATCAAAGACTGCCTTTAGACAGTATTTGACGGTCTAAAGCTATAGACTGCTATAGACAGCTATAGACTGCTTATAGTTGAGCTGTGAGAGCACATTCTGAGAGAGAGAGAGAGAGAGAGAGAGAGAGGAGCCTCTTTGTTGGTAAGTAGAGTGTTTAACCGGCGTATATTGGCCTACTTGCTACTCAACAAGGAGTGGGACGAAGGGAGAGAAATGCCCCCAAAAGAAAGTGGGCAGGAGAATAGACTACATATATTCTATTTCTCTGCCCACTTTTTTCTGGGTCATTTCTCTCTCTCTCTCTCTCTTTCTCTCTCTCTCTCTCTCTTTACATATATATATAATTCCATTTATGCCTAAAGAATTACTGACAGGGGGAGATGCAGAAACAGCTGTCATAAACAGCTTGACTCGGCCGCAGCCCCGAAATACAAAGCAGCAGCGACAGGCAATCTCATCACAGACATGATGGCTTCACGCTAACGAAAAATGAGAAAATAAAAACATAACAATATAGCAAAAACATAAGAAGACTAAACAAAATCTTATCTGCACTTACATGTGCAGAAACCAAGTTACTTCGTCACAAGCGCGATTGCACTTATTTAAGATAATCGTCACATAACATCCATCAAATAACAGCCCAAATGACAAAGAATATAATGGGCACAATAAACATAGAACGAAGAAAACATCCTATATTAAGCATTAAGTATACCTAAAATTACTCACTGGCACATTCCTTTGCATATGAATTGCATACGGCACGTATATCTCGTTGGGTACAGGTAAACAAGTTGATGCTAGCAGATTCGTACGCGTTGAGAAGGGAAGGAAGTGGGTGTTGAAGGCGCTCTTTCCCGGCATTGAAGCGTGCTGTTGGCACCAACTAGTTTTCGGGGTGTCTGAAAGAGTAACTGTTTATTTTCTTGTAAGTTTGCTAGATGCCGAATGTTACTTATATTATTTCTTGTTTCTATTTTAAAACGAACACTGAGCCGATATTGATACGAATTAAAAATTTTGATTATACCAGTTTCAAGAAAAAAGCGTATGGTGGTTGTTCCGTAATTTGCTTTAAAGACATTGCGAAGAAACTTTTTTTGCAAAATATAAATTTTCTGTAGACTCCACTCCCAAGCTCGCGCACTAACCCACCGCGTGGGAGCAGCATCGAGCTCAGACTCCGGGATTCTCGAGTTTCGGGACACTCTCACTACTTTCAGCGAAATTACTACGCACTATCACCTGGGTAGGAGGACTTATCCTCCCCCTCACAGCAGACTGGCTAAACCTCTGGCGTCCACTTTACGCATGCTTCAGACTAAGTGCTATCCAAACCTGGCCCTTTTCCACATGATCACTCCAGAGGCTTTTAGCTCTACTTGCTCCGACTGTGGGGCTGTTAGCGATCTCGCACACATGCTCTGGCGATGCCCCTCGTTACAGGGACCCAATCGCATCACAGAAGAAGAATGGAGCTCTGCCATCCAGAGCTCAGAACTTTCAGGTCAAACCTGGGCTGTCCAGAGAGCCCACGATGTGGTGGTTAGGCTCCGCCTACCAGTCTTCACGTGGGAGCGGCCCGCAGCTCTGCCCTAGGGCAAAGCTTCTCAGGACCTTGTAATTAAAGTTCTGTCTGTCTGTCTGTCTGTCTGTCTGTCTGTCTGTCTGTCTGTCTGTCTGTCTGTCTGTCTGTCTGTCTGTCTGTCTGTCTGTCTGTCTGTCTGTCTGTCTGTCTGTCTGTCTGTCTGTCTCTCTGTAGACAGGACGGTGCTGCAGTGCCCCATACCAGCTCGCAATAGTTAATGTTAGAATAAAATAATGAGTTGTAAAGAAGCAGTTTAATTGGGTTAGGAATAATGTATATAATGCAGCCAATTGCGCCAGTTATTCTAGCTAATTGCTTGACAACTTCGTCCTCATGTGCTGTCCATGACATAGTTGAAGAAAATACTACACCAAGACATTTAAAATGGTCAACTATTTCTATTTGTTTGGAGTTAAATAGGATACTTTTGTGAGGAGAAACCGGTTTATTTTTCGTCCTGAAGGTTACCGCTTTTGTCTTGCTCTCATTAACACGCATATGATTAGATTTGGACCATTTTTCCAGCGAGATCATCGTCGTGTTGCACGATTGTATCAGTTCGTGAATGTCATTTCCGGAGAAAAAAATTCTTGTATCATCTGCATATATTATGAATCTGGCATTTGGGTTAATGCTTACAATGTCATTAAGGTAAATGTTGAAGAGTAGTGGTCCTCATATACTGCCTTGTGGGACACCAGAATAAACAGGTTTTACTTCTGAGTATGCATTATGTATGTTAACCGTTAGACAAGTAAGATTATATTAGTTTTGCAGCCTGTCCTCGGATTCCGTCGTACCATAGTTTCTCTAGAAGTAATTCATGGTTTACAAGAACAAACGCTTTTGAGAAGTTGACGAACATTCCAATAACAAAAGATCTGTTTTCAAATTGTGGCAGAATATACTCTTTTTGTTCTAAAAGCGCCAGTTCAGTAGATTTGTTTTTTTCGGAATCCGAATTGAAGTTGTGTTAGCAAATTGTATTTATCTATAAATTTAGTAAATCTAGAGTGCAAAATTTTCTCTAGTGCTTTGGAGAAGACAGGTAGTACGGACACAGCTCTATAATTGCCGAAATCATTTTTATCTCCCTTTTTAAATCAAACAGTTACTTTTGCAATCTGCATTTGTTCTGGAAATACCGATGTAGCTAAACAAAGGTTAAAAATATGTGTGATGGTTGGCGCTATGATATCTGCATCATATTTTACAGGCTTTATCTGAATGTCGTCAATACCTCGGCATCTGCTATTTTTTTACGCTGAGTATAACAGTTCGTATTTCATCCGTTGTCACAGGATCTAAAAATATTGTATTATCATTATGAAAGCTTGTGTACTCACATATTTCCGACAACGACCCATTAGTTTTTCTTTTCGTAAAAGAGTCATTGAAGGCGTTTGTGAGTTCAGTTTCCGTTAGCTCTTTACCACCAATATTTAAATTACGCACATGGTTTTGTGACTGATTACGATGTAGCAATGAGTTTAGACGGGTCCAAATCACATCATGGCGGCCCTTCTTCACGTCTAGATATGCGGAGTAATATTCCCTTCGAGCTGATCGCAGTTTCTTCGTTAACCTATTTCGAAACTGTTTAAATAAATGCAGATCTTCTGCCGCACGTGTCATTATAAACCTTCTGTATATTTTATTTTTATACTTAATTTCATTCCGCAACTCAGCGGAGATCCACGGTTTGCGAGTTTTTCAAGATTGTTTACATGTTTTAGAGGGAAAGTAGGAGTGGAATAGCTGTTTAAAGAGATCAATAAACGTATTATAGGTTTCATTGGCATTCTTAAGGCAAGCAATATATATATATTGTGAAGAAGAAGACGCGCCTCGCGGCACAGCCGCATCGCCAACGCGTGACTCGGCTCCACTCGCGCTGTTGATTACTGTCGTCTTTTTGGACAGTGCTTCGGGCTGACTCGCCGTTCTCGGTCGCTGCGCCTTTGGGTTAGGAGCCGCCAATAAACCTCTTCTCAATTGGTGGAGGTGCGGGGTACTCAAACCCCGTCGCTTGAAACCCTTGAGCTGCGATCAAGAACGCTATCGCCCGCCATGACCGACAGCTCATCCCAAACGGCGCCGACGCCACAGTCCGTCACTTGCACCGGCGTTCCACGACAACGGGACCCGGTGCAGACGACGAAGACGTAGAAGACTAGTTGGCGTCATATGAACGTGTGAGCGCGCACAACAAGTGGGATGATCCAGCGAAGTTAACCCACGTCATCTTTTATCTGGCTGGTGTTGCCCAACTCTGGTTTCACAACCACGAAAGTGACCTACCCACATGGTCAATCTTCAAAACAACCTTTATGGAAGTGTTCGGTCGACCCGCTGTTCGCAAGCTGCGCGCTGAACAACGCTTGCGCGCCCGAGCACAGCAGACGGCAGAAACGTTCACGAGCTACATTGAAGACATCGTGGACCTTTGTAAACGAGTCAGCGCCGCAATGCCCGAAGCTGAGCGAATTCACCATATACTGAAGGGCATCGATGACGGCGCATTCCAGATGCTCCTAGCCAGGAACCCGCGCACTGTGTCCGAAGTCGTCAGCCTATGCCAAAGTTATGATGAGTTAAGGAAGCAACGCGCTTCGACTCGGCGTGCTCTGGGAAGCGACGACTTGGTGGCAAGCCTTGAAAGCATGTACGACCCATCCTCATTCTTTCAACGGGTCAAGGACTTCGTGCGTGAAGAAGCTGCCCGCCAACTTTCTTTAGTCCCCTTCACTCAAGAGCCCACCTCCCGTCTTCCAAACACGCTCCGCACTCTCATTTCCGAAGAGGTCTCCCAAGTTGTCCCTTACGCACACCATCAGCCGCCTGCAGCCGCGAATCCCAACTCTGTGCTGGCAGTGCAGCCTGTCGCCACGCCTCTCACCTATGCGCAGCCAGTCCTGCCTGTGGCCTCGCCTCTTACGTACGCGCAGGCAGTACGCAGGCCTACGCCTGCGTCTTTCGCGACCCATTCCCAACCGGTGCCACCGGTAGCCCATGCTGCATCTTGGACTGCACGGAGAGCTAATCCTTGGAGGACGCCTGACAATCGTCCCATCTGTTATTCTTGCTGCACTCCCGGACACGTCGCCCGATATTGCCGCCGTCGGCCTCAAGCGTTCGGCGACGCCTCTCGGCCCTTCCAGTACGGCAGCCAGCCCTTTCGCCAATACGTCACTCCTTCCCCCCAACCGTATGCTCGTGCTGACCTTCCAGAGTTTCCTTCCCGTCCCTCGTCATCCCCTTGCCGACGCTCGCTCTCCCCAATGCGTCGGCGACCCGCACCACCTGACCAGGAAAACTGAACGTCGCAGTTCACGAGGCAAGAACTGCGCCCCATTCGAACTGTCTAAGTCCTCGCGTCTGTCTTGCTAACGTGGTCGAAATTTGTGTAGAAGGTGTTCCTGCATTCGCTCTTGTGGATACCGGCGCAGCCGTTTCTGTGATAGCCGCCAAACTGTGCCGTTCACTGCGCAAGGTGACCACGCCGCTTTCTGGACTGTCGCTTCGTACGGCAAGCGCGCAGCACGTCACTCCGCACGCAGCCTGTACTGTACGTGTGCTTATTCACGGCATTGTTTACATAGTCGAGTGTATCGTTCTTCCCACCTGCTCGCATGACGTCATCCTCGGATGGGACTTCTTATCCCGTCATAAAGCCGTGATCGACTGCGCACGCGCCGAAGTTGAATTTTCCCCTTGTGACGCACCCTTGCACGAAGATCGTGACCGCCCTTCTAAACTTACCGTGCGCGAGGACACAGATATTCCACCTGGCTCCTTCGCCCTCGTACCCGTCTCTTGCGATGCCATCACTGATGCAACGGTCCTCTTCACACCGTCCGACGTCTTCATGAGCCGTAAATCTTTCCCACTACCCTTCGCAACACTTGACATGGCCGGCTGCTGCAGCAATATATACTTTTGCAATCCCCTCTGTGCCCCTATTACGTTGCTCGTTGGTGAATGCCTTGGCTTCGTGGAACTCCTCGACTCTTCGTCTTTGGTTGACGTCCCCGGAGACTCTCTTGATGTCGACTCCGGCCAGTCATCATCGATTTCCGCGCTTGAGGAGACGTCCAGGGATGCATTCTCGAGTGCCATCGCCGATACCCTCACACCTGCCGAACGCGCCGACCTTCTTGATCTCTTGCACCACTTTAGAAGTTCATTCGACGTTTCACAACCTCACTTTGGCCGCACGTCGGAAGTGCAGCACTACATTGACACCGGTTCACATCAGCCGTTACGTCAACGACCGTACCGCGTCTCTGCCGAAGAGCGTCGTGTCATTACCACCCAAGTCGAAGATATGCTGCGCCGTGACGTTATTCAACCTTCGCACAGTCCCTGGGCATCTCCTGTCGTTCTCGTTCGCAAGAAGGACGGGTCTATTCGCTTTCGCGTCGACTACCGTCGGCTAAATAAGGTAACGCGCAAAGACGTCTATCCTTTGCCGCGCATCGATGACGCCCTCGACAGTCTTCAGGGAGCAGAATTCTTCTCGTCCCTTGACTTGCGTTCAGGGTACTGGCAGCTACCGATGGCCGCAGCCGATCGCCAGAAAACCGCATTCATTACGCCTGACAGCTTATATGAATTTAACGTAATGCCGTTCGGGCTTTGTAACGCCCCTGCCACCTTTGAACGACTCATGGACAACACGCTGCGTGGCCTCAAGTGGTCTATATGTCTGTGTTACCTCGACGATGTCGTGGTTTTCTCGCCTGATTTTCCGACTCACCTGCTCCGCCTCAGACTTGTTTTGACCTGTCTAACGAAATCTGGCCTCTAACTCAACCTCAAGAAGTGCCGCTTCGCCGCGCGAGAGCTCACCATGTTAGGCCACGTTGTGTCCAAGCACGGCGTTCTACCCGATCCTGCAAAACTTCGAGCAGTCGCTGAGTTTCCGAAGCCTCAGACCATCAAAGAACTTCGAAGCTTTGTGGGCCTATGGTCATATTTCCGGCGCTATGTTCGGAATTTCGCATCGATCATGGCGTCATTGACTCAGCTTCTGCGCGGTCACACCACCCTCTCCTCCTGGTCCCCTGCATGTGACTCCGCCTTTGCTACGCTGCGTCGTCTTGTCACCTCCCCACCTATTCTTCGCCATTTCGACCCGTCAGCTGCAACTGAGGTACACATAGATGCCACCGGGGTCGGTCTCGGCGCCGTCCTCGCCCAACGAAAGCCCGGCTACCCCGAATACGTAGTCGCCTATGCGAGTCGCACGCTCACGAAACCTGAGGCCAATTACAGCGTGACCGAAAAAGAGTGCTTGGCCTTAGTATGGGCACTTGGCAAGTTCCGACCATACCTGTACGGGCGCCCATTCGACTTGGTCACAGATCACCACGCGCTTTGTTGTCTTGCCAACTTGAAAAATCCCAGTGGCCGCCTAGGCCTTTGGGCATTACGCATCCAGGAGTACGATATTCGCGTCGTATACCGCAGCGGGTGAACACACTGCGATGCAGACGCCCTGTCTCGTTCACCTTTACCTCTAGACTCGGCCTGCGGAACAACTTCCGCACACTCCATATCATCTCTCGACATGGACTCCTTTGCAACCGCACAACGTCGTGACCCATGGATCGCTTCTCTTTTCGACTATCTGGATCATCGACCACCCCTGTATCCCGAACCCTCCGACGCCAAGCAGTTCATTTTGCCATTCGTGACCAGCTGCTCCACCGACGCAATTACTCTCCTGAAGGCCGTCGGTGGCTTCTGGTGATTCCCCGCAGCTTAAGGTCACAAATATGTGCCGCTTTCCACAACGATCCGCAGTGTGGCCACGCCGGGGTCTTCAAGACGTACGAACGAATTCGCCACCGCTACTACTGGCGCGGCATGTACAATTTTGTACAAAAGTTTGTTCGGTGCTGTCTTGACTGTCAACGCCGCAAATCGCCGCCTTTACGTCCGTCTGGTGCCTTGCAGCCGCTCCCGGGCCCTGCCACACCCTTCGATCGCGTCGGCATCGACCTATACGGCCCGCTTCCTATGACGCCAGACGGCAATCGGTGGATCGTAGTTGCTGTTGACCATTTGACACGCTACGCCGAAACTGCTGGTTTACCAAGTGCTACAGCGCGGGATGCAGCCTTTTTCGTCCTACATCGCTTCGTGCTTCGACACGGCACACCTCGAGAGCTCCTCAGCGATCGAGGTCGCGCCTTCCTCCCCGAAGTCGTCGAAAGTTTGCGCTCGGAATGCCGTATTATTCATCGGACAAGCACGGCATACCATCCCCAGACTAACGGGCTCACAGAGCGATTTAACCGCACACTTGGTGACATGCTGTCGATGTACGTGACATCTGATCATGGTAACTGGGACTGCATCCTTCCATTCATCACGTTCGCGTACAACACCGCGATCCAGGCCACTACGGGATTTTCATCTTTCTTCCTCCTGTATGGCCGCGAGCCTACGCATACCATCGAGACGCTCCTTCCATACCGTTCTGATGCCTCCGACTGTCTACCTGTGTCCGACGTCGCCCGACAAGCCTAAGAATGCTGCCAGCTAGCGCGCTTCTCTACGGCAGAGCAACAGCAGCGCCAGAAAGAAAACCGCACCGACACGCTTCCAAACACCACCTACGCTCCAGGCGTTCTTGTGTGGTTGTCTGTCCCTTTCCAGACTCCGGGGCTTTCCTCGCAACTCGTCCCGAAATTCGAAGGGCCTTACTGAATCTTGGAGCAAACATCTCCGGTGAATTTTCTGACTGAGCCACTGTCACCACCTGAAGACTTGCGCCGGCGTGGACGTGACATTGTCCACGTCTCGTGTCTCAAGCCCTACCACGACCCTCTGCCTCTTGATTCTTAAGGCGCCAGGATGGCTCTTATTGTCCGGGGGGAGATTGTGAAGAAGAAGACGCGCCTCGCGGCACAGCCGCATCGCCAACGCGCGGCTCGGCTCCGCTCGCGCTGTTGATTACTGTCGTCTTTTTGGACAGTGCTTCGGGCTGTCTCGCCGTTCAATAAACCTCTTCTCAATATATATATATATATATATATATATATATATATATATATATATATATATATATATATATATATATATATTCTAGTCTTCTGCCCACTTTGTTCTGGGTCCTTTCTCTCCCTTCGTCGCACTCCTTACTGAGTAGCAAGTAGGCCAATATACGCCGGCTAAACACTTTATCAACAAAGAGAAAAAAGTGCAGGTTTTGTAAACTTATCGGAAGGTCAAGTGATGAAGGCCGGAAATTTTGTAATATTGACAGCTAATGAAGAAAGAATAATATAAATAATAATAATATAAATATAATAATATAAAGAAAGAATAGCATAACCCACCGTGGTTGCTCAGTGGCTATGGTGTTGGGCTGCTGAGCACGAGGCCACGGGATCAAATCCCGGCCACGGCGGCCGCATATCGATGGGGGCGAAAACACCCGTGTACTTAGCTTTAGGTGCACGTTAAGGAACCTCAGTGGAAATTTCGGGAGTCCTCCACTACGGCGTGCCTCATAATGAGAAAATGGTTTTGGCACGTAAAGCCCCATAATATAACTTTTAAGTATAGCATCCTTTTAATCGAGCGTTTCTATGCATGTATGTAGATTATAGGGGTAATAAAAAATATTTACCCAGCCAAAGTAGTCTGTGTGATGTATGTGAAAAGTGTACATGTAATGTGTGTCTAAGTTTTAATTTTGCAAGAGATCAACGTTGAGATGGCACATGAGCATTTTGCAGCAAAGGGCTGTGGCACAGCAATGTGATTAAACCTGCGAGTTTCTTTACCTTGGGTTTAACGAACACGAGACGCTGCGCACTCTCGTCTGAGAGGTTGCATCCCAAGCTACTGTTACATGTCCGCGCGTCGACCTACGCTTTTAAGCGAACCAGTACACAAGGCCAACGATGCATAGTGAGCAGGGCTGCTTTTGCCTTGACATAAACATCAGGTGGTATGTAAGCTCGTATCCGCGCTGCATAGAGTTAAATATAGAGCAGTGCCTAGTTTATCAGGACTTTATAGTGACAGCAGGCATTCTCGGCCCGTGGCAAGCGGCTAATTTTGTTGTTTCCTGCATCGAAACCTATGGCGGAGAGAGCCAGAGAGAGACTGCGCCATTTATTCCACTTGTCAGACAGCAGTCAGTTTTGTTCCCTTGAGTGGGGCTATCCTGCGCTTTCTTACGATATCCTAGAAGAATGTAGTGGCAAAACAAAATTAGAGTCGATTGCATCAACTGGGATAAACGAAGAACAAAGGATGCGTATGGAGATGAGGCGTAGTTTTCACGTTGCGCTTCTGTGAACCTGGGTTGCGGGGGGAGAATAGTCGTTTGTTTATAGCACGGCTCCTCGGAGCATTTTTGGGTGTTACCATGGCTCCACGTCATTGCATGTCGATGTACTGCGCTCGGTAATGTCCACTGTCTTCGGAGGTATTCGTATACCGGGTTGGTGGAGTCACTGGAACTCTTTCTTCGGCGCAGAAGCGGTTTTTCACGCGATCTCCCGCAGGTCTCTCGAGGTTCCGTTTCACGGAAATTACGTCGTTGTCCGATATGGCTCGACACAGGACAACACATATATATCGAGTAGGCGTATACTAGCTCTTTGTGGCGCTCGAACTGTCGCACGAGAGCTTTGTGGCGTCCCAAGGTTTAAATGCCTTGGTTGGTGGTGGGTGGCGTGTCACTTTTCTCCGCTGCTAAGTACTTTTCTGCCTTTTTATGTATCCTCTCAAAATGCGCTCTTATTCCATGAGTAATATGCAATTGAATGTCATATGCTTGCAAACCTAATTATCACTTCTTTCACTGTTCCTACTACACCCCGCGGTTGCAGCTTCTCCAGTAACCTACTTCATTTCACAAATCAAATAGACCTTTCTTTTTTTCTGTCATCGATTGCACCAGGCACCCGTTTTATTACCTGCTTACAACAGTACGATGCCGAGAATACTCTGTCGCCACGCTGACTTAGTCTCCCGGCCAAACCGAGAGTGCCACATCGGAGATTTCCGTGGTTAGATCTTTGATCACGAAAATGAAAGAAGAGCAAACTGAGTTGTATAGTTCAAGATAACAAGGGATGAGCTGAGTCCAACTCTGCAGCATCGTTCTAAAGGACTGTATAACCGCGGGAATGTGGCTGTGCGGGATTAGAGCATGTATGTATGGCATTACAAGTATGGCCGCTATTATCCTGGACGGCTGCGATATTATTAGCCTGTGGTGATGGCACCTGCCACATTGTAACAGCAACAGATAGCGGCAACTCTATGCTAAACTGTTCTTGAAGAACGCCGTACACACGTCAGAAAAAAGGTCACGAGCATCACGTTTTCAGCTATTGTTGTTTCTGCTACGAATAGTTGAATTATCACGGCTCATCAGGAAGAATCGTGTTAACTTCTTAGGCGCGCTCAAATTATTCTTAAAGTGTAACCCTCTCGAATTTTTTTGACCGCGGCTGCAGAGCGCTGCTGTTGTGATGATGATGATATCATCATCCATCATCATCATCAGAAGCCCATTTTTATGTCCATTGCAGGACGAAGGGCTCTCCCATCGATCTCCTAGACCACTGTCTTGCACTAGCTGATACCAACTTGCGCCTGCAAATTTTATAATTTCATCACCCCCCCCCCCCCGCCTACTTTTCTGCCATCCTAGACACCCTAGGACAGGGCCAGCTGTATGCAGTGAACGATAAGCAGGGTAATGTCACCAGAAATTTCAATGAAATAGTAAAATAATAATAATATATGGGGTTTTACGTGCCAAAACCACTTTCTGATTATGAGGCACGCCGTAGTGGAGGACTCCGGAAATTTAGACCACCTGGGGTTCTTTAACGTGCACCTAAATCGAAGTACACGGGTGTTTTCGCATTTCGCCCCCATCGAAATGCGGCCGCCGTGGCCGGGATTCGATCCCGCGACCTCGTGCTCAGCAGCCTAACACCATAGCCACTGAGCAACCACGGCGGGTATGAAATAGTAAAAGTTGCACAAGAATTGAATACTGATATGTACAGTACCCAGAGCAGTCACGCAACGTTCGTTGAAAGTAGTAATGAACAGTATACAGAGGCTCCTTCTATAACTAGCGATGAAGTTAGAATGGCTTGCAAGAAGACGCGTCCCGTGGAAAAGCGGCAGGAGAAGATGGAATAACGGTGGATTTAATCAAAGATGGAGGAAACATAATGCTTTAAAAGCTTGCGGTGCCTTATGCGATGCATCACGACTTCAAGTATACCAGAGAGCTGCAAGAATGCCAACATTATACTAATCCATAAGAAGAGAGAGGTTAAATAATTGAAGAAGCATAGGCCCATTAGCTTGCTTTCAGCATTTTCTAAAATATTCACCAAGCTAATACCCAATAGAATCATGGCAACAGTTCAATCGACCAAGAGAACAGGCACACTTCAGGAAGAGATATTCTACAATGAATCACTTCAATGTAATCAATCAGTTAATTGATGAATCTGCGGAATAAAATCAACCTCTCTATATGGCTTTCATATATTCTGAAAAGGCATTTGATTCAGTTGAGATACCAGCAGTCCTACAGGCACTGCGTAATCACAGGTACAGGAGGCATACGTGAATATCTTGTGAAATATCTACAAAGATTTCACAGCTACTTTGTTTCTCCGCAAGAAAAGTAGAAAAATACCTATCAGAAAGAGGATCAGGCCAACAGACACAATCTCTCCAATGTTACTCACTGCATGCGTAGAAATCGTATTCAAGTGATTAGACTGGGAAGGCTTAGGAGTGAGGTTAAACGCAAAATATATCAACAATCTTCGGTTTGCAAATGACATTGTCCTGCCCAGCAACACTAGAGATGAATTGCAACGGGTGATTGATCACCTTAACCGAGAACGTGTATGAGTAGAGTTGAACATTAATATGCAGAAGGCAAAGGTAATGTTCAATAGCCTGGCAAAGGAACAGGAATTCATGATCGCCAGGCAGCTTCTACAATCTGTACAGGAGTACGTTTATCTAAGTCAATTACTCACAGGGGACCCTGATATCATGAGAAGAAGATTTACAGAAGAATAAAAATGGATTGCAGTGCATACAGCAGACATTTTCAGCTCCTGACTGGGAGCTTACCACTGTCATTGAAAGGAAAAGTGTACAAACATCGAATTCTACCGGTGCTAACATACGGGGCGGAAGCTTGGAGGTTAACAAAGAAAGCTCGGGAAAAAGGTAAGGACTACTCTAAGAGCGATGGAGCGAAAAATGTTAGGCATACCGTTAAGAGACAGCAAAGAGAACGGTTTGGATCAGCGAGCAAACGTGGATAACCGATATTTTAGTTGACATTAAAAAAAGTTCGGCAGGTGTTACACTCTTGTAACACAACAAGGCGAAAACCTGCTGCACATTTTGTAACACAAAGTTATACAATCAGGTTGGGTCTTCTTTGCAAGACATATTGGCAAGGCATTAGGTCAAAAATTCGGGGCTAGACTTCTTGAAAGACATAACGAGCCGCAGTGGAAAGTATTCATGTACCATCCAAAAATACGCGCACCATGCACTGCTAATGACCAACTAACATACTATCTCTAAGCTAAATGTGCGGTGTATAAGAGCGCGCACCGAAGTACATTGGACAAACGGTACGTGACGTTCGTAAGCGAAAGCATCGCTAAGGACCTTATATCCTAAATACGGTTCTTTGAGGCCGTTCATTTCAAACGTGGATCTCGTTACACGTGCGCAGGAGGTTTTTAAAGAGATAAAGGTGACCATGAGAGAAAATGAGAAAGCGTGACAAGCGAGGACGCTCCCTCAACAAGTGAGTGACCGGCCTATTCTATTCTAGGACAGCCTAGTGCCTATTGAATAGATACCATAGTCAAGTGCTCAGCCCGTCGCGCTGTTTGCTTCGCGGGTCCCCTTAGGAACTTAATGAATGGAAAGACGCACCGCCGTTCGCGTGCTGTTCGTTGCCAATATCGCACTTCGTGCTGTGCCTAGCGCACAGACCGACTGTTCAGATTCTGATCGATTAATTGAACTGCGATTAATACGTCCGATCATTACTTCTTTATTATAATTTCGGCAAGAAGCGCGTAATGTACTGCTATATACACCGAGGTATCGTCAACAAATATCCGGCGTGTTGATACATTTCGAATGAGCTATCATATACCCCGTACATGTGACCTGTCAAGCATGTTCGCGTTCTCGTACTCTGGTTATTGCTGATGCACTTCAAACATGAGGGCCGCTTGAAGAACTCAGGGGAACGTTCAAAAGGAAGAAGAAACGCCCCTCAGTACACACCGGTGCCTTGTGCCAATGTCGGGCGACCCCACCTGCCCCAACTGCACGGCCCTGGGGCAGGACGCCGATGTGTACCACCTGCTGTGAACGTATTCAGGCACACGACATCCGACCGAGCCCTTGTTCAGCTGGTATGGCCTCCGCAGTGACCGGCATGCTGAGTTTAGGAATTGGAGGCAAGATAGCTACAATTACAGAGCCTTAACTGACTTTCGGCACGATGCGGGGTCGCATTCACTATTTACAGTTTTTTTTTCTTCTTTACTATGCCATAAGTCAGCTCTCCTCGAAATTAAAAAAAAAGATATAGGCAGGAGGTATTGTCATTCGCACAAGGTGACTAAAAAGGTCTGCGATACAAAGAATAATATGAAAGGAGCGCTCCAGTGTTATTTTACTTTCGTACAAAACAATCACAGTGGCATGTCCAAAGTATGTAAAAGATTTATAGCTACATTAGAAGCCGTAGACCAATGCTACAGACAACCGATAAATTGTATTGAACCCAATGCAATTTGAACACTTCTTCAACTCGGTAACGGAATAAAGTTAACAATGTACAATACGTTCAACGAGGGCCCATTATTAAAATGTAATCTTCAGGCCTTCAATTCTTTAAGCTGCTGTGAGCACTTGGTTAATAATCAGGGGCCAAATTCATAAACATTTTCGTTCGCTAGAATTGTTTTACGTTAGCTGGTCCCTGTCGGTAATGTTATGTTCTGTTTGCGACTATCCGCAGTCTGCTTTCACGAGCCGCATCTTTGTGCATGCAGATTTTTACGAACAGCTTTGCGTCTGCAGGCCAAAATCTAGTATTCGTGAATGTTCTAATACTAAACAGCGCTTTTTCTCATTGGTCTGTCCGTTGTAGAAAAGACAATCGCCACAGTAACAGCCAATTGCTGACGGCAATAGCACAAGTGGAGTTTTGTGAATGCATGTGTTTCCACTGACAGTAAGTGAACCCGACCATCGGTCCAGAAAAGTTATCGAAATGAAGCCCCCACGGACAAGCCGCATTTCCTCTCCATGCACAAAGCATGCAATTCGAAAACGTTCCGGCACATTGATGTTTTCAGCGGGGCTGCACTGCCTTCTTCATTTCCGTGCTGCGCGCCCAGGTAACAGCGAAGAAAGTCGGCTTTCTTTTTCTTTCTTTCTCTCTACCTTTTTTTTCTCGGCGTTGCGAACACCGAAAAGAAGCAGGAGTGTTACGCGGCTAGGCGACGCGTCGGCAGCCGTTTCTCGCCGATCTTGCGGATGTGCGGCGACACCACACCGCACAATTCCGATTCAATCTATCGTATACCACCACGTCCGTCTTGCGTCTGTCCCGTTTCCCGCCGTGTTGTCGTAGTATTCCATGTGCTTTTTTTTTTCTCTCTCCTTGGTCGAGCGAGCGGACGACGTCAAATGTCTTTCCGGGGAACAACGTCTGATGTTCTTCCGTCACATCCATTGTCTCACTATGTGATGATGGCCACTCGTCAAGCGGGAGAAAAAAGAAATAAATCATTAAGTGCCGACGCGCTACGCTGGTTGTGCGGCAGCGACACCGCACGCATGTATACACCGGACGCGAAATCGATGCCGTGCTACCTGTTACTTTGTTACGAAGAAGCATTGGCGAATACACGCATGACCGGTTCCCTGATATTGCATGATCTGACTGACACCTGGATCTACCTGTGTCCGAACTTGTCTTTGTCGGAGGCGGTGGCAGCCACAGCAGCATCAGCCGCCTATTTCTTAACACTAAAGGACGAGACGATCTTGCCGTGATCTCCGTTTACCTCGGCCTTGCGACAGCAGACTCGATATTATTTCTGCAAATTTCCTTGCCTCATCACATCCACTTAACCTTCTGCAGCCCTTCCTAAAGCCAACCTGTCATCCTGGCTGATTGAAGTCACGTGTTGCCCTGATTCTATCCGAAATTTGCTTTTATGAATATTTGGTGCAATACTAACTAAATGCTGGCTACGCACACACATATATATATATATACACATTACCCCTGCTTACAAAGAGCTCTTGACTGGTTGTTGACGCTGATTGTGAACGAGATGCTAGCGAAAAATCCCGCACCCTGATAGCTCGTCGAAATCCTACGTATTGAAGGACAAGTATTGGAATGACAAGTTGCTATATGTAGGACAATATTGTCTTATGTTGGCCAGTTCGCTGAACGGATAGGTGCTCGAAGCGGCGGATAGGCCAAACAGTGTCGAGAATGCTTAAACACGTTTTTCATGAGTATCCTCTAGGTTGCAAGGAGGGGAAGTTGGGGCCAAATTCGCAAAGCAGTTTGTGTACTAGCCCTAATACAATCTCGAACGGGTGAAGGGGGTCTTCACCGCAAAAATCAGGAAATGATGACGAGGGCGGGCATCGTGATGATGAAAAACAGTAGAAAAGATTGTATTCACTTCATTGGTACATGGTTGTGACTCTTATCTTATCCGAGTCTCGAGCGGTTCTGATTAACACGGGGGCCAGGACGGCCTTAAATAACCCCTTGCGGTCTTGTGGTCGTCACTTTCTTCTTGGGGAGCCTGTGGAAGTATTAGTGCTTTCGTCAGGTTCTGGCGTCGACGACCTCCTGTTCTTCGGGTTTTCTTCTCTTCGTCCTTTCCTTTGTGTCAGGTCGGGGAATAAAAGGGCTGACACTGTTTTGGAGAAGAGGGCAATTATGTCGACATGGGGACGCCCGCTTGAACGCTTCTCACACTTGACAGGTCAGTGTCCAGGCTTATCGTAACAGCCTTTTCTGGGACGAGTCAAATCATCTTGTCATGGCAACGTACGCCTGAATGTCTCTCACACTTGACAGGTCGATCATAACAGCACGCAAAGCTAATAGATAATGAAGCCAAAGAATGCACAGATGTAATTCTGTGTGGTTGAAATTGAAATGTAGAAAATAATGGAGAAAATATAAGTGAAAGTGGACGAAAAGACATCTTGTCGCAGGTGGGAACCGAAATCACAACCTTCGCATAACGCGATGAGAGGTTCGTAAAAAAAAAGAAAGAAAAGCACCGGTGCATTGTGATTGCAAGGCGTCAAATCTGAAGATACTCTTTCTTTATTAATTTATTTAGACATTATTAGAGATTGTCGAAGGAGACTAGGCCAAAGGCAAACATTTGCCTCCCAAAGAACATCCGCGCTGAAGGCCTTACTAGCGTTAATAAGGTTCCTGCGGTCTACGGGGCTTCACGATAGACTTTAAGAACGCCGTCCCTACCGCTCCATAGTGTACGCGGTTTATTTGTGCTCGTCTGTCTCTATCTCCTCCTTCCACTCTCGTTCTCTCTTTTTCCCCCTTAACCCTTCCCCCCCCCGTGCAGGGTAGCCAACCGGAACTACCTCTGGTTAATCTCCCTGCCTTTCTATGCATCATTTCTCTCTCTCTCCCTCTCTTGCCTGTCTGGACTGTGCCACCCATATTGTTCTGTTTTTAAGACAGATTTATACTCATCGATTACTACATGTTGATAAATACTAATACTTTAGAAGAGCTAGAGGGCTTTTGTTTGCCAGGAAACAGGCACAGTGACATACAGTCATCCGCTCTGTGCTGGAGCCAAGGATGCGGCCAATACTTAATGCTGGTTACAATGACAACAGAGAGTAGAAACGCGAGAAAGTATCCGTACCTTATAAGAACCTTATTGAAAACGCCCATTGAGCACACAGTACTTAAATTACCCTATGTCCGAGCTCAATCAGGAGTTCTCTACAGTCATTCTGGGGTCATTGAATATCATTGAACGATTCTACTGAACACATTCACATTAAACACATCGAGCACATTCTACTGAGTGCAGCTTTTTTCGCAGCCCTCATCGACCCCTATTTGCTGCCTTGTGCGTCGCGCTTGTTTTTCGACGTTGGGGCCGTTTTTTATTATACACCCTCCGTTCCGCTTCAAAGACACAGCAGCGCCAAGAGTTCCCCGTCGGTTTTAGCAATTTTGAGCACAAAAGCTGGTGTTGCCAGACAACCTGGCGGGTGAAAAAAGGAGGGAGAGGGACAAGCGTGGTTGCAATGCAAAGTAACCGATGCAGGCGCGTCGCACCAGCCGGCTCACTTCCCACGGACGTTCCTGCAACCCCGCGCTCTGGCCGCGCTCGCAATACGTAGAGGTGGTCGCCTGCACGCGCGTCAGACGGCACGCTTTTTTATACGAAAGCAGCACCGTGCTCATCAGAAAATGCGACCAAGGAGAGACGGCTAGGCCGACTCTTCTGAGGGAAAACTTTCACTTAGCAGAAAATCTTTAAATATGCCACAGCAGGTCTTCATATCATCGCTGCCTTCCGTTGGAGAGAACAGGTCATTAATATGTTGGCCACACACGCGATGATTGAGCAACCTTGAGGCCAACAGAAGACCCGTATTGCCAAAAAAAAAATGTCCTCACGGGGACAAGCAAAAAGGGAGGAAGTCTTAGAGGTTTCTTCCGTGTTCAATTACAGAAGAAAGTGTGGCTAGCTGGTGCCTTAAAGGCTGAGACATTTCTGGCTGGCTCTAAGGAAACGCGAGACGATAACGAGAACCACACACATGATGCAGCTGATGTTTATCGTTGAGTACTCTCGCTTTTCGTTCTCATCTTGCGTCTCTTAGCGCTAGTCAGAAATGCATTCCAATGATGAGTTCTTCCGAGTCGACGCTACGGTTCCCGCAACAATGGCTGCAGCCTTGGCATCCCAGAAGCGAGCATCGCCTCTGCCCATAGTCAATCCAGCGAACGATCAAACTGTTCTCATACAACATTCATGCAATCTTTCCTTTGTTTTTAAATGCAGAAAACCCGCCCGATTACCGGTTCTTTCGGAGCAGTAGAACTCCGAAGGCACGAAATATCACCGTGAAAATGCATTAAATATTCCGACCCCCTAGATGAAAGGCGCAGTCTGCATCTCTTTGCACGCGACCACCAGCAGGGTTGTGCTTCCATATTCCAGGCTGCGTTGCAAAGCCGCGAGAATACTAAACTTTCTCAGGATTCCGGCGCACCCTACGCAGTCAGGCGTACTTGATGAAAACATGGGCTGACGGTCACCGCATAGTCTTTACCACGTGGCATTCTTTACATGTTCATGAAGGTTCAATTTTCTGTAAATTATTTTGCAAGGTTGTTTATAAAATTATTTGACAAGGTTAACTATCGGAACATACTGTGTTCCGTAGTTCTTGATATATACTCGCGATCACGTTAGAATGCTCAGAGAAGTCCAATAAGTGCCATATTGTTTTTGCGTCTGCTAGCATGCGTGCTTCCTCGGAACCGGTATATTGAATACCCGGACGTCGACCGAAGGTGCCAAGGCCATGCATCCACGGTCTTAGAAGAGAGAAAGACGCGCGGCGCACAAACATTTCATAACTTCATCTGAATGTCATAAGTCCGACTAAACTTGCGCTTTGGCAACCGCATAATCGCGTGTATAATATTACAGCGCATGCCTTTCTGTTTACATGTTTACGCGCATCTAATTGTGAAGCTGTATTTTCGTCACCATGCAGGTATGTTCCGTTTTACTGTTTTAATGTTCCGTACATTCATTATTCTGGAGGTGTACTTACAAAAAGTTATCTCGCTATAGAACTGTTCGTAATAGTCAACATCAGGCAATTATGATGTCGGATGGACTATTAACGAAGGCGTGTAAGCATATTCTTGGTTTCTAGTGCGAAGTGACGCACGCACAGACTGGGAAAAGACAGGACGAGCGCTAACTCTCAACTAAATCTTTATTCAAACTATCAACATATATATAAGTGATTGCAAATACCACAGTATACGGACATGACAAGGGCTAAACACTATCAGGTAAACATATCAAGAGGTAGGGAAGCCACAAAAACTGAACAACAAAAGGGATTACCTGAGATTGACACACGTACTGAGAAGATATTGAAATTTGCTTTCTAAGAGAGTTATTGATGCTTGGCTAACACAAATCTCTCCTAATCTTTTAATGTGAAATGCCTCAATTATTTGATTTGTGGTTTGGTATTCCTGGTTTTAAAGGATTTTTGTGTCTTAAAACAAAGGTTTACAGCCGTAATTGAAACAGTGCAATGCTAGATGTGAAGCGTTAGGGTTGTTAAGGGATTGTTTATGTTGTTTTTGTCTGATATTGAGGCACCTGCATGCCGCTCTGTCCAATGTAAGCCTTCCCGCACTTGAGTGAAATCTTATAAACTATACCAGTGTTGCAAACAGACGAAACAGGCAATGATAAACATGCGCTTACGAAGGAAAAGCGAACTTTAGAAGGCTGATTTGTAATTGCTATTTTTAGTGTGTGCGTGTGCGTGTGTGCGTGCGTGTGTGTGTGTGCGTGTGCGTGCGTGTGTGTGTGTGTGTGTGTGTGTGTGTGTGTGTGTGTGTGTGTGTGTGTGTGTGTGTGTGTGTGTGTGTGTGTGTGTGTGTGTGTGTGTGTGTGTGTGTGTGTGCGTACACACACACGCACACACGCATACAGTCCATACAGTCCATACAGTCCGCAAACACGCATACAGTCCATACAGTCCATACACACGCATACAGTCCGTGTATGCGCGTTGAGCACGTTTGGCTTTCACGGAGCGTGAACTTTCTTTACGTTTCTCCGATGCAGGGGGTCTCGTACTGATTTCATGAATTAAAGTTGAAAGCACTACCACACTAACCAACTAAATCCCAGTTGTAAATATAGTGTTCCGTTTGCTTGCGTATATATGTTAAAATGCTTGATTGAATTTTCTGAGTTGATTTGACGCTTACCTGTGCGACATGCCGCGAACATATTCATACTGTATGTAGAATCATTGCGCATGTATGAACCGAGTGCTGTACGAAACAATAACAACTGCAGTAGTGAACGCTTGCGGTATTTCTGGCTGCATGAGGGGATTCCTTTTTTTTTACCTGCGCGCGCTAACTGCATAGGGAAAGTCATGGTTAGCGCAGGTGGTATCCTGATCGATTGCGTTAGCGCTTTATCTTCTGTAGAAATTCATTGCATGAGTTTGCTGACTGCGCTAGCCTTGACTCCGAGTAAGTCTACTGAGGAACGGCACATATGGAAAGAATTTCAAATTTGACAGCTTGAGGCACATCCCCAAGAGGCAAATTATAGCATGTTGATGTCGAAAATACGGTTGAAAATCCGTGGTACGGGATTGTTCCTATGGAACAAATACACGAGGAAAGAAGCACGGGCCCTCTTCGGGACCATCCCATCTCCGGCTCTCAGCGACTAAATTTTTTTTTTTTCTAAAGAAACACGGTGTCTGTGTACGCCCGCTTTTCACTGCTCGCGGTTTTCATTGCGTCTCGTCACAGTCAGGGGAAGTATACGTGGCCCTAAAAAAAATTTTTGACGAATGGCGGAGGGCTAACGAAGGAAATGCAAAAGAAACAGTTTGGAATAGCTTTAACTTATAGCGTCCCTGTGCAGCGCCCAGACATACTGCTGTATTGACTTACCCACCCTTACCCGCCGTGGTTGCTCAGTGGCTACGGTGTTGGGCTGCTGAGCACGAGGTCGCGGGATCGAATCCCGGCCACGGCGGCCGCATTTCGATGGGGGCGAAATGCGAAAACACCCGTGTGCTTAGATTTAGGTGCACGTTAAAGAACCCCAGGTGGTCAAAATTTCCGGAGTCCTCCACTACGGCGTGCCTCATAATCAGAAAGTGGTTTGGCACGTAAAACCCCAAATATTAATTATTATTACTTACCCACCCGAAAATCCTTATTGACCCTGACCACACACAAAATCTTTTGGACGTATCAGTGGGCGGCGTGTCTGTATGACGCTGACAGGCACTAAGGCAATTATTTGTCACGAGCGCCCGTCGTTCTTATCGTCTCCGCAAGGTCCTCACGCCAGCAACGCCGACTGACATTGGCAATAGTATACCATGCGTCGTGGGCATGCGTACTGCACACGTGAGCTTCGCTACCCACCAGACCTCAGCTGTCGTTCTACACCGGTGTCCCCATGACTTCCTGACCACCCAGTATACCCTCATCGATTGTTCCTCTGGCCTTTTTCAATTGGAACTTTCTTTGGCGCCTGACCTTCCCGCTGACTCACCGGCGCGTTTATGTCCGTCGAGTTTGTTCGCCTGCCACCAACTGCTGCACCCTTGACCTCTGTCTCCCTGTTCGTAACGATGATTGCGTAAGCTGCCCTTAACTAGACGCTCTATTGACGCGGCGCGTGGCTCTTCCTCACACCATGGTGACTATTTCTGCGAAGAGTGCTTGCTTGCCCATTTTAAATTTTGGACGGTCCACCAAATTCCTACCCGAAAGAACCACACTAGGCAGTATATCACCGTTAAACGTACGTGACCCTCTAGGCCCGTCTATCGATGCCCCACATGCGTCTTCTCGGAGCTCCGACTCTAGCAGCACGCTTGACGACGATCCTCATGGCATTATTGTCCCAGACCTTTTCCCTGCTTAGTCTGATGACCTTCGTCGCTTGTTAGTGCCTTACCGCGACGTCTTCGACTTTGTTTCGCTCCATCTTGGCCAATGCTGGGCCAGAACCCATCGCCTTGGTACTGGAGATGCCAGACCCACCTATAGGCAACCTAACCAAGTGCCTGCTAGCGAACAACACTACATCCAAAAGAGGTCGAGAAAATGCCGGCTAAAGAAGGATTCGAACCATATGCGAGTCCTTGGGCGTCCCCTAGCTGTGGTGCTTGTCAGATAAAATACAACACTTGACAGTTTTGCGCGGATTATCGGTATCTGAGCAAGATTAATAAGATGGACTTCTACCCAATGCCGCGAATTGACGACATGCTCGACTTTATGGCGCACGGTGCTTTTCTTCTATGGCCCTTCAAACCGGATATTAGCAAGTTGCCGTCGATGAAAAAGACAGGGAGAAGACTACCTTCGTTACATCCGATGGGCAGTGCCAATTTAACGTGATGTCATTTGGCTTGTGTAATGCCCCCGCAACATTCGAACAAATGGTGGATGCCCTTCGTCGCTGCTTCAAATGGTCTACTTGCCTACGCTATCTTGATGACGTCGTAATTTTTTCGCCTTCGTTCTTCGGTCATCTGCATAGACTCTCGGCTATTTTGTACGTGTTTCGCAACTCCGGTCTTCAACTTAACGCTTCTAAATGGCGCTTCGATCGCTAATAGATCACTACTCTCGGCCACCTTGTAGGCGCTTCCGGTATCTGGTGTGACCCTATTAAAATTCGCTCTGTTACAATCTTTCCGACACCTCAAGACCTCCATTACATTTTTTATCTTTGTTCGTGGTTCCGGCACTTTGTAAAAAACTTAGCAGATATAGCGCGGCCTCTCACCTGTCTGATTAAGAAAGATTTACCCTTTTCCTGAAGTGCTGATCAAGCATCCGCCATCTGGCAGATGATTGCACTACTCACATCACCAACACTGCTGGCTCACTTCGACGAATCGGCCCCCACGGAGGTCCAATGGCGTCCAGAGCATTGGCGCTGTTCTAGCTCAACGTCAGCGCGGTCAGGACTGCATTATAGCGTGTGCCAGCTGTCTCCTCTCCTCTTCTGAGCGAAACTGTTATATTACAAAGAAAGGGTGTCTCGCTCTTGTTTGGACCGTTGCCAAATTTCGTCCATATGTTTATGGCCGACGCTTTACCGTCATCAGTGATCACTATGCGCTGTGGTGGCTGTCGTTACTGAAAGGTCTCGCCGGTCTTCTTGATCGTTGGGCACTGCGGCTTTAAGAATATTTTATACCGTCGTTTACAAGTCTGGCTCATCGGCTCAGAAGGCAGTGATGGCACTTTTGTGCTTTCTGAAAGCGTCTGGTTTGTACGAGTGGCTTTGACTCAAGTACTGTCCGTGCACGTCGCTATACTCTCTCTCTCCCTTCTCTCTGTTCCCCTTCTCCCTTGCCCCAACGTAGGGTAGCCAACCATCATCACCATCATCAGCCTGGTTACACCCACTGCAGGGCAAAGGCCTCTCCCATACTTCTCCAACAACCCCGGTCATGTACTAATTGTGGCCATGCCGTCCCTGCAAACTTCTTAATCTCATCCGCGCACCTAACTTTCTGCCGCCCCCTGCTACGCTTCCCTTTCCTTGGGATCCAGTCCGTAACCCTTAATGACCATCGGTTATCTTCTCTCCTCATTACATGTCCTGCCCATGCCCATTTCTTTTTCTTGATTTTAACTAAGATGTCATTAACTCGCGTTTGTTCCCTCACCCAATCTGCTCTTTTCTTATCCCTTAACGTTACCCCTATCATTCTTCTTTCCATAGCTCGTTGCGTCGTCCTCAATTTGAGTAGAACCCTTTTCGTAAGCCTCCAGGTTTCTGCCCCATAGGTGAGTACCGGTAAGACACAGCTATTATACACTTTTTTCTTGAGGGATAATGGCAACCTGCTGTTCATGATCTGAGAATGCCTGCCAAACGCACCCCAGCCCATTCTTATTCTTCTGATTATTTCCGTCTGCGAGGGCCGAGTCGAAGAATCCATGCAGGAGGCGATAGACGTGATCGAGGAGTATCTCCGCCCCACCGGACTTCGATGCTCCCCCGCCAAGTCGGAGCTTCTGCTTTACAGAAAAGAGAAGGGAGGCAGACCCAAAGATTGGAAGCCAGTCTCCGAAAGCAGCATCAGTCTTCGCACTTGTGACGGGGGGGTGATACCCAGGGTTGACGTTATTCGGGTCCTGGGCATGTTTGTCGAATTCAACGGCGGGAACGGAACGGCTCTCCGCAAGATCATCGCAAAGACGGACAACGCTTTCCGCCTCGTTCGCAGAATAGCAAACCGGCACCGAGGAATGAAGGAAAACAATCTCCTCAGGCTTATCAATGCATTCGTACTATGTCACTTTACGTACACAATTTCTATGCATAACTGGCTCAGAGCGGAGCGAGACAAACTCAACGCTCTCATCCGCAAAGTGGTCAAGAGGGCTCTCGGGCTACCCATCAGGACCCATACCGAGGATCTCCTTAGGCTGGGGGTGCATAACACTGCCGAGGAGATTGCCGAAGCCCAAGAACGCGCGCAACTCACTCGCTTGAGCACCACAGCGGCAGGTAGACACATCCTCGAAGAGCTGGGTTACCAACCTGCGGGATTCCCGATGGTCAGTACCCCGATCCCCAGGTGCATTCGAGACAAGTTCGAAGTGGCGCCTGTGCCCCGAAACGTCCATCCCGTCCATAACGAGGGCAGACGCAAGGCCAGAGCAGCAGCCATCCTCAAACAGATCAAGCAACGAGACATTAGAGCAGGCTTCGTCGACGCCGCGGAGTACAGCGATGGGAAGACCTTTGCCATCGTTGTGGTCGACTCCAGCGGCAAGATTTCCAACTGCGCCTCCATTCGCACTTCAGACCCCGGTGTCGCCGAACAAGCCGCCATCGCCCTCGCCCTGCTAGACGGTCGTGGATCCGAGATATATAGCGATTCCAAAACAGCAGTTAGGGCTTTTCAGAAGGGTTGCATCGCCAAGCAAGCTGCTCGTCTTCTTAGCAGCTCGAGTCGAGATGCTCTCACGCATCATTCAATCCACTGGTTTCCAGCTCACGTAGGGTCGGTCGAGGGCGCTCCCCCGAACCTCAATGAGTCTGCTCACGAGGCTGCGCGTGACCTCACCGACCGCGCTTCCTCTACAAGAAGCACCGACTCCCCTCCTCCCTACGGCCACTGGGACGCTCCCGCTACTCACAACGAGCTTATTAAATTCTTCTACATGTCTAGAAGGGTCTTTCCACCCCCTCGCCCCAAGTTGAATAGGGCGCAAGCCGTTTCGCTTAGGCTTCTGCAGACCAGTACGTATCCGTGTCTGTCCGTTCTCCACGAGGCTTACCCGGACGTGTATCGCGACGACGCCTGCCCCTCCTGCGGCCAGACCTCCACTCTAGCGCACATGCTGTGGGAGTGTGGGTCGACATACCCCAAGTTCATCAAGGAGGAGTGGGACTCGCTTTTGCGTAGCCCCGCTCTAGAAAAGCAAATCCTGGCCGTCCAGCGTGCCCGCGACCGGGCCGGTGGGCTAGACCTGCCGGTCCCGACGTGGGACTAGCCGGGTGCGCGACGAGTTCGCGTCCTCGCCGGACCTACAATAAAGTTTATTCACTCACTCACTCACTCATTCCGTCTCATGGTCCGAATCCGCCGTCACTACCTGCCCTAAGTAGATGTATTCCCTTACGACTTCCAGTGGCTCGCTGCCTATTGTAAATTGCTGTTCTCTTCCGAGACTGTTAAACATTACTTTAGTTTTCTGCAGATTAATTTTTAGACCCACTCTTCTGCTTTCCCTCTCCAAGTCAGTGAGCATGCATTGCAATTGGTCCCCTGGGTTACTAAGCAAGGCAATATCATCAGCGAATCGCAAGTTACTAAGGTATTCTCCATTAACTTTTATCCCCAATTATCCCCAGCCAACCATACTCTTGACTGGTTAACATCCCTGCCTTCCTTATATCCCTCTGTCTCTCTATCTCTCTCTTTCTCAACTCTTCAGCATTGCTGCCGAACAACGCCATGACACAGTCTCTGTGCAAAATCTTCGACAATCTCAACTCGCACACTCCTGGTCCCTAGCTCCGTCGCTTTGTACTCCGAGATGGCATCTTATATCGTTGTAGTTATTCCTACCCATCTCCGTTCCGCTGCTCTTGCACACCTTCACAATGCCTCAACGGCAGGACATCTCAACGTGCCACGGACATGCGACCGCGCACGCCGTTGTTTCTACAGCCTGACACGTTCCGCTCAGTACGTCGCTACGTGGCCTCGTGTGACCTTTGTCAGCGACGGAAAAAGCCGACACTCCCGCCTGCTGGCCATCACTAGGTTTTCGGTGCTCTGTACGAACCATTCCACCGTCTGGGCTTCAACTTACTCGGCCAATTTCCCTTATCCGCCTCCGGAAACAAGTGGGTGGCCGTTGCCACAGATGATGCGACGAGGTCAATTGCCAGTCCTCGTGCTCTTCCCACTAGCTGTGCCACGGACGTTGCAGATTTCTTGCTGCGAAATGTCATTCTACAGCACGGGGCTCATCGGCACGCGGCAGACAGTTCCTTTCGAATGTGATCAATAACATTCTGAAGTGTTGCTCGACACAATACAAATTAACTACGGCCTACCACCCACAGATAAACGGCTTGACGGAACGCCTGACCCGAATTCTTAGTGACAGTTTGCCAATAGACATGACCGCCGGCCATCAGGTTTGAGGCGCTGCATTGCCTTTTGTGACATTTGCGACATTTTATGACACCCGGTACATATATATATATATATATATATATATATATATATATATATATATATATATATATATATATATATATATAACCACGCAAAATTGCCGCGCGACTGGCCACTCGAGGCACTTTGCGTCTGGTATCTTTCACGCGTGGAAAAACACTTTTATGTAGCACGTATTGAGCAACAGAAAGCTGTATCGGGAGCTTTTCATGTCACTCTACAATTTTATCAATTGCACTTATCATATAATTATAATATTTGAGAAGTTGATTAATTAATTGAGACAAATTTTTTCATTAGGCAGAATAACAAAATAATTTGAGTATATCCAAGCGACGACAAACAACAATACTCGGTTCTGTACAGCTACGTGGTATTCGCATATTTTTAAGCTCGGGCTAAAATTAGCTGGGACACTCTGTTTATTTATTTATTTATTTATTTATTTATTTATTTATTTATTTATTTATTGTACCCTTAGGGCCGGGGCATTACTAAGGGGAGTGGTAACAAGGAAGAAAAAAAGAAAGAACCTTTCTGTAATATGATACAACAATACATGAAGTTATATAATGCACTGATATAATACATATAAACTCATCTAATCATCAAATCAAATGATCAATAAAAATCGGCAAACTATAAAACAAATATGAACTCACAAGAAGATGATACAGGTAAGCACAAGCAAAGAAGTGACAATGAACATGGGGTAAAAAAAACTATTTAGTTACTGTTAGTTAAAACATTCTTGAAACGTTGATGGTCTGTAATGTCTGCAGCGACAGCAGGACGATGGTTCCCCTCCTCACAAGTCCTGGGGAAAAATGAATACTGGAAAGTAGAAGTCCTACAAAATGGAACGGCAACTTTATGTCGGTGATCAATGCGGGATGATACATAGTGGGGAGGAAAGATGAAATAATCGTGTAGTGAACGATGGTGAAATATCCCATAAAAAAGACACAAGCCATAAATCTTACGGTGAGATGCTAGTGATGGTAGTTCAAAACTCGATTTCATAGTAGTCGCATCGCAGGTCGAGCATGATTAAACATAATAAAACGTGCAGATTTATTTTGAACCATTTCAAGTGAGTAGATTACATTGTCATGGAAAGGGTCCCAAACAGAGGTGGCGTATTCTACCTTCGAACGAATTAATGTTTTATAATGTAAAGGCTTAAGACCTTGAGGAGCGCGTGAGAAATTCCTGCGAAGATATGAAAATGTTTTGTTGGCGCTGGCGATTATGGATTTAATATGATCGTTTCAAGTAAGTTTTGAAGATATAGTGACGCCAAGATATCGGTATGACGACACTGCTTCCAAGGGAAGGTTGCCAAGATGCAGCAATAATCCAGCAATATGAAACCAATGTATTAGTGGATCGAGTTACATGCATAACTTTGCATTTTTAGTGTTTAATTCCATGCACCAAGTCTTACACCAAGCGGCCATAGCATCGAGATCAGACTGTAGAATATTAGTATCGTTAGGACTAGCTATTTCGCGAATTATTACACAGCCATTTGCAAACAAGTTGATATGGGAAGAAACGCAGGAAGGTAAGTCGTTAATGTAGATTAGAAAGAGGAGAGGGCCAAGTACAGATCCTTGTGGCATACCCGAAGAAACAGGACTCGGAGGAGAGTCAGTGTTATTAACAGAGACAAACTGCGAACGATTTACTAAAAAACATTCAAGCCATGCAAGCAGTCCGGAATATAAATTTAGTACCTTCAACTTATACAAAAGGAGATTATGGCACACTTTAGCGAAGGGTTCTCCGCAATCTAAAAATATGCAGTCAGCTAAAGAAGACTGATCGAGGATAACATGAAGACAGTGAGTGAAGCATACGAGTTGAGTTTCGCACGAGGATGCCTTGCGGAAAACATGTTGTCAAGGAGGGAAGAATGCATTTGATTCAAGGAAAGAAACAAGGTTTGAAAATAGAATATGCTGGATGATTTTACATGGAATGCTAGTTAGAGAAATGGCACGATAATTTTAAGGTGAATGTTTCTTAACAGATTTATGGAGTGGAACAACGCTCCCGATTTTCCCGTCAGTGGGAAGGAAACTGTTCTCGAGGGACTGTTGAACAATTTTTGTTAATATAATTGATGAGTAGCAGACTGTATTTATTCCAAACCTAGGATTAATGGAATCGCACTCAGGTGAGAAGGATGGTTTTAAACTTGTTATAGCTTTGACCACTCCATTGTAGTCAATTATAATGGGAGACATGAGTATAAGATCTAAAGGTTTAACATGCGGAAGCATTGCTTGAGTTTTTGTAGAAAAGTTGCGGACAAAGACTTCATTTAATACACGGGCACACAGCATCAGGTATAGTGTTCCCTGCAGGATCAACAAGGCTGATTGTAATGTCAGTTTTAGGATAAAAAAACGCGCCAAAACATTTTTGGATCGGATGTGAGCATGAAGGTAGTATTTAGAAAATTATCTCTAGCATTCTTTATGGCTGCAATCTAAACGGCGAAAGCTTAATCGTAGGCTGCCCAGCGGCCGTCATCTGTGGACTGTATCGCTGAGCAGTATGTGTGTTTTTTGTCCTTCGACGGTAGCAGTTGTACCACGGTGTCTCAGCATTTGCAATTATCGTACAAGTCGGTATGCAATTATCTGTTAATTCTTTAACCTTGAATAAAAATAAATCCCACTTTGATTGTACCCTACGCTCTTCAAAACCATTGAGAAAACCGTCAAGAAAAACGCCAACTTCCTATTCTATTAGTTCAAAGTTCACATTTTTGCAATATTTCATAACTTTCTGGTTTTTTTTAATTTTGAACGTGAAATGTTAATGCGAAATGACAGAATGGAGAGGTCGCTTTTACCGGGCAGGTGAGTGACGTTAGAAACGTATTCAGTGTGTGTTGCTAATACAAGAGCGTTAGATGCTGATTCTGATATTCTAGTTGGTTGATTTATCAATTGTGTTAGAGAAAATACAACGCACATATCCAAAAAATCCCTTGAGAGTGAAGAAGGAGGATTCAGCGCAGGTGGCTCACAATCCCACGAAACATCATGGATGCTGAAATCCCCTCATTTAGAGGCACCTCACAGTTCCAATTTCGTTAACGAAAATGTAACTGTGAGAAGGGGGACGGTAACAGACGCCAATAATTATTTTTTGCTTGGGAAATTCAGCGACAATCCAAACGGTTTCCAACTCATTTGGAATGTGAATGCGGTGCGATGGGATTTCTTTCGGAATGGCTAGCAGTACACCGCCGCCTATCCGCGACAGTCGGTCACAGCGGTACACTGAAAATTGATCAACTGAAGAAAAGAGCTCGTTATCCATTACCTCTGGCCGAAGCCAGGTTTTTGTTCATACGAGCGCGTTTGCTTTGCAAGTATCAACAGCACAGTTTAAAAGGTCACGTTTATTAGACAAACTTTAGTAAAAATATTATTAAAAAGTACAGATATGTGTGGTTGATTTTGCTCACAGCCCCTCGCGCACCTCTAGTTGCGTTGGCATTTGTACGGCGGTTATCACATGGTGCAGTCCGCTTGCGTTCAGCGACGCTGTGCGTTTTTGAGGTGTACACGTAATCCTTTTTGTTCATAGCAAGGGTGTAGCACCTAAGCTGATAGGGCTGCGTTTCCGATTGACTTTTGCAAAAATCAGCAAGTTTCTAACGTATACGACGCGTTGCGGTTGAAAAGTCTTCGCTCATGGTAATGTTATTTTTCTTTTAGCTTTTTACGTGCACTCAAAATATTTTGTTTTACTTTGTAGCTTGAAAATTAACAATGGGCAGCACGTGTTGGGGACGAAAGGTCCAATACGATGCGCACGATCGATAGCATTATCGGGCAAATTATCTGCAACACAAAAAAGGGCAGATTTGACATGTGCTTACGACTGCTCGCACGTTTCGGGATAGTGATGTACACCGCAGAAAATTAAGTTGTCACGACGCGATCTAGCTTCTAAATCGTCTGGACGAGCTTCCAAAGAGTCCTGCCGGGCGATGGCGCCTTCCATTGTATGGCGTACTCCCATAAGTTCTTGAGACATGTTGTCAAAAGTATTAGCTTTTTCTTCTAGTTTATACAATCTCTCGTGCATGTTGCCGATTTTCACTTCGATACTTTTCTGACTGCTTTTTATGGCTTTTACGTCAGCAGGCAAGCTCGCCTGACTTTTTACTGATTGCACAGACCGAGTATGCACATCTTTGAGCAAATGAAAAGGAACCCGCATTTGTTCTGCGCGGTCATCGGGCAAGTCTTCCAAGGAAAGCGCCGATGCCGAACGCGTGTCAGGCCCAGCATTTGTTTCCGCATCACCGGAGCACAGCAGCAGAAACATTAAAGAAAAACAGTCACATGCAATTTCATAAAACATTTGTGGGCAAGGGAGCAGCAGCAAGTACAGGTTGCCGCTTCTTTTAGCATGTAAATAATATCGTTTACACACCTGCGAAGCGCGAACGGGCCAAGCGCGAGCCATGCTGCCCACGTTGCTCTCTTGCCCACAGAAGTGACGAGCTTGCCGCCAGTAGATAATCGTAGCCTCAGGAACTGATGCTAGCGTCGATGAATATTCCCTGCAGGCAGCGAGCTGTGGTGCTGGGCAAACATCCGGGATAATACCCGGAAAAGCATAGCGTTGTTTGGTGTAGTCCAGGCATTCAAGAGTTGTAGAGCCGTTGATTGCCGTCTGAGCAGGAGGCAGACACAGCACAAAGAAGGATGCTAGGAAAGTCTGCGAAGCGCGCAAACGGGCCAAGCGTGAGCCATGGTGTCTATATGTTGCTCTCTTGGCCACTGCCCACATATGTAAGACCCGCCGTGGTTGCTCAGTGGCTATGGTGTTGGGCTGCTGAGCAGGAGGTCGCGGGATCGAATCCCGGCCACGGCGGCCGCATTTCGATGGGGGCGAAATGCGAAAACACCCGTGTGCTTAGATTTAGGTGCACGTTAAAGAACCCCAGGTGGTCCAAATTTCCGGAGTCCTCCACTACGGCGTGCCTCATAATCAGAAAGTGGTTTTGGCACGTAAAACCCCAAATATTATTATTATTACGTATGTAAGGTTCGTGGTTCGCATGGAAACGGATCTTTGCAGTACGTGCTGCCTGGGATTGACGACACGCCGACATCAAAAGTTGCACTACTGTAAACCTGTTTATAATTTGCTCCTTGACTTCTGCAGTACATGTTCGTTTTACGTACGCACAACACCCGACATGGTGGGCTTCTGCCAAGGGGAGTGGAGCGAGCCGGTGTGCAGCGTGGGTGGTAAGGATGTTAGGTAAATGCCGCTTTAGCGGTCGTAGACCAATAAACAATGACACGTTCTTTTATTTAATGTGTTAATGGCGCGTTGATTTATTGTAAAATATTAATCGGAGGTTATACAGAAGTTTATGTTAATGACTGGACGGAGCATACTCCGAGCGGGCTCAGCGGGAACGTACTGTATAAAGATCGCCTCCCTTGCGGATTCCCTGATTGCCATTGCAATAAAAAAGGCTATAGAACGTTTCAGTGAAACTGACCTGTGTCATAGATCACACATGATGGATGGATGGATACAACTTTCTTGTACGTCCGGCAAGGTTTAACGCGACCCGGGCTCAGGTCTCCCACGGGGGAACGTCAAGGCCCTGCCTCAATGCCGCCTCCCGGGCTTGCTGGACTGCCCACATCTGGATTCCGAGGTCTGAGCTGCGCAGAGCGGCGGCCCACCTCGACGACAGGGTCTCCGGAGTAACTGCCATCCCTCCTATAACTACATTGCACTCCCACAACATGTGTTTGAGTGTTGCTGGTCCTTCCTGGCACAATTTGCACGGGTCGTCCTGAGGCTTATCTGGGAAGATACGTTTCAGACGGAATGGATTAGGGAAGGTGTTCGTCTGGAGTTGTCGCCAGGCGACGGCCTGCCTCCTGTTCACTTTGGGACACGGCGGTGGGTACATCCTTCTGGCGTTCAAATATGCACTGGTTATGTCGTTGTATCTGGTGAGCCTGTCCCGTTCTGCTCGAGAAGCGTTCGCTATCGTGCGAGAGGCGTTGCCCTGTTCGGCGCGGCGGGTCATATCTCGCGCCGTCCGGTGCGCCGTCTCGTTTAGGTTCGGGAGCGCGTCGCCTTCCGTGGTGACGTGCGCGGGGAACCATATGATCCTCGAGCTCGCGGTTTTGGATCTGCCCGCTTTGGCCAGAATGGACAGGGCTTCCTTGGAAATTCGACCTTTGGCATAATTCTTTACTGCGGTTTGCGAGTCACTTAGTACGACTTCGCATTCCTGTTGTGTGAGGGCCAGCGCAATCGCTACTTCCTCCGCTATTTCCGAGTGTTTGGTGTATACACTGCATGTGGTTCTCATTTTTGACTCTGCGTCTATGACTACGGAGGTGTATTTTTGGCCGTTCGCATATTCGGCTGCGTCGATAAAAGGCGCGTTTCTCTCCCTGCCGAATGAACGGAGCAGAGCCTCGGCTTCTACCTCGGTTGTAATCGGGGTGCACGTTTCTTGGGATGGTTTCCAACGTAATGGTCTCTCTGATTTTGTTGGGGATTTGCATTTTCTGGCCGTGCTGGTTGTGGTACGTTATGCCGAGCGTTTTCATAATGTACCTTCCCGTCGTGGTGGTCGACAGGCGTTCGAGCTGTGAGATGGTTGTGCTTCGGCTATTTCTTCTAGGGTGTTGTATATGCCCAGCTGAGCCAGCAGCTCGGTGCTCGTCGATTCCGGGAAGCCCAGGGCTATCTTGTACGTTTTCCTTATGAGCGTGTTGATCTTGTTCTTTTCCGCGACGTACCAGTTGTGGTAGGCGGCTACGTAGGCGATGTGGCTAACAACGAATGAGTGGATCAGTCGAATGGCGTTTTCTTCCTTCATGCCCGCGTGTCTATTGGTTATTCTTTTTATGAGTCTCGTGGCGCTGGTAAATTTGCCTTCGATCTTCCTCACGGTTTCGCCGTTAGCTCCGTTGGCCTCAATGATCATTCCGAGGATTTTGATCTTGTTTACTTTGGGGATTCTGTTTCCGTCTTGGGTGTACAGGTCGATTTCCTCGTACTCCCGGGGTCCTGTGTAGCTCCTTGGTGGCGTGCCTCTGCGCGTGGGCCGGTAAAGGAGTAGTTCGGACTTGCTCGGGGAGCATTTGAGGCCCGTTCCTTGGAGGTACTCTTCCACTTTGTGAATGGCCGTTTGTAGTGCCTGTTCTGCCCGTCACTGCCGCGGTCTGCCCAAATCGTTATATAGTCTGCGTATATAGCGTGGTGGATTCCTTCGATTTCCTGTAGTTTGCTGGGGAGACCCAGCATGACTAAGTTGAAAAGGAGCGGAGATATAACAGCCCTGGGGGGTACCTGCACTTCCCTGGGTTTGTTCTTCGGACTCGAGGTCGCCAACCGTCAGGGTGGCTTTGCGATCGTTCAGAAAGTCCCTCACGTAGCTGTAGGCCCTTTCCCCCAGGTTCAGATTAGACACTTGTTTAAGGATCGACTCGTGAGCGACGTTGTCGAATGCTTTCTCCAGGTCTAGTCCTAGGATGGCTCTGGTGTTTCTTGCCTTGTCGTCAAGGATCTGGTTCTTTAGTTGTAACATGACGTCCTGCATGGACAGGCGGGATCGGAAGCCTATCATGGTGTGGGGGTAGGCTTCTTTCTCTTCTAGATGGCTGTTGATACGGTTCAAGAAGGCGTGTTCCAATACCTTACCCACGCACGACGTGAGAGAGATTGGGCGTAGGTTCTCCAAACTCAACGGCTTTCCGTGCTTGGGTATGAGGATAGCCTTGGACCTCTTCCATTGCTCCGGGATGCGGCCTTCTCTCCAGCACTCGTTCATATAGGCCGTGAGTTTGGTGACAGATTTGTCGTCCAGGTTTACGAGCGTTTTGTTGTTAACCCTGTCCGGTCCTGGGGCTGACTTGCTGTTGAGTCCTTGGAATGCCGTTCTAATTTCCGCCTCACTGAAGTCTTCATCTAACTTGGGACTAGGACTGCCAGTGTACTGGCCGTGCTCGACCGTCGGTCGTTGCGGGAGGTACTTGTCGCAGAGTTTCATGACGATTTGCTTCTCGCTCGCCGCCCCTTTTTCTTTGTGCAGAAGTCTCTGCATGTCGGCTCCTTGCTTGGATTTGCATTGGGTTTCGCCCAGCAGGTGCCTCAGCAGTCGCCACGTACTTCCGTACACATGATGAACCATTAGAGTCTAGTGTTGCCAAAATTTTCTGAAGCGTGTCGCTGAAGTGAGACCAAAAAGTCACTAGAATTCTCGCTAGAATTTTCGAGTGAATTTTAAGAACAGAGGTGTTTTGGAACGCTCTAATATAAGCTAACATGAAGTAAATCATTTGCCTAGACGTCTCAGGTTGGTATAAAATCCGTGGAGGTAAAGAAAACAGTGAATTTACCAGCAGGGTACAAAGGGCTTTACAATGTATTTACGAAAGGGAAGGCGGATATTCAAAGTCTCGAACGCGAACAGTTGGTGCGCGATATTTTATTCGTATTTGAAAATGAACTATTCGGTATTTTCAAATATCGAAGCTAAATAAATATTTCGCTACAACCTACTGCTAAAGCCGTGTTGCTGTTCCCCACCTGCTGAACACAGTATCGCGAATCATCAGAAGAAAAAGAATGACACATTTTTTAAACAAAATCCGTAATGCAAGCTTTGTTTTCGGTTTTGCAGTGGAAGTGTGGTGCTGGTTAACACTCATTGGGTTAGGATTTGTGCATATACATAAATAATCGAGAATGAAGACGTGGGAACTGCCGTCGCCTAATTGGTAGTGCAACGCGCGCGTAATGCGGAGGTTGTGGGTTTGGCTCCCACTCTCCAGCAAGTTTTTTTTTCCCTCCATTTCCCTTTATCTTCTAATTTTTACATTTCAGTCAGGAACTGCAATTTCTTCTAATCATTCGTTTTCTTCATTATCTGTTGGCTTTATATAGTTGTGCCTAACAATAAATCCGGTCCCTCGGTTCCCCTTCTTCTCGTCCATTACACGATAACCGGTTATTTTTGCTTCTGATTTGCCAATGAGTCTTTCTTGGAGTCTAGTCATGTAGCATTTTTATCTTTTACGTTACAACCAGTGATATCAATGTAAGAGACCCTGTATTGTGTCTACAGCACACAAATAATCAATCAACTTTTTCTTTTCCTTTTCCATAACTTCTGAAGTGAAAGGCGAAAACACCTGTGTACTTAGATTTAAATGCACGTTAAAGAACCCCAGGAGGCCCAAATTATTCCGGAGTGCCCAACTAAGGCGTGCCTGATTATCAGATATCGTGGTTTTGGCACGTAAAACCCCATAATTTATTTTTTTAATAACCTTTCATACTTTTTCAAGAACTATGTATTTAGCGCTTTTGGGGAGTTAGGCATACAGCAGCCTGTCGTTCGTGGAAAGCTTGTTGGCGACCGGTCTCTAAAGGTGTCAAGCGGCTATATCGTGCAGTTCTTTTCACGACAGTTGTACTGATCTTGTGCTTGAAACGATCCTAATTATCCGTGATAATTGTCTGTGTATTCACTATATACAAGCGTATCTTTAATATACCGAAATAAATAGTCCCGCTGAAAAAATATCTGCGTCTGCGTTTGCCTATTCGATATTCGATTCGACATTCGATACTTACTATTCCTATTCGATTGGTATTCCTGAAAGATAATATTCGCCCACATCTAATATTTATAACATAACGAATGATGACAGCTTAAATTTTTCGCTACGATCAGATAGGAAGGTTACAAATACGGCACCATTCAAAGGAACACATGTAACGTAGTTTTCCTAGCATGAAAATACACTTGTTACAGTCTACGCTATCCGTAAATTTCTTGTAGTTCTCGACGTTCGTTGTAGGTGAACTAAATTCTGCGGAACGCGCTTGGCCGCGTATTGTTAATACAATCATGACAATAACCCGAGCTTTAATAGAGGTCAGACACCGCATTTTCACCCTTGATGTACCTGAAATACGCCGTGAAGTACTGATTAGTCCTAAAGACATGAGCAACCGAAGCGATTTTTTCAGACGCCCATAAACGAGCTCATCCGTTCCGATATTTAGGCCTTTTTTATGCAGTTGATATGGCTTATTTACCTGCTGCGTTCATAAAATGTATTCCACGCGAAATGCGAAAACACCCGTGTGCTTAGATTTAGGTGCACGTTAAAGAACCCCAGGTGGTCAAAATTTCCGGAGTCCTCCACTACGGCGTGCCTCATAATCAGAAAGTGGTTTTGGCACGTAAAACCCCAAATATTATTATTATTAAATGTATTCCATTTGGTTTTGGTAAATTAGCTTACTCACACGCTTGAGTGCGTCCACCAATGAAATGCATTTAGTGACACCACTGAACCCGCAGTGTCTAAGCGCATTCAAATATGTTTTGTAAATAATCAAAAGAAGAACATCGATTTTGTGAGTACAGTGTGAATGCTATGATGACCACTGTGTTGTAAAGCACAACCGCAATGTGAAGGCTGCCAGTGTGAAAGCAATTGTTGCTATGTAGTAACGGAGCCCATGCATCGTACAGCGAGTTTCGGCCGCTTACATGTTGCTGTTGTCGCAGTATAAACTGCGTTCTAGGCCATTTCTTAAGCAACTTTGCTATCTTCCAAGACGCCAAAATATCGCCAATTGTTCTTTCAAGTCACTAAAATGTCGCTGATTACTAAATAGAAAACTTTGTCAAAACAGACAAAATTGTCACTAAGTCTAACGACAAAATCCCTAAAATGGCAACACTGATTAAATACAGGTAAATTGTTAAAGCAAATCTGATTTTCTCTCTTCGAAGATGGTTAGGTTAGACGGCCCGAACAAACATTGCATGATGCAAGGAATGGTAGGTGAAACGTGTTTTGGACTGCCCATTTGCAAGGCATGTCCCGCAGGTGGTTCGCACCGTGAAGTGGGCGCAATTCTGAGACAAAGCTTGGCATCAGCTGTTGTTTTGTTGAATTTGCCAGTGTGCAGCCAACGGTGTCCGCTTTCACAAGTGCGTGGGGGGGGGCAGGCAAATGGCCTACTTTGCCCTTCTTCTCACTGTGTGAGGGGGCGGCATGCTCCCCCTCCCCCGATAGATTCACCTATGACAAACACGATGTCACAGGCGCATATCTCACTTGATGACCACGTGCACTCGATGCCAGATGTCACAACGCTGGCGTGATGAAGAGCGCCAGCAGCAAAAAACGATCGCTTCGTGCTGCCTCTTGTTTCACCACGAGAAAACGTTTTACGGCCAAATCAATGCAAGCAGTCTTGAAAGTAGTGGGAACCTCAAATGCGCTATAGAGGTTCCCAGTATGACAGACCAACTAGCCCGAATCAGTGCCTCGACCAAGTCTTGAAAGACTACTGCCGATGTGTGGAGGTGGGTAAATTCACCAGCTGGAATCGAGTAGACCCTGTCTGCTATATATATACACCGGTGATGAGTTTCCCTGGAAAACCAACGTGGCCGAGGCTTCGCGCGCACCTGGCGGAGAGGCCAGACTCCCATTATCAGGGCTTCTAGCGACTTTCTGTAGGCTCGAGAGATCTTCGTCGGGACTCCAGGTACCGCATTTCCGGTTTCAAAAAGGGGGGAGGGGCAAATGGCTTAATTTGCCCTTCTCCCCACTTCTGTGAGGGGGGGGGGGGGGGGTAAATGCCCACCGGTGGATACCCCTATATCGCCTCACTGTTGCCTTCTTCCTCATCTGATCATCCCCGCACCGACATTGTGAACGTCTTCCACCTGAAGCCGTGTCACGTCCCGGACACCACGTAACCCTATGTGTAATTATAATTTACCTGTCGTCATTGTTCGACTGCATCGAGTCGGTACTTTCGCCGCCGGACGCCAATGTTATGAGCAATGTTATGGGGAAAGAGAGAGAGACAGAGGGATATAATGAAGACAGGGATGTTAACCAGTCAAGAGTCTGGTTTGCTACCCTACGCTGGGGGGAAGGGAGAAGGGGAAAAGAGAAAAGGAAGAGAGAGAAAGTATAGAGACGTGCACAGATAGTCATTCAGTCAAAGCCGCTCTTGCAAACCAGACGTTCTCAGAAAGCACAAAAGTGCCTTCACTGCCTTCTGAACCGATGATCGGTGGGGACGGTGTTCTGGTACTGTCTGTTCACTCAGAGGACGATCATCTAGTTTCCTCAATGTGTTGCACAAAGATTGTCTTTTTGCTTGAAATTGAGGACAGTGGCACAATAAGTGGTCAATGTTCTCCTCGCATCCGCAAACATCACATGCAGGACTATCAGCCATTCAAATTAGTGCTGAATGAGCTTTCGCGAAGTCAACTCCCAGCCACAAGAAGCTCTTGAAGTGTAGCGGACAAGAGGATGAACTGTGGCCCAGTCCGTCATCTTCGTTGATGTGGCTCGACTTTCCATCTTTCCTAGTAGTGTAAAAATTTCCCATGTTTGACATCTCTCAGTAACAATATTAACTAGCAATTCTCCAGTCTGCTCTAGGCAACCTCTACATTTCACAACATGGTCTCTTCCTGACTGCTTTGAAATCCCGGAGCTTCCTGAATCTTTATGTTTGTCTCGTCTTATGTGCGTTTTTTTATTTCCAGTTTGTGTGTTTATGATGGGCAGGCAAAGAAATCTTTGCTGCAATAAGGAAAGGTAGAAAAGTGTATCAGACGAACGTCCGGTTTGCTACTCTACGCGTGGGTAGGCATACAGTTAAACGGCGTTCAAGTAGAGCGGTTGGAAGTAGGACGCCTCCAGCTAATGAAGTTTACTTATAGGAAAACATATGGAGAAATACAGGAAAATTGTATAAAACAAATAATGAAATTGATAAAATAGCTGTAAGGAGACTCTAGCACATAGAAACACTAGCTCATACAAGCGGAAGAAAGCAAGGTGAAATATCAACAACGAACGCGAGTCACTCCGCAGAAATTCGTCCCTGATATTTTGAGCACAGGTCCGAGATAATAAAGAAATAAAGATAATGAAAGCTGTTCTTTCAAGGACATTAAATGACCATGGTACAAGTATTGTCCCAAATGATAATGGCATGACGTTTTTCGATATATCGGCGGTGAGTTCCTCCGACCAAAAAAATAGGTCGCCGGACCAGCTGTGAAGTCAAGGTAGGAAGAAGTGCATCGATGTCTTGAAATAACAGGAGACACTCCATGAGTGTGTGGATTCGGGATTAACAAGTTTAAGCGCAACATGAATCTATGGGAGTTCCGTTATTATCAGTTAGGATATAACAGATGTCTTGAGATCAATCACGACAAACCTAGCAGGGTTGAAAGCTGTAACCTGAATCAATTGGAACCAAAGCAGCCCTTATTGTAGACATACATGTATTTATTGTGCCCATATTAATAAAACATCACTTTACGATGGAAGGAGGAAGGGAAGGAAAGGTATGGAGGAATCGGGGATGATAACTAGTAAAGCATCTGGTATGCTATCCGACGCCGGGGGAAGGGAAACGGGGAAAAAGATTAAAATGGGAGAATAAGGAAGGATGCGCTGAACTTGAGATTACATAATTTTGATCCGTCGTCTACGGCATACAGAATGTATCTTGTGGCTTCTTCATTGAACCATGCCGCAGATTATTTTCTCACTGATGTTTTTAGTCGTATCTTTCAAGCGTCGAGACTCAACAGCGAAATGGTGTATCGGAATGGAATGGCCCAAGTATATCGGCCCATGTGACAATGGATGGCTGCCCTAAGCTTGCAGTGTAGCTGTTGCCTTTGCTCTGCATCATACCACGCACAACGTCAGCATATTGTGAGTTTCGTTGACGCGGTGGCGTCTTTTTTTATATATATAGTGAAGCGGTTTATGGGCTACGGTTCCGTGCATTTTTAGTTTCCACCAACAAACCTGTGTGAGCAAAAACTATCAGCAATGGCTCGTGCCACTGCTCGCGCGTTTGTCGTCGTCTTCTTCCACAGCCGGCTCTATTGCCCCTTATCATGCCAGCGTTCCCATACGGCCCTTCACTCTGCGAAGGCGCTGACGGCACTGGCTCACTGCCAGTCGTTGCGGTGATTTCGTTCTCAAATTCTTTTCCTCAGTATATCGCGAAGCGAAAACAGGAATGTATATAACGAATGCATAACACGAATGAAAGTAGATCTATAAAAATAAATGTATGTGCGTAGCTTTCATCACGATGACAACCGATAAAAACAATAAATGTGTTCGTACATTTGCTCCAAATTCTGTGTCACCCGTTTGCCGTGTGCTACACAGCTTTGCTGGTCATTTACTTTCCCAGAATGGAATGGCTCATAACTTTCTTGTATTTTTTTCCCTTCAATTCTCGTACATTATAAGGAAAAGCATGTGGTGCTAGCTTTAAGGGTGTGTGAATATTCGAAATTCCGAGTAAGGCTGAAAACATGAACACGTATATAGACCACGAGAAGCAATGAATTTTTCTTCGCGCGGTAACTTATTAGAGTGTGAGAAGGAAAGGCAGGCAGGTTAACGTATTCTGCGACGATCACTTTCGGCGACAGTGTCGCCGTTAGGCCGCGCTGATTCGCTGGTTGAGTAAAATCAGATGACGTAGTGCTCAACCAGCCCATAAGCTCATCTGATTTTGCTCAACCAGGCAATCAGCGTGCGCCTGACGGCCAAGGCGTGGCCAAGGCGGTAGCATGTGAGGCATATGTGAGGCATTTTCTTTTTTATTTCTTTTTTTTGTATGAAGGTCTCCATGTTTCTGTCACCAACTTGCCGGTTGGATACTGGTGCTAAACGTATTTCCTTGTCTGAGTGATATACGTGCCAGTTTTCAGTTTTACAACCGCACGTTATCCACAGTGCCTCCTGCACGCGTGCAATCGCGTTCACTTCCTGTTCCATTATTGTCATCGTCGGGATCACGCTGTTCACTTGGTGCTCGCGGGGCTCACTTGGTGTCGTCGTGATTTGGTGCTCGCTTAAATTTGAAGTCCAATCGACCGCACTTTCATTACCCTCCACTGGAAACTACCATCGGTCCATCTCAAATATAAAGGTCTGTACCGTTTTCCCTGTAACCACTTCCGTAATCGTTTCGTCTTCTTTGGAATAAAGAAGTGCTCGGTAGTTGATTTCACGTTAAACCCAATTTTCTTTTGTAAACTTGTATTTTATTTGATTTCAAAATTTTACTATTGGCACACTGCCACTATTCAGGAAAACGGGTTCTTGGGCAAGCACTCTTCGAGAAAAAAATGAACGTGGTAAGGTTACTTCTTAAACAGCCTTCGTAAGTATTGTTGTCTCTCTCTCTCTCTCAACTATATAGGTCTGTACCGTTTTTCCTTTAACCACTTCCATCATCGTTTCGTCTTCTTTGGAATAAAGAAGTGCTCGGTAGTTGATTTCATGTTAAAGCCAATTTTCTTTTGTGAACTTGTATTTTATTTGATTTCAAAATTTTACTATTTGCGCACTGCCACTATTCAGAAAAACGGGTTCTTGGGCAAACACTCTTCGAGAAAAAAATGAACGTGGTAAGGTTACTTCTTAAACAGCCTTCGTAAGTATTGTTGGCTCACTTTCTGATCTAGCAATATTGCTGGCCTGTTTTCTGCGGCTTGTCTGTCCCAGCGGCTTTGTTGGCTGTGACTGTAAACAAGGTCATTTTTGTGTCGGCATCCACTCTGGATTGCGAAGCACGTTAAGCAGAAGTCTGCGCTGAAATTTCCATGCTGCCTAGCAGGCGTCGTCCTGCGCTCGAATGTTAGCTTTTAATCAAATGGTAACCTTAATTACTAAGGAAAAGAAAAAAAAGGAAAGATGCCGTTGTCCCCTACAACCTAATATTTCGCCTACTCGCAGCTGATGCATCCTTTGTTAAGGAATATTTCAATGACAGGACGTCGCGCTCGCTTTCCGACCGTTTCGACCTTGCATATGTCCCACACTGACACCGTTATGTAGGTTCACGCTGCAGAACTTGTCAACCCACAGGTGACGCGCAGCAGTGGAATTTTCCATGCAATGTGGGCGTCAGAAAGTGAACTAACTCGTACCGTCACTCAAGGTGTAGTCGTATATGCTACATTGTGTCCTCATTCATGTCTGTAGCTATTTGATGTGAGCTGCAAATAAGTACAGACGTCTCACATGCGGATTATCAGTATAGTTTTTTCATTGCAACCTCATCTGCATGGACACCACGTAAAGACGAGCACACACGTTGAAAGTGGCGTGCGACCCCGAAAGCACCCGATGGCATGTATGAAAAGTACAAATGAATACAGGGTGATTTCGAGAAAGTTTATTTTATTTGGAAACTTACAGGACTTTCCACTATATTGGGAGCCAGACTAAGAGAAGCTTGAATTATTACGTTCTCTTCGATCTCTTTCTCTCTATGCTGCTCTCTCTCTCTCTCTCTCTCTCTCTCTCTCTCTCTCTCAATATGGTGCTGCTACTACTGCTGCGAAAAATGCTGTTAATGTGATAAAAGTTTTTAGGTATGTAGACAATTTTTTAATCCTTTTGGACGAACAGTGTTCTTCAACTGACAATGGTGAAATCACCACGATTTTAAGGCTTCTTAATTTTCACAGAAATGGCCTATCTTTTACCCACGAGTTTCCTGTTGACAACGAGCTGCAGTTTTTAGATTTAAATATGACGTTTCTAAAACAATCTGTTTGTTGGTGCTACTCAGCACGCGCTTTTTTTAGAAAGGAGCTGTTACCCTACGATTCTGCCCACTCGAAACTTATAAAACAAGCGATTGTAACAACCTGCCTGGGTTCCGCGCTTAAAAAATCGTATCATCATGGGATCAAGTTAGTTTCGACAATCAGGTTGAGCGGCTTTTAAAAGCCGGCCACCCTCGCTAGGGGTTGACGTCAGTGGGGGAAGCTTTCCTCCAGAAGCTGAAAGGCCACAAAAAGCCTAAGCAAGGCGATGAAGTCGAGCGTAACGCTCGAAAAAAGGCACAAGTGGTCCCGTACCTTCACAGGGTTAGCCACAACCTCAAGAAGGTGGCGAACAGGTATGAAGTACCTGTGCTGTTCTCCGGCCCGAGCAAGCTGGCCCGTCTCTGCCTCCGAATCACGGGTGGCGCTACGAACGGCTGTACAGTACATCACGCTACGTGCATTGCTCCACTGGAGTAGTTTATCTGATTCCTCTCAGCTGTGGCAAGTGTTACATTGGGCAAACTGGGCGCCTCGTCAACGACCGAATGAGAGCACGCAAATATTTTAAAGAAGGATACGACTGTGCACTTGTCTGCGCATTGCTGGTCTTGTCCCGACTGTGAACCACTGCTTTTTTTTTTTTAATGTCAGGATCCTAGGCAGAAGCACGAACAAAACCGCACGTGAACTGTTAGGGGCGCACCATATCCAAACCTCTGGTCTAGCTTGCGTGAGTCAAACATCTGTTACGCTTTATGATTCGGAATTGGGATTGCTAAGCATTTAATTTAATTTAAGCATTTAATAGGATTCTGTGATCTTTGAATCTGTGATTGCGTAACATGTTTATTTGCTTGGATGACGCATTATATACAGTGACTTTTTCTTAGATACGCAGAGTTATTGGGTACTTATACGTATATTTAAATATCTTGTTGCGAGCTTTTGTGTATAAATGCAGTGAACTTTGTTTCCATTGACACATTTTGCCCTTTGACAAGCTCTATCTTCGCATTTGTATATTCCATTGTATCTTCGCATTGCTAATGTACTCGTATATGTTGCAGAACTCCTGATTTTATATGTTCTTTCTAGCGACTATAATTTCGGTGCAATTACAATACACGACCGGTGAGAGCTGCTCCTGCGCAATACATCAGAAGAAAAGACAGCATCATTGTGATTTTTCCTTGGCCGTTACATATCCACAAAAACGTAAACAAGGTTCTTGAATGTCAAAGTTTCATAAAATGTTTGTTCTGAGCTTGTTCGTTTCATGGCCTTTACATTTTTTATGTGATCGGCATGCACTGCTTTGCTGGTTTCGAACTGATACAGTTCTTAAGTTCCTGTGATATATTATTTATTTATTAACTAGACAAAAAACAAGGAAGTGTTGATATCATTTATTTCGGGCACAATTTTTGGGACGTACGAGTATATTTTTGTACAACAAAATAAATGTTTTACTTGTCTTGACAGTGCGTAGTGTTCAATAATTCGTTTGCAGTATGTTTGGCAATGGCAATGCCGTTATTATTCATGAATTTGATCCCTCAACAAATACTATAAAGGAGGAGGCCGAGCTGCAACGTGAGCCCCCCCGAACGAAATTTCTGGCTACACCACAGGTATAGTTGGTCGTCAAAAAGAATAAAAGTGCTTTTGAGATAGCCTTCCAATAAGGTCAGCAAATTGTCAGAGCTAAGAACAATTGCGTTTTGAAATACCGGTTCACCACGTGCATCGATGCGTGCTTTGAAGGCAAAAAAAAATAATAATTCGCGATGCGGAATAGAGTAAAATAATTCTTCTATATCCACAGAAAAGCCAAAACCAATGTTATGGTTGACACACAAAAAAAAATTTGATGATATCGTCGGAGTTAGTAACTACAAAAGGATCATCGGCATTGAGTTTCTTGAGTCAATTCAACGAAAATCGGCTAACCTCGAGTTGCCAAGTGCCACGTTCACTAACAATCCGGCTTGTGCGTTTTTTCACTAAAAAACACTGCCAGCGAGTCATTTTCGCTTTTTCTTATGCTTCTTTGCAGGTTCTTTAGGTTGTCTTCGCAGAAACGGAGAAAATCTTCCGTCACGCGGGATGCCCAGATTTTTTGGGGGGTGATATTCTTGTTAAAAGTAATGACCGCTTTTTCTTTAAAAGTACCTTTAGGCAAAACAACAAAGGCGCCATCTTTGTCTGCTTGTCGCAGGCACGTATCTTTCTGCTTGAAGTAGGTAACAATACGCTGAATTGAACACATTTTATCCACAAAATTACGATTCGCAGCACTTTTACAAAGACAATCGGCGCTGTTCCACTTCCGCTTTTGCTGTCATACTTCTATTCAATGCAGCTAATTCATGCGCTGTTATTTTTGGTTCCATTTGGGCACCTGATGTGGCTACCGAAGGAATATCGAAGAAAATGTGAAACGCTTGGTCCACAGAGAATCATACGCATACTGCTCGGCATCCTACACCCGCGAGACAAGACTTTTCGCAGAGTTTGCGCTCTAGCTAACGCGTTGCAATCCGTCGAGTCCCCACAGTGACGGCGGCGAGCGACAATTGTTTCTTTTTCTCTTCTGCTAGTCAGAAAGCGTTCAAAACTTTTCCAGGCCAAAATCCACTCGGCCAGAAAAAACGAACGCCCACCGAAGTGCGCCGCGCGGTGGTCGAAGCAACACGAGAAAAACGAATGCGCTCTGGCTGGCTCTGGCAGGCCGCGGGTAGAGAGAATAAGAAAATTGAAGAAGCTCAATGAGGTGTCCTCAGGAATAAAATTGAAAGTAGAAAAAAATAAATAATAACATAGTTTTCTTCGCTGGCTTTAGTGTCTTCACATGGACGATTTGGTGCAGGTGAAAAATATGTTGATATTCTTTGCTGTGACATGATGGCACTAACGAACAACTACAACGCTTCATCTGATCGGACCTCGCTGCATGCCTTGTCAAATTGTCTGATAGTGTGTTGATTTGGCTTGACTCGTTGTGTGGTCCGACGTACTGCTTCAGAAAAGTCACTACACCTTTGGCGTCAAATGTTACAAACAACATTAAACCTACAATGTTCCGGAATAGAAAATCTAAAGCAAGACTTTGGAATTGTCAGTACACCTTCCGCATCAAAATTATATGAGAACTTTGTACCCATAAAGATTCGGAATTGAAATCCATGCGCTCCGTTGATTCCGCAGCCTCCATGAGGTGCCGCGACGAGCCTGCTCGCCATCAAAACACTCCCGAGTCTTTGTGCTCGGTTGGGGCTCCTTGCGTTATGCGACTCCTGGTGCATGGGCGTTGTCACGAAATCCAGCCCGAGTTCGCGATGTTCGCGGCGAAATGTCTTTTTGAACGTTAAAGACATAAAGTCCAGAATGATTTTTGGCGTCAAGGGTTGTTTCGGTCGGCGGTGCGTGACAGCGCAAAATAATTTCGGAGGGGAGGGGGGGGGGGGGGGGGGTGCTGAAGCCCCATAAGCCCCCTTCCCCTTGGCTACACCCCTGTAGGGAACGGAGTATAGAGTAGCACGGAAAGCGCAGGGACTATCCCAAACTGACAAAACGGACCTTCGGCAAGGCGTTTCTTTTGAATTGAAAGTCTTCGGCATTTTAAAGAGATAGGTTACATACATTAATGCTCATTGCAAGACTCACGCTGTTGAAAAGGGGCAAAATTAAGGCCTGCGCAATAAAGAAATGATTTAGGTATTCGGCAATGCGGTCTTGTAAATATAACTCAAACTTTATTGTGGAACACCATCCCTTGTGCCGAGAGAGAAGGTAAGGCGCCGAGAAACGGTATTCTGTAACCAGTCGCTTCCACAAAGTTTTTTTTTCTGATATCCTTAATTGGCCAATTAGCAAAATATTGTTTTCACAAGTTGGTAATTACTGGTGTATAGGCGTAATTAAGATTGAATCCCAACCTTTTAAAAGCGTGATGTTCGATAGCCTCTACCTTGATCATTTTTAAATATTTTTTCCGCGTTGTAAAGTTGGAGCGTAACATGCGAAAAGAATGCTGCATGACAAGTTAGCGTGTGCGTGCGCGTCAGCAGCGCGGCCGGAGGGGTGATGACCGACCACGTAGCAGCAATGAAAGCGACGAAGCGTCGGTGTAGCTGTTGGCTGCTGCTAAGGGAAAAGCAGCCGCTGTACGCCAGAGCCGTGCCAAGAGAAGCGCGATTTCTCTTGGCGACAGCCAACGCAGTTACGTTGGCGCCTGATCATTTTTTACGCGGTCGCCAAGAAAGCCATTCAGTCCAGTAACTCATTCGAGAGCCCTCTTCCTAGAACGCTGCATGTCGTGCAGGCGAGGCGTCGCGAGCACCCGCTCCCTTTGCTTCTTCGCCGCATTTTATGGCCCGACTTAGAAACGCGAGAAAAATACACATGTACAAACAATGTAGGCGCGTTGAAAACTATTGAATAGGATGTTTTCGAACACTATAAACTCAACTTGGCATCTCAACTTACGAACTTGCTTGGCTAATTAAGGATAACAGAAGAAGTGTCCTAGTTTGCCGGAGTCGACTGCTCACGGAACACCGCACGTCTTCGGGTCGTGTATAAGCGTGGTTTTGCTGTGGCTGCTAAGCACGAGGTCGCGGGATTGAATCCCGGCCACGGTGACCGCATTTCGCTGAGGGAGAAATGCGAACACACCCGTCTACTTGGATCTAGCTGCACGTTAAAGAAACCCAGGTCGTCCAAATTTCCGGAGTCGCCCACTACGGCGTGCTTCATAATCAGATCGTGGTTTTGGCACGTAAAACCCCATACTTTATTTTTAATGGTTTTTTATCTCTTCTTTCTTGTTAATAGCTAAGCTCAAGTTAGCTGGGCTCAGGCTATAGGCTCAGGTTAGCAATGCATGTACATGGTACATGCCATGTATCGCACATGGAATAAAGGACTCCTCTTCTTGACACCGCAACCATTGGTCATACTTTTTTGCCCACTCTCCGTTTTGTTAGTGTGCGCACATGCTTCCCAATTTCTTAGGGGCTGGGATAACAACCTTAACTTTGCACGTCGACGCAACTTTCTTCAAATTATCTGCGATCTTGCAGTGTAAAAGCACAGGAATTCTTTTATTCCATGTGTATTAAATGCCGTCCTAGGTTCCATGAAATGGCTGTAATTAACAGACATAATGACAAGAATAAGAGATTTATTCTGGAGGCTTTCATATCAGTAAGAGCAAAGAAAAGCGCGTCAGCCAGGCGTCTGTCACTCAGTGATATGGAGGTAGAATTCTTCCGAAGCAATCATAAATCAAAGGGTGGTGACATCACAGTGCGCAGTAACCGCCACATTGTTCTTCCCTTTCTTTCTTTCTAATTTTCTTTTTGTATTCTTAATGTTGACGTGCGCAAATGCGAAAAGAGAGGCGAAAAAGGAGACTGCAGGAATGTTTGCATAACACGTGTGTAGCTTGAGCCCGGGAGCCATGTTTTTGTAAGCGTGTAATCTACGCATGCGTAATATTTTTTGCCTCTCTTTCTTTTCTTCAGACGAGTTGAGAGTCAACCCTCTTTGTGTTCACTTCGTTCTTGTCCGTTGTCTTTCTGTCGCGCTGAAGTTAATAATGAATGCACACCAACTCGTCCGGCGTTCAGTTCTTATCAGCCTTCATCCCGTCTTACCCCCCCCCCCCCCTCCCCCATCCTGTTCTCCTCTTCACCATGTGCAGAGTAACAGGCTAGAGAACACCAGCTCAGGCCGACCTCTTTGGCTTTCCTTCAATAAAATCTCTTTCTTTCTGGCAGCACGTCGCGCTAAGGCGATTTCAATGCCCCCGAATCTGTCCCATCTATAGCCCAACTTGCCATTCTCATACGAGTGAAACACTCTGCATGTATTAATTTGTTATTTTCATACAGCAATTTATTTTGTTGTATGAAGTATACAAACTCGTAGGTTTTTTTGTATCGTTCTATATGTGTAGTACTACGTTATACGTATGGTGGACCCAGCCGCCCTTCTTAGTTCGGTACACCGGCTTCGCCCAGCGTACGGCAGCCAACCAGACGCTTTTCTGCTTATAACCCTGTCAAGCGGGGAAGTTAAGTGCACTTACGGAGAGTGCACTTGGTTTTAAGTGTGCTTTCCCAAATCTAAACGTCGCAAGCGGAGTGTACTCGCAGAAGAGCGCACTCCGGTCAAAGTGCGTAGGCTTGCCGCCAGCGCTTTCAACGATACAAGATGTAATGCCTAGAAAAAGGACACAGAAATTCATTCTAGCTGTTGAACAGCTTTGAACAAAATAATCAGAACAGAACTCACTGATATTATGTTCTAGCAGCATCAAATGCCGCCTCGTCGCACGCCACCATCTTGTTCTGGATCGGCTAGGCATTCGTCTTGGCTGGCCTTGACTTGTAACACTGTTATGATAAAAATATTTTCGATTTTTTTAGGTAAATATAGATTAAGATTGTTTTTTATTTTATAATACAAATAAAGCAATCGCTCTTCAGAAGGCTTCTTTTTTATTTTAATCTACATCTTCAAAAAACACGATTTTAGTCTGTCGCCATTTTTTAATGCGAGTGCGCTTTCTTTACCGTTTAGCACCGCGTAGCCTAAAGTGTCACTCAAGGTCCCGAATTGCACTCCCCGTAAGTGCACTTAACTTGCCTGCTTGACAGGGGTATAACAACCCTGCCTTCTCCCTTTGTTTGTTGCTCCTCCTCTCCTCCAGGTTTCTCGACTGAATCCAGCCAAGAATGAGAAAATAACGGAGCGCTTTAAGCGAACGGCGCACATTGTATTTTGATAGAGGTTGTACACCATTCGTGAACATTTGTCCTCAATTTGCAGATGTATAGCTTCAATAGGTTTAATTATCTAAACCTTAATTAGACGTCGGTTTATATTAACGCTGTTATCGGTCATTTCACGACTCACTGCACAACGTTTGCACTGGTGCCACATCAATCAGAAATGTTAAATAGGAGAGAGAGACAGAAAAGGGGAGCAAACACAGGGAGGTTAGCCAGTGTAAGTACCGGCCAGCTACCCTGTGCTAGGGAAATGGTTAAAGCAAATAAAAGGTGAAATAAAAAGTTTAATAAAGTTAGTAATTAAACTTAATGAAATCATTATTTGTGCAAAATAAAAAAAAAACGAATGCTCTCGATTAGCATGAATGTTGTCCATCAGTATGAGTGATTTCCGCTCGCCTAGAGCAATTATTATTTTTAATTTTTCGCGACGTTCAGTAGGGACAATCTTCGCTTCTTCGTGCAGCGTGAGGATATCCCGACCGCAGCGGACAGCTTCAGCGACGCTGAAAGACCATGGCCGCTATCTTGTACACGTTCAAAAAGCTGAGGTTCAATTTCGCCTCACGCGATTGGCCTAGATTAGCATAGGCCGCGATATCGGCGCAGCCTGGACAATCGCGCGAGGCGAAATCGAACGTCGACTTTTAGAACGTGTACAAGATAGCGGCCCATGCGTCAGCACTATAGGATACAAGCGCTGCGAGTGTATACGTGGAACCGCGTTCATGTGAGGGTAAAGCCCACACCACACGTGCGCTTGCGGACGGGCGCAAGCTCGCGTCCGCGTGCCCACGCATGCGCAGACGGTGCGGCACGGCTCGTACACGTCGAAACGCGGCGCGATCTCGGTGAACAGCTGCTCTTTTCTATCGCGCGCTTGGGCTGCCTCGCGTCGGCGCGCCTGGCTACGCAGCTACGGCGCGGTACATTCAACTCTCGGTGAAGCAGACTTATATCATCCAAGAAAGTGCTTAATCTTTCCTTTTTGTGCTGATCTAACAGCTCTAGAAATATAACAATTGCGTTTATAGACATTGAAGCATTTTGAAACACTGTCAATAGCAAATTACGAGATGCGTCTTCCAAGGCGCCTATGAGCGATCCCAGCGAACGCGTGCTGTCGCGCGCGTGAAAGCGTGTCTTTGTGGATCCAAACCACCATGCATCGCAAGGCGCGGCAGGCGCGTAGACGCGAGCTAGCGCGCGTCCGCAAGCGTGCGTGTGGTCTGGGCTTGCGGGTAGAGATGGGGATGGAGGCTGAGCGGGGCTGAACAGGCCGGGACCATGCGCACCTCCGCTTGCTGTCTTCGCAGCTCACTCCTGCAGCGGAGCGGCTAGCCACAAAAATTTGGGCTTCGTTAGCTGCCTGCTTGTCAATGAACCATTATTTCTTGCCGCTGCGATGCATTCGCTAGATGTTGTAAATGAACAAGTGTGCGATGCAACCTTTTTCAATTCTGCACGCATGAAAGATTGCTGATATGCCGGCTGTCCGATTAAGCGATGTCCTTCTTACACTACAAAGTCTAGCTCTCTACGAGGTGCGCAGAGCTCGCCCGGTGAAGTAGGTACTCCGACGCGAGAGAACGCGAAATTGCTGTGAAACATAGCGGCCGACTTCGTGGGAAAAAGAAAAGAAATTCAGGGGGCCGCCATTTTCTTTACGATCTATTTTCTACTCTTTTCACCCTTCATCAGTAGCTCAAATGTGACCCGGACCCCGCTGTTATCGTTGGAATCGGTATTCGGCGCGACTCATGATAAGAAAAGAGAAAGCAAAATGCAATCGCGCTCTACAAAATAAGGACCCAGGTTGTTTTCAGTGGCTTAACTCTTCGATAGTGCGTTCCAAACTTCCGGCAATGCTCCGCAAGCTATGCAAGTAGTGCAGTCATAGAAGTCTCACTCTGCGCGTTTCGCAGAGCAGTTGCTCATGATCTGCAACACCTTTTATGCCAAATAACTACTTCACATTTTACGACCACGACGTGTGGGTGTAAGGTTACATCGAATCACGTATTTTTGCACTTTTGTGCTGCCAATATGCTGCGCACTAGGTTTTGCTCACGAACGCAAGCGGTGCGCTGTGGCCCTGCTGGTCGCCAGAATGCGTCTCTCCGATCGTACGGTGATAAGTAGGTTCAGATCTGAGATGCCTTTCACGTAATATTTATGTCATATTTTGTGACTTAAACGTATGATATGCTTTAACGTTACGGCGAATTGCATGACGCGCACCGGTAGCTTTTGTAGTAACGCACCATTTTTTGGTCGCGGATGCGAGAAGTGAGAGAAGACTCTTTCTCTAGCTTTCGCAGCGTTGTGGAGTATACGTGCATACGTATACGTGTATACATTAATTTACTATGTAGAACCTCCTACGCTATATATTTGAGCTTGACACAAGCAGGCAGCCCCAAAACGGGTAAGCTAAAGCTTACCTGTCTGCCCGTAAGGTGAAGCAGCTACAAATGATGGCTCTGTCAAGATCTTTAAAATACGTGCACATACATGCATGTGCACACCTTGATTGACTGCAACGTGGCTGCCAGGGTATAGCATTACTGTGCGATCCCAGAGAGCACATTTGGAAATTAATATGCGTGTCACCCCAGGTAGTGCATGCTCGCTGAATTATTCAGCATTCCTACACTCCAAGGAATGCCACGCTTAATATGATGCTAAACTAAGTTTAAGCGTGACCCGCTCGTAAATGAGGCGTGGATGACGTTTCAAGCACCACGTGACGGGAATAAGCGCGACATTCCGCCATGTAGGCGTGAGGACAAGACCGTGTGCCTTGGTCCAACCATGTGCGAGCGCGAGCGAGCCGCGTACACGTGAGCAACGCAAATCACACGCTTAACATATCGCGGAGCATTCGTGCGGGAACGTTCCATCACACATGGAAATTCGTATAGTGGAGCCGTGATATACCACGTGATCTGCACGGAGTGTGGGCGAGGGAGAAAAACGCTCGGTGCCTGCCGCCCTGTCGGGAATACGAAACTTCTGTTAGGGAGGCTGATGAAGACCGTGGTGCTTTAAAGACTTCTATCGGCCATTTTTGATGTGAATTCTCCTGCGGACTGTCACGACGTTCGTTCATTGCAGCACAGGTTTACGAGAGAAAATCCACCAAGCTCTGACGGCTCAGGAACAGCACTTCCATATGAATGGTGCATATATTTTGGCCTCCTCACCTGCCATTTATGGACGATTGGAATATATAGGTAAGAACATTAGTCATGCTTTGTTGTTAATAAATGGCGGCTAACTGTTTATTTGTCATTACTTTAGGCATCTGCTTTTTTTTATTGATCTGATATAAGGAGACGTTGACGCACAATTTAGGCGCCGGCTACTCCTTAGCTCTTGAATAGGTCGAACCTACAGCACACAGGGTTCAAGATTACATGTCAAACAACCTTCTGATACAAGCACCAGAACTTATCAAGCAACGTTTTCATAGTAACACTATGATGTAAAAAAATACGTGCTATATACAATATCCTTGTTAAAGAACTCCGCAGCACTGTACAAGAAAGTCTCAAAAGTACAAATAATACTGTCACCTAATGATACAATCTCTCGTCAGTGGGTTGTGCATACATCGTGTAAATGCAAATAATACTGCCACCTAATATTGCAGTCTCTAGTCAGTGGGTGGTGCATATATCGTGTAAATGCATTATCACATATAGTCAGAACAGAACAATGAACATAACATAATTCACAAACACATACATATATGCAGTGGCATTAAAATAACAGGAACATTAAAAGCGTTAATGACGGCCAACAATGCCGCTGTCTTTGGGAGAGAGAGAGAGAGAGAGACAACTTCATGTAGTTGCCTGCAGAACGACACCATGACTAAATGGCGCCGTGACGCGGGCCCTGACGTCTTCTCAGCGGGTGGTCTCTACTCAACTCCAGCGCGTGTTACTCCCGCGGTTGGTCGCCCTGTGGGGCAACATTCCGTCGGTTTCGCTCGGCCTTTGTCTTTCAAGAGCCGCCGAGACCTGCTGGACGGCCCAGGTTTGGCTTTCGTGGTCGTAGCATTCCGCCGCAGCCGCGAGTCGCGGAGGAATCGTTGTACTTGTCGAAGCCTCATTGGGGAACTTGGTGCAATCCCATAGGATGTGCGTCAAGGTGGCCCTCTCCCGCTGGCACACGCGGCACACATCACTCACATATAATTTAGGGTATAGATGAGTCATTAATACTGGGGTGGGTAAAGAACCAGTTTGCAATTGTCTGAACAGCACCGCCTCCGCTCGGCTCAGCCCCGGGTGCGGGGGTGGGAAAGTCCTTCGAGCCAGGCGGTGGAACTGGGTAAGTTCGTTGAACGTCGTAATGCGGTCCTTGGCACTACACCACGTTGGACGGTCGGTTGCAGCGGCGCGGTTGGTTAGCGCTCGCGCCACTGCGTGTGCCGTCTCGTTGTGGTTATCGTGCTTCTCGGACGCATCGTTGCCCGCGTGCGCCGGGAACCACTTGATTCTAACACACCGATTCTGTCGTTGCAGGTCAGCCGAGCACAGAACGCGCACAGCCTCACCGCACACTTTGCCCTTTGCATAATTCCGCACTGCACTTCGGGAATCGCACAACACCGTCTGGCACCCGGGGTCGGCAATGGCCAGGGCAATGGCCACCTCCTCCGCCTGACACGCCTCGCGGACCCGTAAGCTCGCCGCTGCCCTCGTCGCGCCGGACGACGCCTCGATGACGGTAGCTACGAACGCCGCGCAGTCTCCCTGGTATTCTGCCGCATCCACGAACCTTGCGTGCTCGTCCTTGGCGTGAAAGTCGATGAGGGCCTTGGCCCTCGCCGCTCTTCTCTCCTTGTTGTACTCCGGGTTCATGTTTCTCGGGATGAGGTCCACCCGAATCCGGCGCCGGGTTCCGTCCGGGACAGAAACGTCGCTACTCGCCGCTTTCGCTGCGGGCGTGAAGCCCAAGTATTGAAGTATGCGCCTGCCGGCTTCGGTCATAGAGAGCCGCTCCAGCTGGGCGGTCCGTTGCGCTTCCGCAATTTCGTCGAGGGTATTGTGTACCCCCAGGCTCAGGAGCTTGTTGGTGCTCGTACACTCGAGTAGTCCGAGCGCCGCCTTGTAAGCTCGGCGTATCAGGGCGTCGATTTTATTCCTTTCACATTGCATCCAGTTGTGGAAGGCTGCAACGTAGGTGACGTGGCTGATTACGAAGGAGTGCACAAGCCGAATCAAGCTTTCCTCCTTCATCCCGGCCTTGCGGTTGGCGACCCGTCTGATGAGACGTATTGCGTTGGTAATCTTGGCTGTAAGGCGGGAAATAGTCTCGCCGTTGCCCCGTCGCTTGTCTATGATCATGCCGAGCACCCGGATCTTGTCGACCTCCGGGATCACGTGGCCGTTCCTCGTCACGATCTTGATGGCCTCGTAATCCCTCGCTTCGCTCTTCTTACGTCTGACGTATTTCGGTGGTAACACCAGCAGTTCTGACTTGCTCGGTGAGCAGATCAAACCAGAACCGTTCAGCTGGTCTTCAATCGCGTCGACGGCTTCTTGCAGCGTGCTCTCAATGTGACCATCGCTGCCTCCCGGAACCCACAGCGTGATGTCATCGGCGTAGATGGTGTGCCGGACGCCCTCGACGCGAGAGAGTCGCTTGGCCACCCCGATCATGACGAGGTTGAATAACAACGGCGAGATGACCGAGCCTTGGGGGGTCCCGACACTGCCGAGCCTCTTCTCTTGGAGCCGTAGATCGCCGGCGCAGAGCTCAGTAGTCCGTCCCGTCAGAAAGTCCTTGATATAATTGTATGTTCTTGCGCCCATGTTGAGTCTGGACACCTGGGCTAGGATTGCAGAGTGCTTCACCTTGTCGAAGGCGCTCTGCAGGTCCAGCCCCAGAATGGCCTTGTTGTCTTTCGTTAGGGTATCTTCGTCAATTATATCTTTCTTCAACAGAATCATCGCGTCTTGGGTGCCGAGGGAACGCCGAAACCCGATGATCGTGGTGGGGTATAGTCCCGACTCCTCCAGGTAATCCTGCCACCTACACATGAGGACGTGCTCCAACACCTTGCCCACGCAGGACGTGAGCGAGATGGGCCGGAGGTTGTCCGTGTTCGGCGGCTTGCCTGGTTTGGGGATGAGTATGGTCTTGGCAGTCTTCCACTGCTGGGGCAGTGACCCCGCACTCCAGCACTTGTTGTAGTAACCGGTGAGGTTTTCGATGGCCACATCGCTGAGGTTCTTGAGCGCTCTGTTCGAGATGTGATCCGGGCCGGCCGCCGACTTGCTGTTTAGTTCGTGCAGGGCCGCTCGCACCTCCTCGACGCTGATGTCGCGGTCAAGCTTCTCGTTGGCTTGACCGCCGTACTCAGGATGCCTTTTCGTGGGTGTAACCGGAAGATACTTGCTGTTTATGCGTCTGATTACTTCAGTTTCCCCGTTTTCCTTGACTGCTCTATGAATGATCTTTGCGAGGCGGTCGCGTTGGTGGGACTTTGTTTTAGTCTCGTCGAGCAGATGCCGCATCAAGTTCCAGGTTTTGCCGCTATGCATCTGCCCGTCCGCAGCATTACAGATTTCGTTCCATTGTTGCGTGCAGAGCAGCCGACAATGAACTTCGATGGCGCGATTCAGCTCCGCCACCTTCTTCCTTAGGCGCCGATTTAGTCGTTGCTTCTTCCACCTGTTAAGGATAGATTGCTTTGCTTCGAATAAGTGCGCGAGGTGGCTGTCAACCTTGTCGACCTGCTCATCCGTTTCTATGATTTTGGTCGCCTCCTTGACCTTCCCCGCGATGTGAGCTGACCATTCTTCTATGTTATTGATTTCCTCCATCTTCGTTGGTAACAGGCTACGGAAGGCATCCCAATCCGTAAAATAATGTTTTCTGGTGTCCTCCGAGGCCTTGACCTCTTCCGGTATGATGACCTCTACGATGTAGTGGTCGCTGCCGAGCTCTGACCCCGTGTTGCGCCAGGAGATATTCCCCTTCTCGTCGTTCTTCACGAACGTGAGGTCCGGCGTCGTATCCCTGGACACAGAGTTCCCAATCCTTGTAGGATCAGTCGGGTCTGTGATGAGGGTGAAGCCCAGGTCTAATGTGTCTTGGAACAGGTCTCGCCCCTTGGCCAATTGCTTGTTATATCCCCATGCCGGGTGTGCCGCGTTGAAGTCCCCGCAGGCGACGAGCCTGTGAGTCCCCGCCACGGTACTGGCTCTGTGAAGGAGCGTCTTGAATTTTTGCTTCCAGTGTGAAGGGCTACTGTAGACGTTAAGCAGAAAGGTGCTGTTCTTTTGTTTCTTGCCCGTAACGACCTCGATGAGAGTGTATTCAATTTTACTATTGTGCAACTCGTGCTCAATGAAGGTGAGTCCCTTGCGAACCAATGTGCATATCCCTCTGCCGCCGCTGACCTTTGGAGACTTGGCGTATACGCGATAACCGGGTAGCGACACTGTATCAGTGCGAGTCTCTTGTATCATGATTATATCAGGCTTGTTTGCTACTTGTGTTATGTGTTGCTGCAAGACTGCCTTCTTGCTAGCGAAACCGTTACAGTTCCAGTGCCAGGTCACGAGACCCTTCACTGCTGTAGTTGTTGTTGTTGGTGGAGCGGCCATGATTGTTGCTGATTGTACTGCCGCGTTATTTGCTGTATTGCGTTCGTTAACTGCTGACACGTCCGCTCGATGGCGGCGAACCTGTCGTTAATCATCGTGGTGAACGTTGTCTTAATATAATCTTCGAGGCCATCGAGGTGTTCCTCGATTTGGTCGACCTTGTCTTTCAGGTTGTCCACCCGGTCGTTGAGCTTGCGCTCCTTCAGGTTCTCGATCGCTCGTCTCTTGGGTGCCGGTTCCTTCTCAGCGGATGTTGATGATAAAGCGCTGCTGATGCTGGGTGTTGGTTCACATGATACCGCTTGGGGCGCTTCGTTATTGGTGGAACGGGTCGTGAGAAGCTTCTTGATTTCCATGATCTCGTTTGCCATCTTGCTAATAGTGGCCTCTTGCCTACTGACTTTCGTCTCGAGCTCGTTGTTTTTGCGCCTGAGTGCCTCGTTGTCTTCCTGCAACATCCTCATCGCCTCGTCTTCCCTCGTCTTGCTCTTGTTGTTGCCATCGACGGTCTTGCTGGTGCCAATGGTCGTTGCGGTGGTCGTTGCGGTATTGGAGGTGGTGGTGGTGGTGGTGGCACCCCCCTGTGCTTTCTTGGCACCGTGCCTTGCTGCATCGGCCCAGCTCACGCGGTCACGTGACTGCGATCGCTTGCGGCTAAGGCTACGCTGTCTACTCTCGCTGGCCCTGCGCTTCGAGACGGAACGTGACGCTCGGCGACCAGCTGGGCCGGCAGGTGTTGCAGTTGCTGACATCAGCGATGGAAATTCCTCAGCTCTGAGAGATGTTCGCTGTTGCTGCTGCGCTTGTTGTTCGGCCATCTTGCGCTCCCATTGTCTCCTTGTAACTACGTATGGGACCTTGAACCTATTCTTGCAAACCTTGTCACCGGTCAGATGTGGCCCTCCGCACAATCGGCAAGTGGGGGTACAACTATGGTCTTCCTTGGGGTCAACGGCCCCGCAAGCAAAGCAAGCCCTCACGTGAGGGTTTGGACAAACGTCGCGGCGGTGGCCCACCTTTCCGCACTGCTTACATACATCGAATTGTTTTCGATATAGGCTGCACTTGGTGAGAACGGGACCATAGCACACGTAATTCGGGACCTTCAGGCCCTTGAAAGCCACGATGACTGTGGTCGAGCTACCAATCCTCTTCGCGCCAAGTGCCAAGGGATTTCTCGAGTTTACAATGTTCCGGTCGATTGCGGCCGTGGAGTCCTCTATTGGGATACCTCTAATAATGCCTTTAACGGTGCCATATGGCGCGGTTTGATATGCGCCAACCACGTGTTCCTTGCCACCAATGCAGATCGATTTTATTTCGGCGTAACGTGAAGCACGTATATCGTCGGGGGTACTCACCACCATGATGTTTTGTTGCAAGTTGGGGCAGAAGGTGTCCGCTGCTCCATCCTCCCTTGATACGTTCGCCGCCGTCATGATGGCTGATGCCACGGTGGCGGTCTCGGTCCTCGCGATGTTAAGGCCTCCCCGAGGCCGCACTATCACCTTGGTCTCCTCCCTCGGTAGAGCGTCCGGCATCCTTGCTGCCCTCGTCACCGAAGCTTTCACGTTCCTGGCAAAGTTCTTCGTCGTAGGTCTTGACTGGTGAGCGGCAGTCCCCTGGCTGGCCAAGGTCTTCATACGCCGCCCTACATGCGACCAGTCTGCATTGTCGTTGAATTCCTCGGAAGAAATTTCTTCCCCTTGAGTTTCAACACACATCTGGCTAACGCCGGAATTCGCCGGGTCCCGAACAATGGACGTCTCCATCTCGGTCGACATGTTTGTATAGCCGCCGCCCGAAGACGACGGCCTTTCCTCGCAGAGGATGGGCCTGGCTATGGGCAGATCCAAGGTGTTCGATTAGGCTTACTGGAACGGCGCCGGCCTCCACGGAAAGTCCCGGGAAATTGGCGAAAAATCGTACCTTTGGTAGCCACCGGTACCGGTTGATGACCCGCACTCTCACAGACACAGTGGTAATAGTTATACCGCGGTAAAAAATAATTAGCACTGCAAAATTGGTCATAAAATCCGGAGCCGATGTGAGCACGTCAGCTCAGACTTTTTAATGCTTTTAAAGCGCTCTTCTGCAAGGCCGTTGTTGGCCAAGTGCTCAAAAGTTTCTTTAAAATCAAAGGTCTGCGGTCTAATGTCATTAGAGTTGATTTAAGGCGGCCTCTTGGTGTGTCGTGATGTGGGTAATCTAGAAGGTTGTCACTTATATCTTCATCTTCAAATCTATAATCACATTCGGGGGTTTCCGCATGGCCAGTTCTATGTAAGAAATGTTTTGTGTAGGCAGTGCCTAACCTTATTCCATGAATAAAGGTTTCCATATTTCGGTATAATGACAATGGAAATTTGAATTCAATAAACGGATCGATATGATACAAATCAGAGCTTATAGAATTCTGGTCAAACCACGTATTTCTACACATTTTGAAAGACCTTGCCCTTGAAATGCAGCGCAATTCAATCTTTGATATTGGGAGTAGAACCACATCATCTTTGAGGTGTGCTTGTCGCGCTGTTTTATCGGCTACTATGTTGCCAGGAATGTTACAATGCCCTGGCATACACTGGAACGCTATTTCATGCTTCGCTTGGCTTGCCTTTGTGAAGTCTTGAAGTGTTTCGTAGATTATACTGTTACTGATTGTTTTTCCTTTTGTGCTGCAGAGTGATGTTAGAGCCGCCTGTGAACCACTGAAAAATACCCATTTTTGCGCATCTCTTACTGACAATATCAATTTTATCGCATATAGGATTTCGAACAGTTCAGCCGTTGTGGACGAAGTCGCACGAGATAACTTAGACGATCCTTGTTTGCTGAGGTGCGGTATAATGAATGCTGAAGTTGAAGAGGTTGCTGTACTGGAGCCATCTGTACAGACGTGCCTGTATTCCTGAATACCGCATATATACCTGGTAAAGTGCTAGTTGTTGAGCAGCTTCAAGGAACATGTCTCTTTTTCTGAATATCCCGTTTACTGACAATTCGATTTTTGAAGTGTAAGCAACCATAGAAGATATTCGACGTGTGAGTTCCGAAGTTCATTTCTTCGCAATATATAAAGATTTTCTCAAATTTCTTTATGAACATAACTTCTATCTCGTTTTATTATGTCAAGCGCCAATGGGTGGCTTTTATGCTGTGTCTGAAGAGGGAAATCATGTCGGCATGTTTCTGTAGTTCTCATAACTGGAACTAGTGATTGGCTAGCCTCAACTATTACAAGACAGTTAGAAGTCACTCGTGGAACTCCTAAACATATGCGTAGTCCTCTAGCTAAATGTCTTTGAAATCACTCTTCTGATGTGTGGGAAAGTCCGTCTAAGATGGGCGCGGAATACGCAATTTTTTGTCGTATTACTGCCTTGTAAACAGTGAGCATGGACGATACTGACCCGCCACATGATGTGCCTGAGAGCCTGCGAAGTACAGTTACTATCGCACTGACCTAGTTTTCGAGTATTTTCATGTGGGGTGTCCAGGATAGCTGCCTATCAATTATTATGCCAAGAAATCGATGATGCTATGTGGCAATCATTAGAGGGCGTCCTTTCAGATTAAGAGTGAAATTTTTTAACTGCCTCCGAGTGAAGGGCAATACAGCTGTTTTTGCTTGTGATAAAGCCCCTTCTCTTCTTTCAAAAATTCGTTAATGATATTTATGCTGTCTTGCAATGCCATCTGAAGGAATTGAACATTAGTCCCAAATATCCAAATGCACACATCATCTGCATACAGTGAAAACCTTAACTGTGATGGCAGTCTTCTTGTTAAATCAGCCATGACGCAGTTAAAAAGAAAAGGGCTGAGTACGCTTCCCTGTGGTACTCCCTGTTTCACAACATGTTCAGCGCTCTTTCCTTCACCCGTCTGGACAAATATTCTGCACCCTGATAAAAATTCAGAAATCCATCGAAAGGACCTGCCAGATATTCCGAGTTCCAACATACTTAGCAGAACATGAACGTGACTAACAGTGTCAAATGCCTTCTTGATGTCTAGGAACACTGCTATCGTCAAGTTTCCACATGCACGTTCGTGCTACACAAAGGCTACTATATCCAATATTGCATCCATCGTGCATCTGTTTTCTAAAACCTGCTAAGTAGTCGGAAAACAAATTCGTTTCATTACACCACCATCAAAGTCGCGCGTCAATCATTTTGTCCATTACTTTGCATAAACAACTTGTCAAACTAACTGGGCGGAAGGATTCAAGGCACAAGGGCGTCTTACCCGGTTTTAAAATTGGGATGATTCTAGCGACTTTGCAAGAGCCAGGTACAGTGTCTTCTATCCATAGGTTATTATAGATGTCTAAGAAAGTATTTGTAATTGTCGGCCCGAGGTTTTTTAGCATATTGTACGTAATGCCATCCGGCCCAGCAGCAGACTTTTGGCGACATGATGCAATTCCACATTGAAGCTCGCTTAATGTGAAAGCAGGATCTTATTGAGGAGGTTGTGACCTATAGCAAGCATTAATTTTCTGCTTAACTAAAACTACAGAATTATCATATTCTGTACATTGTGATGAAAAAGCAGATCTGGAAATAAGCTCGCAAAATTCATCTGCAACTATTATCTCACACGAGTCCGGAGCTACAGCGTGAGCACGAAATGGGAAGCTCTGTGTTACGGGGCCGCTTAAAGAACGAATTAGTAGAAAAATTCTTGGGACAGACGTGTGAGGAGACAGCGTGCCGCAGAAATCGCGCCAGCGCCCTTTGCCTAAATTGTCCATGCGTCTGCGCATTACATTGTGAATTTTCTGAGCATCTTTGTATGCTCCTAAACGTCCGCTCCTTCGGTGCGTTCTTTGGGATCGGCGTCTGATGGCTTTTAAATGTTCATACTCTCCGTCAACTACAGCATAATCTTTGGAATTGAGAGTTTCTTTGTGCATATGTTCATATTATCCTGCAAAAATTCAGTAAATCTTTCAACCATTGTGTGCTGATTAATTTGATTCATTAGGCGGTCCCTCAAAGATTTCCAGTTGGTTAGTCTGCTGTAACGCCTGATATCATTGTGCATGTTTGTGTGATTTACAAGGATGGTAAAATGATCACTTCCGGGCGTTTCCACATCCGTTGTCCATCCCACACCCTGTGTTCACAAGATCTAGTGAAGGGCATCTGCTTGTATCCTGTGTGGTGCAAAATTTGCCCTACTGGTACATTTTAGTGGAAAGCGAGAACCTTCTACACGAGCAGTAGCTTTGATCGAAATACTTTTTAACAAGTTTTAACACCGGACTGATGAATTCTCATTCGTTCTGTTTATTGGGCTCAAGTACCAAATCCCACGATTACAAGGAGCGGTCATTTTAAAGTCATTTCTGAAGTCGTAACGCGCCTCGCGTTACATTGTGGCTCACGACGTGTACATAACGTGTTTTTTTTTATTTTATTTCAATGTCTACTGTCACTTCGCATCGAGCAAGGGTGGCTAGCTGCGAGTGGCGGCTGTGCATATTGCAGCGTGCTTATGCTCATGATTTAGAACGCGGTTAGGGGCGCATCAATGTAGTTACGGCGTATTAATCGCAACGTTGAGCAAGATGATCGGCCCGACTGTGCAGGTGCGGCAAGCGAGCGGTCTTCGGAGTCGGGCGGCGCACCACACGCAATCCGTGAAAGGCTTTGCCGTGTTCGATGGTTTCGCGGGCACAGCCGAATGGCGTTTGTCCGATGACCTTGGTGGGTGTCACGGAGACGACGCTACTCTCGCTGACAGTAAGAAAGGCCTCAGCTCTCGTCCTTTAACTTCATATTGTGACGGCAGCTCGCAGCAACGATGAGGACGTCATTTTGTCAATACCACACATGCAACGTAAACAGTCCGAGATTCATGAAGAAATTTGTTCCATTCGTACCGAACAACAGGCGCTTGAACAGAAGATAGCGGAATTGGTGAACAAGATCACGACTGTGGAACAAAATATTTCCTCCCTTATGCCACCAAAAAAGGAGGTTAACAGGCTGGCTGTTCACGTTGAAACCTTTTCTTCAAAGTGCGCGATGCTGCAGGACTATCATGATGTAGATGATAAGTCACGATAAAGTAACCTAATACGGTATTTCAGATTCCCAGGTAGAAACATGGGAAGAAGTAGATGATAGGATTATTTCCTTCTGCTCCGAAAAATTGTAAGACACCCTTGATACCACAAATATTGAACGTGCGCATAGAATCGGGTGGTTTATGTCGTTAAAAGAACTACCATTGATAGCAAAGTTTCTATCATTGAAGGAAAAGCAGCGCGTACTTGCAGCTGCCGGAAAACTAAAGGGCGCAGGTTACGCAATCAGTGAAGTCTACTCGAGCAAAACTAGACTTAAAAGGAAAATGGATGGAAACAACTTTATTCTGAATCCGGCAAATTTGATGACCCGGGCTCAGGTCTCCCATGAGGGGACTTCGAGGCCTTGCCTCGTCGCCGCCTCTCGGGCTTGCTGGACAGCCCACTCTTGTGTCTTGAGGTTGGAGCTGCGCAGAGCGGCTGCCCACTTCGACGCAAGAGCCTCCGGAGCTACTGCCATTGTAGCTGATGTAACCCGACACTCCCACAACATGTGTGACAGCGTCGCTCTAGTGTCCTGACATAATTTGCAAAGAGCATTCGGGTATTGCGCGGGGAAAATGTGCTGCAATCGCACTGGACTGGGGAATGTTTGTGTTTGCAATTGTCGCCAGATGACTGCCTGGCGACGTTTCAGCATGGGGTGAGGTGGGGGCAGCAACCGCCTGCCTAGCTGGTAGTGCTTGGTGATGTCATTGTACCTGACCAGGCGTTCTCGCGTGCTTTGAGCCAGCAGTTCCGAACTCGAAGAGGCGGTCCCCGATTCTGTGCGGCGGGTCAGTTCTCGCGCAGAGCGGTGTGCTACCTCGTTCAAGTTAATGAGGCCCTCATCGGTGGGGGTGGCGACGTGCGCTGGAAACCATATGATGGCGGTGTTATCGAAGTGCTGTCGACCAGCTTTCCTTAGAATCTGGAGAGCTTCGGAGGAAATGCGCCCCCGCGCGTAGTTGCGAACTGTGGATTGTGAGTCGCTAAACACTACCTCGCAGAGGGGGTCGGTAAGCGCAAGCGCAATCGCTACCTCTTCTGCTGTTTCGGGGAATTCCGTTGCGACACTACACGCGTGCGTAAGCCTGGAGCTAACGTCCACGACTACCGCCGTGAACCGGTGTTCTCGTGCGTATTCTGCGGCGTCTACAAAGCGCGTAGTCCTCTTTCCACCCAAGGAGCGCAGCAGTGCCTTGGCACGGGCCTGGCGTCGGCCCCGATTAAATTCGGGGTGCATGTTTCGAGGTATAGGGGCGACAATCAGCGTGTCGCTGAGGTCAGGTGGAATGACCTGTTTCTGACCGTGTTGGACGTGGTAGTTGAAGCCGAGTTTCCGCAGGATGTACCGGCCCGTGGCTGTCAGAGACATGCGTTCGAGTTGAGAGGTTCTTTGCGCATCCACGATTTCCTCAAGCGTATTGTATACTCCCAGCTGTAGCAGACGAGCAGTGCTTGTGGACTCCGGTAGGCCAAGGGCGGTCTTGTAGGTCTTGCGTATAAGGGTGTTGATTTTCTCCCTTTCAGTGACATTCCAGTTGTGGAAGGCAGCCACATAAGTGATGTGACTGATTGCGAAATAGTGTATGAGGCGCATGACACTGTCTTCAATACGCCCGCGAAAAAGGGGGCCCGTTCACACTGTGGTTTAATAAGCTCAACATGGCCAATGAATCACTTCTGTACGATAGTACAACAGACACTGTAAAAGCAGTGCCCCGATAGCAACTACATAATGCCACCGAGATTAAATCTAGACCCGGCGGTAAAACTAATTTAAAGTGCATTGTTATCAACTGTCGTAGTCTAAAAAACAAAGTACTCGAAATGCACTCACTTTTGGAAATGTCAAAAGCACAAATCGTTTTTGGTACCGAATCCTGGCTTGACAACGAAATAAGCGATCATGAAGTATTTCCAGCGAATTATGCCGTTTACCGCAGATACAGAAATAAAAAATAGTGGCGGCGCTTTTGTGTTGATTCACAGAACTATGAGTAGCGTTTCTGTGAATGTTGATGCCAATGCATGCGAAACTGTTTGGTGTAAGCTCAGCTTGAAAAATGGGACCATTATGGCTATTGGTTCCTTTTACAGACCGCCCTGTTCAAGCCCTGCGCAACCCTTTATTCAATTAATGAATGCGAACTTGTTGGGCCTACTGCAAATGTGCTGGATTTTGTCTGTTTGTTTGTTTGTTTGTTTGTTTGTTTATACTGTCAGTCCAAGAAAGAACCATTACAGGAGTGGATAGAAATACAACAAAGAAAAGATACAAAATATTGGTACATGTAGAACGGGAAACGAAAAAAAAAGCAATAACAGTATCTGCAAATATGACATGCGGTGATCAAAGACAAAACACTCTCGCAGTATGCGCATCAGAAACAAAAACAGTGGCTGTGACGCATTCATATCTGGGAAGATAAGATTATCCAAACCAGCCGTAAAAGCACTGACAGAGGAACATATGACAAGTAAATTGGGTAATTCATTCCATCCTTTGATTGCCCTCGGAAAAATCTATACTTGAATATGTCATTCCATGTAACTGGCGGCTGTATGTATAAACTTTGCTTGTGTCTGGAATGTGTGTGTGTGTGTGCGTGCATGCATGCGTGTATATATATATATATATATATATATATATATATATATATATATATATATATGTGTGTGTGTGTGTGTGCGTGTGTGTGTGTGTGTGTGTGTGTGTGTGTGTGTGTGTGTGTGTGTGTGTGTGTGTGTGTGTGTGTGTGTGTGTGTGTGATATGATCGTAGTCTTGTCGCTTCTGTACTGAATATACTCGGCATATCTGATCATGATACTGTTAGTCTTAACGTCACCATTTATCTCACTCGCCACTAAGTTAAAACGCCGCGTAAGGTATTATTTTATTAAAAGGGTGACTGTTTTTCTGTACCATTCTGTACCACGTGAACTGAGTGATTTTCTGCCTGAGTTGCAGTCACTTAGTTTATCCTTGTTATCCTAGTGTGAATGCACTATGGAACGTATTCGAAACAAAATTATTATCGGTGACAAAGAGTTAAAATCCATCGCGACTCATTTCCGCTTCATGTCAAAATGATAAACCCTGAATCAAAAAATTTAATTCAGTATTGATAAACAAGAAGAACCATTTATTTCGTTAATACTGTCAGTCCCACGATCGTAACATCTACGCAAAAAGGAAACACCTCAACAAAACCATAAAAAAAATAGAGTCGTGAGGCTCGAAATGCGGATTTGTCTAATCTAGGAAAGAAAATTGAAGATAGCCCGAAGGAAGTCCGGAAGTGTGCGAAAAGTAAGTCAAGGAGTAACGGGGCATCTCCTGATATCTTGGACGGCGCCAACTATGCCACTGATAATGAAGCCAAATTGGAAATCTTTAATCGTTACTTTCAGTCTGCGTTTTCGCAACCGCTAACAGCCGTCGCTGATTTCGAGGGTAACAATAGCGTTGCGCAAATCACAGAGATCGAATTTACTGAGCATGGGATTAGTTTACGTTTGCAGAAGATTAAGGTCCACTCAGCCTCTGGTCCAGATCATATCTCTAACTTCAACCTAAGGAGCTGCACTACCTATATTGCCCCCTTTTTAAGTATAATATTTGCAGCATCCTTTGAACAAGGTGTAGTGCTTTCTGATTGGAAGTGCGCGAATGCTATACTCATCTATAAAAGCGGCGAAAAAACATTAACCTCCAACTATTGACCCATTTCTCTCAGAAGTGCGTGTTGTAAATTTTTTAGAGCATATCATTTACACCAACCTGATGAGCCATCTTGACAGCAACAACTTTTTCTCCCCAAAGCAGCGTGGTTTAAATCGCCAACTGGCCTACACCCACACTCTGCTATGCTACATTACTGCAAAAGTAGGCACTTTTATGCGTCAGTACCGCCTCGTGTTGTGCCTTTTTTCAAGTCTCGTGTGTTCGTTGCGGTAACTTCCCAAATCATGGTTTCAGAGCCGGTCATACGAATATACACATGACATTACCCTCTTCACTTCACTCTGGTAAGCAAGTAGATTGTATAATTTTGGATTTGCGTAGGCCATTTTATTAAGTCTCGCACACATTGATGTTACAGAAGATGTCTATTCTTTACATACCTGCTAAACTTATGATCTGTATTGAAAGTTATCTGCTTGATGGAAGACAGCGAGTGGTTCTCGATGGTTCATCGTCATCTTACGCGAATGTATTATCAGGCGTTCCGCAAGGATCTGTTCAGGGCCCGCTTCTTTTTGTTATCTTCATCAATGATCTTACTGAAACTGTTTCTAGCTAATTTAGACTACACTCTAAAAACAGTTTACACCCTTCGGAGTGTCCCTTCTGCCACACAACGATAATCGTCATCTGCCTTGATGCGTTTCCTTTCTTTAACGCTGCGAGCCCGGTACTTTCCAGTAACGAACGGCATGCGCGTTATCAGCATCATAGCATTTCCTGTCGGCAATGCTATCATGCTGATAACGCGCGTGCCATTCGTTACTGGAAAGTACCGGGCTCGCAGCGTTAAAGAAAGGAAACGCATCAAGGCAGATGACGATTATTGTTGTGTTGCAGAAGGGGCACTCCAAAGGGTGTAAACTGTTCTTAGAGTGCATACGGTGATGATTGCTGCATCTATCACAACGTTGGCTGTGAAACTGATTACGACTCCTTGCAGGATGACCGAAATTTTGTTCTATCGTGGTGCGGCAGGTGGAACACGACACTTAGACTCTAAAAAAAGTTTGCACCATTAGGGGTGTATCTCTGCCACACAATAGTAATCGTCATCTGCCTTGCTTGCGTTTCCTTTCTTGAAAACTTTCTTGTCGGGAATGCTATGTCATGCTGATAACGCGCATGTCGTTCGTTACTGGAAAGTACCGGGCTCGCCGCGTTAAAGAAAGGAAATGCGGGCAAGACAGGTGACATTTATTGTTGTGTGGCAATGATACGACACAAATGGTGTAAACGTTTCTTATAGTGTACACTGTAAAAAAATTTACATCCTTTGAGGCTTATAGTGTCCCACAATTATAATCTACATCTGCCTTGCTTGCGTTTCCTCTCTTAAAAACTCGGCGCTCGCTGCTTTCCTGTCGAGAATGCTGTGTGAAGCTGATAACGTGCAAGCCGTTCGGGATAGGAAGTACCGGGCTCGCACCGTTAAAGAAAGGAAATGCGTTCAAGACGATGGTTATTTTTTGGGGACAAAGAACAACCCAAAGGCTGTAAATATTTCTAGCAGTGTAATATTTCAAAGTGCAAACTCATTAGGTTCACAAATAAAAAACCGCCTAAGATTATCTCATCAATAACATTACGTTGTCTGTTGCGACACAGTTTAAATACCTAGGCGTTATTTTTTTCGAGCACGGTTTCCTGCATTGTTCATGTAGAGTATCTAACAGCAAAGGCGAGCCGGCTGCTGAACGTCCTGTGACGCAATTTCAGCCCCCCCCCCCCATGCTCCGCCGCAGTTTAAAAAAATCCCTTGTACATCACAAATGTACGCCCGATCTGATATAGTATGCGTGCCTTGTATGGGACCTGGCAACAAAACAGAATACAGATACACCGGAGCGTATATACAGAAGCGTGCAGCTCGATTTGCGACAGAAGGCTATGACTTCACGAACCGGTCATCTAATATTGTGAAACATTTGGGGTGGCCCTTGCTCTCTGAGAGGCGCTAAGTACTTGCGACTAACATTGCTTTCTAACGTTCTTTTTAAATTGAATTGAATTTTATTTCTCATTCATTCAAACGAGGGTAGACTGAAACTAAAGGCATAAAGCCTGACAAAGGTCTCAGCCCCCGCGAACGACAGGTTTGACAGCGGATCACACACATATGCGCAATTTTGCGCGTTACAGCAGCGCTGGGTACGGTGAAAATTCAAGGTAGTAATGTCCGTGGTCATTAGATTCCTCAAATTTATAGTACAATGTACAGCAACGGCTAAGTACAACTAAGCATTTAAGATTCTAACGGTGTGCTAAAATTGTACAATTGTACACAAACTAAACGTCAGCGAATTTATAGAGTGAGTGAGTGAGTGAGTGAGTGAGTGAGTGAGTGAGTGAGTGAGTGAGTGAGTGAGTGAGTGAGTGAGTGAGTGAGTGAGTGAGTGAGTGAGTGAGTGAGTGAGTGAGTGAGTGAGTGAGTGAGTGAGTGAGTGAGTGAGTGAGTGAGTGAGTGAGTGAGTGAGTGAAGACTTTATTTGAAAACAAGGTATTGACGGATGACCTTGTTGTTAGGCAGCCACGAGCCCCTGGGCCCGGGCGGCTTCTTCGGCACTTTTGATGACCTTGGCCTGCAGGTCAGGGTCGGAGCTGAGCAACACGGCCTCCCACTGCTCAGTATTACTTATTTGGTGATTTGTGTCATTTTCCGCTGGGCACGGCCACATAATATGGAACAGATCCGCTTTTTTCTTACAATGGTTACATGTATTAGGGTACTGGACCGGGTAGTAGTGGTGATAGGCAACTGGTGATATGTGATAGGCTGGGGTAGGTGTTTGTCTGAAGTCGTCTCCAAGCTACTTCTTGTCGCTTGTTAAGCTATTTGTGTGCTGGCGGGTACACTGCCTTGGCTAACCTGTAGTGCTGAGTTATTTCCTGGTAACTGACCATGCGATCCTAGCGTGAGCCGTCCAGGTGCTCGGTCGGCGAGTCCTCGAGCGGCGATGTGGGCGGCATCGTTGCCGGGTAGGGAGGAGTGTACTGGTGCCCAAATGATCTGGATTGGTCATGGGTGTTGGTTTGTGTCTAGCATGTGTTTTACGGGAGCCGAGATCCGACCTTTCGCAACATTGTGTACTGCTGCTCTGGGATCGCTAATAATGTAATGACAATGTGTGGAGGCTATTGCCAGAGCGATAGCCGCCTCTTCCGCTGTTTCAGAGCTTCTGGTGCGGATTGAACCACCATCGCGTATTTGACCTGAGGAGTCCACCACTGCAAGGGACATACAGTTGCGTTCTATGTATTCTGCTGCGTCGACATAGACTACGTCTTTGAAGGCGTGGAATTTCTGATGTAGGGCTTTGGACCACTCGGCCCTCCTTTCCTTGTGGAATTCGGGGTGCATGTCTTTAGGGAGTAGATTAATTTTGAGATGGCGCCTCTGATCATGGGGAATATCTACTTTAGTGCTTTGCATCGACTTGTAGTTGATGCCGAGATCCTGTAGGACGTTTCGCCCGGCGGCACTCGGAGCTAGCCTTTCGTATTGAGATATAAGGTGCGCTTCCACAAGTTCCTCGAGGGCGTTGTGCACACCTAGGGCTAGCAATTTAGCATTGGTCGTTCTTATGGGTAGCCCAAGAGCCTGTTTATATGCCCTCTGGATAATTCCCTCTATTTTCTCTCTCTCAGCCGCTTTGAGGCAGAGGTACGGGGTGATATAGGTGATGCGGCTGAGCACGAAGGCTTGTATCAACCTTATGAGGTTGGCTTCTTTCATGCCAGAGTGTCGGTTGGCAGTTCTTGGGATGAGTCGCATCGTCTGTTGACCGTATTCTTCTAGTTTATGAATTGTGTTGCCGTTGCGCCTGTGAGCTTGCATGAAGAGGCCGAGTACACGGATGGTGGTCACCACCGCGATCGCGCCTCCTCCGGCTCGCACAGTGATTTCTGGGGGTGACGCAGTGTCGGATTTGCGGTTTGTAGGGGCTCTGAGTAGGAAGAGTTCCGATTTTTGCGGGGAGCAGGCGAGGCCTTTGTCGGTCGCGTACTTTTCCACCGTGTCTACAGCATGTAGCGTGGTTTCTATATCTCCATCGCTACCTTTAACCACCCACAGGGTGCTGTCGGCATACAGACTGTGGTGTAGATTTGGAATCTGATTAAGTTGTTCCGGTAATCGTATCATTGCTAAATTAAAGAGGAAGGGGGACAAGACTGAATCCTATGGTGTGCCACGACTTCCAAGAGGGATCTTGTCCGATTGTAGCAATCCTATTCTTAGTTCCGCTGTGCTGTGGTTGAGGAAATCTTTGATGAAGTTGTAGGTCCTCTGGCCTACACCTGGGTACTGCAGATTATCCAGTATAGACTGTCATGATGCGCCACGTTTTCAAAGGCCTTTCTAAGATCAAGGCCCCGGACAGCCGGAGTACCATTCTTGGATATGTGGTCCAGAACTTGATGTTTAAGCTGAAGCATGACGTTTTGCCTGGAAAGTTTTGGACGAAAGCCAATTATGAAGTTCGCGAATAGGTTGTTGTCCTCCGCAGAATTGTGGAGGCGGTTAAGTATGACATGCTCCATGAGTTTTCCTACGCACGAGGTGAGAGAAATCGGGCGTGAGTTCTCGAGCTGTAGTCGCTTACCATGTTTAGGTATGAATATTATTTGTGCTTGCTTCCATTGCGAGGGGATAGAACCTGTTTCCCAACAGCGGTTGAAGTTCTCTGTTAGGGCAGTGATAGATGCGTTGTCTAGATTTCGGAGGGTCTTATTTGTTATGTCATCGGGGCCTGGTGCAGATTTATTTCGGAGTTTCAGCTAGACGGCTCGTGAAAGAAGCCCGCGAATACACGCAAATTGCCTCGAGCGGCCAGTCGCGCGTCAATTTTGGTGCTGCGAGCTTCTTTCATGCTCGGAAAAGCACTTTTATATAGCGCGTATTGAGCAACAGAAATCTGTTATCGGGAGTTTTTCATCCTGTTCTACAATTGTCTCCTTGACACTTTTAATCTAATTATAATATTTGTTCTCAAATGTGATTAATTAATCAATACTAATTATGTAATTAGTCGGAATGACAAAATAATAATTTGAGTATCTCCAAGCGACGGCAAACAACAATACCTTGGTTCTGTCCAGCCACGTTTTTAACTCTGGCTAAAGTTAGCTGCAGGGGACACCCTGTATAACTTATCTGGCAGCGTATAGGGTCAATTTTCGTGCAATCAATTATAAATCCAGGAATTATCAATGAATTGTCATGGACGCAAACAAGATTACAGAATCTTGTTTCCTCAGTGATCTGAAAACGTTTCATTGTATCCTGTTTTCTGGGAATGAAGGCTATGAATGAAAGATTTACCCCGGGAAGAAATTCGTCTGTCTAGAATATTCGCCTTTCTTAGAGAAAGAGGCCAGTGCAAAATAATTGGGTCCGTTATTTTGGGCCAACGATGGGAAAAAGAGTGCAATGACATTAGGATTCTAAAGCGGCAAATGCTGCCCTGACGTCCTGCACACGGCTTCCAACGCGCGGCGACGCAGAGCACGGCCGAGAGTGCGTCCGTCCTTTTGTGCAGGTAGATTCCGAGGGACTTGTTGACGCTTCACATCCCTTGGCGTCATGTAAATGTGCCGTGGCTTAGCAAAGCCCCGATTGAACGGATTAGTTTCAGTCTCAGCGCATTCAGCTTCTACTTCGCCGGCCCGCTGCCACTGCCGTAGGTGCTTGGTCCGTCACAGTCGGCGCCGGCGAAGACGGCTGCGGAGAGCTTGATGAGCCAAGCTTGCTTCGGAGAAGCGACCCAAGCCGACAAGGGCCGTTCTTCGTTGCCTGCCGTGCACGCAGATAAGGGGAGAGGGCGGATGGGGAATGCCCCTCGCCTCTTCCTCCCTCGGGCGCCGTTCCTCAGGCGCCGTCTCTGAGCGTGGATAGTGGTCGCGCGATAATAAGCGCGGAAACAGGAGTCCCTATCACGCGTGCTAAGCGTGAAGTAGACTTGCTGATCAGTCCTAGTAGGCGTGATCCGTACGCGCGGAGAAACGTCACGCTTAGATTAAGCGCGTAAAGAAACTGCAAACGCACGCTTAGATAAGCGTCGACTTTTTTACAACGCATCCTTAGCCAGTCACCTTGATAGCGGGCTTTCCAGCCTACGTGCCCGGTGTACTACTACTTGTCTATGCCAATGAAATCTAAAAGGTCGATTCGACAGTTGTGTTTATATGCAGTACGCGCAAAGAGAGCACAAACCACATACTTTTCCCAGTCGCTTGTTCTTACTGTAAGGGCATCGACATTGGATTAAAGATGCTTGTCGTTGCTCGATCTTGGGTTTTTGAATTTTTCGCAGTTGCATATTTCTGCAGTGCCGCGGGCTGCGGGAAAACCAAAATAATAGTAGCTCTCAATATCCTGTGGCGAGGGCAGTTTCTTGAACGCGCAAACTATGTCCGTGATGGGACAAACCTCGCCATATTTTTAGGCGCACTTGTGTCATTTTGATAACATGATTTCGAGCGATTAACCGGCAAAAAATTATACGCACTTAAGTTATTAATTGGTCCAGCACAACGTTCAACGGTCATTCCTCCAGCCCGTGTGGTTGCGTATATTTACTTCTATTATGTTTCGTTGTAACTCAACGGCAAAAGCAGCCAGCGACGATGCATGATTTATTACCGATATAGAAATGCACAGAGTAGTCAAGAACAAATTCCCTTTCCATCAGCAGAAGGTTTTAGGCGGGCCTGGGAAAAAGCGCCGAATTGACGCAAGAAACAACGTTTGCACACATCGGCAATAGAGAAAGCTGCGGGGATGAAGTCATAAAGTGACGCAAAGCCAACGTACGGGCTCCGCCACTCAAACGTGATAGTAAACTCTATCGCGCATCTCTATTGTTTTCGCTCTTCCGTGACGAACCTCTGCCGTAAAGCAGCTGCGGGAAACGAGCAAGCTGCGATGAAATGTTTTTCTTTTTTCTCTCATGAACGCCTCGCCAAATGCAGGCCAAGTGAAAAACATTTTCAGGACACATAAAAAAGAACGTATATTTATTCCACCACCTGACGCTAAGAGAGGTCAGCGCAGTACGCGTTGCAGCTGAGTGCTGCGCAGCGGAAAAGCGTTGGTGCGAACTTTGCCCCACTTCGGACAACCTTGAGTAGAAAACAATTTTTTAAAAGCATTCTTTATGCGCCCCCAGTAGCAGTCTCTTGCAGGTAAACGCAACAAACCATTATAGAGGGCACAAAATACATCTATGGCTTCTTATGACAGAGATATTCAGTCAGAAAGTTATTTTTTAGACTTTATAAATATTAGAATCTTGATGGGGAACCAGCGTTGACCAGGAGGCTCTGCAGAATGATGAGTGTACAGCTGAAAGGTGCTGACACCCTTCGATGGAGAGGCCACGAAAATGGCGCTACATTTTCGATGATAATAAACACGCGCCCGTATCAACGTTCTCTTTAGCTCTATGCGTCCAGCAAAGCCCTGCTCATACCCACGCGTGTCGGAGAAGCGCACGCGCTCAAGCATTCTACCACGCCAGTTCCCAGTCAGGCGAGAATCTGGGCACATGTACCTCAAGACGAGCGATGAAATTGACAACGCAAAATCACGGCATGTGCGACTGAAAACTGTCTCTACCGCTCGCTAAGCTGTGTGTTACGGCCCTGCTGTTCGCAGGCGAAGTTTCAGCGCTGGTTGCCCATCGGAAGCTGTGCAAGGCGTGTTCGTATTGAACACTTAAGGCAAAAATAACTCGAGGCTACCCCATTTTGAAAAATTCGGCTTTGAAGCGGGTAATTACACGTCGGTCGACGTGTCCGTCGTGAATAGCGACACTTGGTGCACCGAACTCATCTACTTCGAAGCTCAAGTGCCTCACAGACCCCGTTCTCGATTTAAAGAGTGTGAAAGCCAATCGACTTTGTTACCTTCCAATTTTCTCAACCGGCTGTCGAATAAGCTATCTTCTCTGCTGTAAAATAGTGTCGGCTGCACGTGTGACAAAATTTAATCTGCAGAAATATCCAAGGCACGACTTAATGACACCACTTTCATGAAAGAAGCTATCGTTTGTGCGCCGGCCCCTTCGATGGTTCGATAGAGAATTTTGCAGAGATACCGGTTATAGGGAGCGTCGTTACAACCTGCATTTTAAAAGCATTCGCCGCGTCGTCGTCGTAGCTACGCCAATAATGGTCATCATCTCGTGTCAACTATAAAATAAAATAATTTAAAATATTCGAGCAACGCAGACACCCTATAGCCAGCTCCAAACCTACCATCTTTTGTTTTTTTCTTCTGGAAGCCCACGCTTCCAACAGGCGGACCGACACTGAATAATTGTGAGTGCATAGTGAGCAATGGCCCACGAAACAGCCGTCGGGATGCGCGCTGCGACGACCGTGAAAACGAAACGCATTCACAGCAAACAGGAAGAAGGAAAAGTCGAGCTTCGGAGCAGTTCGTTCGCGTACCGCTGCCAATGTCTTTTGCAACTGGAATCGCATTCACGAAGCTTTTTTGTACGTGGCTGGCTGCCGTCGGTCGGCCGTCTTCGCTAGTACGCTAAATATCACAATTGACTACAGCACCATGTTACGGACAGTTCTATACCGTAAGGACCTCTTTTGTGAATACGGGACCTGATACTTCGCAAAACACTGTTGCTGCGGTTCATTACTGTAGTAATGTACTATAGCTACCGTTTTTTGTGGCATTGCACGTTAGGCAAACGTTAGTTTTTTGAGGCTCAACAACAATGGCAAATAACAATACGGCTATTTATCATCTACATGCGGACACTAAAACGCGGAATTATTCAATTTTGCTTTTGTTGCACTCAGTGCTTTTGATAAATTTGTTAACTAGAGCCCACGGAGTATAATCACTAAGCAACAGACTAATGGAACTACGAAAACCTGCTTTTACAAACTGTGAACGACAAGTGTATGTCCGACATGGCCTATACATGGCGTTCTAAAAGCATGACGTGACGTCTCACCACAGCTATATTTAATCACTCTTCATTCCTTGCCACTCGCCAAAACGCGCTGTACTCAAGCATATATATACGTATATTGTAAATGAGAAACGAAGACAGTACCCGTTCACCGGGCTGGCTGCTCTATTCTCTGCCTATATATATATATATATATATATATATATATATATATATATATATATATATATATATATATATATATATATATATATATATATATATATATATATATATATACTTTGCTGCTGCCACAAATCTTGCCAAACGCCTCCCTGCCCCAACTTTCGGGTTTTCTCCCTCGCGCTGAACTGTCGAACTTTGCCCTCATCCTGACTTCAATTTCGCTTGGTAAAATTTACCTCCTCACTTTCGCCTCTTTCTGCGTGCTTCACGTCCCTCAGTCCTCTTTCGCACTCACCCTCAACACGTAAATATGTCAACCTTTGAAACAAGACTATAACCTGCTCTCTCTCTCTCTCTCTCTCTCTCTCTCTCTCTCTCTCTCTCTCTCTCTCTCTCTCTCTCTCTCTATCTATCTATCTATCTATCTATCTATCTATCTATCCCTTTCCGTGGGCGCAATACAGCTCACTTACAGGTCAGTGGTGAGTAGTACATATATATCTAAAAGCGCAAACTTCCCTGATTTGACAGAAATAATTTTGAACGAAGTGACGGGAAATTATGGCTAGATAGCTATTTGGGCCATACATTGCATGCAATCGTGTGATGACTGCACTCTTTTTTTTTTTTTGCAGGTTTGTGGAAAACTCATTGGCTACAGTCTTGCACTGATAAAAACAACAGAAAACAGATATTTTCCTATACGCGCGGGAAAGCGTATTTGTAGTTCGTAATGTTAACTCGAAATTTGCGGTCATTGCATGAGTCTATTCGCAAATTTCACCGCCTTTAGGTGGCGTGCCGACTGTCCGGCGGCGGACGGTAAGCAGGTCCAGCATGGCTGCCGCGACATGCTGACTTGGAGGTGAACGGAGTTATTTGCGCTGCAATTCCTCTCAGGTATAGAATGCGTAGCCCGACTCGGTTCAGGTAAAGGGATATTGTCATGACTGAGAAATCTATTTGAACGAGCCCGCATTAGGCGATAGAAAAGATCAAATTGTTGTAAACGCTCACTTTATCAGTTTACTAGTTTATCTCAGTTGACTAGCACGAAAGTGGTGTTACGAGCTTCGCAACAACACTAAACAAAATAAATTTACGCCTGCAGCACCTAGAGGTATGCAAGAATGAGCGGCGGCGCGGGTGCACGGTACTTCCAAGGGTTTCGGAGTTAAGGTGGGTATTGAAGTATTTCACAACTCGTAACGTGGCCTACGTCGCAGCAGCGTACGCACTGGGTAGGCAATGAAAACCACAAATATATACGCAGATCCAGTACACATGTTGGAATTTAAGCGAATCGATGCTTTAGTGAGGCAGTTAAGTGCTACTCAACTAAATGCGATGCGTACAGTTGCCTCTGTTTTCATTCTTTGCAACGCGCAATCTCATGTAGTGTTCATGTTTGTGCATTACACCGTTCACAAGCTATGCCGAAATGCAGACACCAAATATGGCGGACGCGCACAGTGAGACGTCAACGCCGTGATGTCACGAGGACGAAGACTATATGCACGATGCTTGTCTCCCAATAGAATATAACGGTGACGAAAGGTGCGCGCACCAATAAGTACGGCACGTCCGTAAACACATTTTCAGGACTCTGCGCCCCTCGTCTCGCACAGCGGCCGATGCCCATGCTGAGCGATTGGCCAAGAATGGGCACGCACCCAGGCGCACATATCCGATGGCAAAATCAAAGAAAATAAAATAAAACAAAGATGCCGTTGAATATTTAGCGACCGCCCGTCATTACCGCAGCCAGTAAACTCATTAAGGCACTACGCATTCATCTGCTCCCGGATAGGGTTGTGTTAACTCAAAATTCTTAGAAAGACACTTCAGGTTATTCTTCCATCATACTATCCAAACGTTTCCAGCAATCCCTTGACCATTGTACGCCACGTAATGAGCGGAAAATAGCCAAGGTGGTTCCAGTGTATAAATCCGGCAGCAAAGCATCCCCTAATAATTATGGTCCAATCTCTCTCACCAGTACATGCCCCAATATGCTCGAACATATTATTTTTACCAACCTGGTTTATTTTCTTGAATCGAACTCATTTTTTTACGTCAGTACAACACGGTTTTCCGAAGTCTTACTCCTGTGAAACCCAATTAATATCGTTCACACATGCACTACACCATATTCTTGACCAATCATCACTAGCTGGTTGTATATCCTTAGATTTTTAAAAAGCATTCGACAAAATGTGTCACAAACTATTGTTTCACAAACTAAAACAACTTAACATTGACTGTAACCTCTTGAAATGAATGGATTGAGTGTTTTCTTCTCAACCACTCGCAATTTGTTTGTGCTAACGGCATTAACTCCGGTTTTACAGAGGTCAGTTCAGGTGTTCCACAGAGTTCCACCCTTGGACCCCTATTGTTCCTAATTTACATTATTGATCTTCCATCGCTTCTCAACTCCCATATCCATCTGTTCGCTGATGATTGCGTCATTTTCAGAGAAATTGCCAATGCTAACGATATTGAACAACTTCAGCGGACCTTACCACTATAGCAAACTTGTGCAAAGAATGGTTAATTGAGCTAAATATTAACAAATGCAAAGTCATGCTCGTGTCTAAGAAAACATCTACCATACCGTCGTACTAGATTGCCAACATGTCGTTGGAATCAGTTTCTTCATATAACTATCTTGGCGTTTACATCACTTCTAACCTCAGCTGGTCTATTCATACTGAGAACATAATTAAACATGGTAAGGCTACTTTCGTCGCAACTTTTTCAACGTACCTACTAATTTGAAACTTTTGTGATATAAAACTTTAATACGACCCAAACTCGAATACGCGACTCCGGTATGGGACCCTGCTCATGAAAACCTAATCACTGACCTGGAGATGGTTCAAAATAACTCTGTACATTTTCTTCTTGCAAACTACAACCGCACAGCGAGTGTAACTAACATGAAATCTAATCTTTGCCTCCCATCGCTGGCATCTCGCAGAAAAGTGTCTCGTATCACCCTCTTCCACAAGTTGTACCATCATTATACACTACGAGATCCCCCTTTCCCCATCCAATTTATGTATCCCGTCGCATTGATCATCAGTACAAAGTTGGCATTGGTCGTGCAACACTAACAGTTTTTCACAATCATTCCTGCTGCGAACCTCACGTCACTGGAACCATCTTCCCGCTGAAGTTGTAGGCCTTACAGATTATGAACAGTTCCGTGAAGCCTTAGCTAATATTGTATATACAGGTGCCATTTAAACACTCATGTAACCAACTGTTTTCGTCTTATTCGTTCTTTTGTATTCACCCCTCCCCCTCTGAAATGCCCTCGGCCCTGAGGGATATAATAATTTGAAATTAAAAATTACATTGCCCCCGCCACGCCGTGGGGGTCATTTCCCCGGCCAGCTTACCTCGCCCCTCCTCGCCATGGGGGCCATTGCCCCCTGCTCTTTCTTGGAATCGAGGTGACCGCCCGGCTGGGGCGCCACCACGGTGGCTGTTTTGCTGCTTTTGCTTTTGAATAAAGCCAGTCTACTTTCTGTTCTCAACCTGTCAAGACGGTTATTCCCTGCCTCCACTAAATCGAGCTCCAAACAAATACAATGCGCTGTTGCATTAAGAGGTAGATGCGCTTTAGAGGTACTCATGAGTCGACATTGCATGTTCAGGTATAAAGAAAACCTTTCGATTTTGAATTTCGGCGCTCGTGTAAGAAAATAACTGAGCGAATGAACTGTGTTTCGATTGAAGAGAATACATTGACTTCACGTAACAGAATTTAAGATTTACTTAGATCTTTGGGCACTCAGGCAGGAGGCATCGTCAGTGCATGACGGTGGGAACAAGTGAAAAGAGGACGCAATCACTGACACCGGGGCATTGATGATCCTCTTCCACGAGACGCGAAACTTCTGAGTGTATTTTTAACATCGTTATGTCAGCCTATTCACTGATGTCAAACCCAGGCTCTTTGGACATTTCCAAATTGTGTTTTGCCGATCGCGCCTCGACACGAAATGCAGTTGGGCAATCAGCCGTGTCCTGTAGCAGCACGAGTCTTCCGTTGCTTTCACGCGACAGGCAAACGGCGGGGAAAAAAAGAGCAAGAGGACGAACATAGCGAGTAGCGAATAAAGTGCATCGAAAAACAAAGTAATCAAGGCTGCTTATCTCGATCTCTCCATATTTCTGTTTCACTTTTGTATCTGCCTTAGAGGGGATAAAAAAAAGGGCATTCCACAAGGGTGCCAAAAAAGACTGGAATATCGACCCGCTTATCAGCCCGCAGGTCGCCTGACGGCAGTCCTGCATGGCGAGCGATAAGATCCTCGCGGCAGACAATACAGCAGCTTGGGCATAGGCGGAGCGTTTTCATTTTTCCGGAGCAGGCTGGGTCCCAACCAGCTTTCCCGACCATATATATATATATATATATATATATATATATATATATATATATATATATATATGTATATATATATATATATATATATATATATATATATATATATATATATATGCACTTGAAGAAACTTCGTGTGACATCGAAGAATTGAGCGCTGAAGTGACGGCGTTGTATGAGTATATACAAGACCTAGTAGGAGACAGTGCAATTTCACAGCCTGAGTCCTCTCGCTGGTGTAATCTTCCTTCGTGTAATTGTCACATATTGGCTATCATTAATACCGCTTCGCCTTTTCGGCGAAACTGCAGCAGCCTCTCTCTATCTTTTTGTTTCTTTTTCTGTGAGTCCGAGTATAAGCGCTGCTGCGCATGACTGCTGTTGATTCTGATTTCGAGTGAATCCGGCTTGGCCTCATTTCGGTTAGTTAGTGAATTATACCGTGTTCCCCAACAATCATGCACCAAGACTTTAAAAAAAGAGCAGTTGCTTTATTCGAAGAAAACCTAGTGCATATTGTTTCCAGTACAGTGGAGTAGCCACCAGTAATTCTTTCGTTACTGTGGTTTAATGCGGTAATTGCAATTAAGTATCTAACTCGAGAAGTACTATCCTAACTTTCAAAGTGTCAATGAGGCATTTGTAGGCACACCAAAATGACATCTAACTGCGGTGTTTTCAGCGGCCTTAGTAATTGCATACAATTTTTCCGGCTAGTAAATAAACCTCACCAAGTGTGATAAATACCACTTGAGTGCGCTCCCACCCGCATCATAAAGCAGCGCCCTCAAATAAGCTGATTGAAAGCAACTGCATTGCCTGTTGCAAACCCGAAGAGACAGCGCATCATCTTGATGGTGGTACTGAGGGAGCACCAACAGCAGGTTTCGCGGCTTTGCAGCTATTCCTTCCTCTCCACGTCACACTTATTATCGCTCTCTCAAGGCCGACTCATCACATTGATAATAAAAAGCCCCTTGATAACGCGGTCGAAGCGCCGCTCTGATCACGCACGAAATGCGAAAAGCAATGTAATAGGAACAGAATGTTTGAGAATCCCGGCTTTAAATTCCGGCTTTAAATCCCGATGCTAGCACTACATCGAAAGAGTGCGCGTGCAACTATATTTCGCGCCAGAAACTTGCTTCGGACCAAAGCCAAATTAAAGTGACCGTCTTAGTTTTCATAAAAGTGTATACGTTCTGCGAAAACAAGTTCGTGTCAAAAATAAACGCGAAATAAACAGACCGCGAGGCGACCAACGTGTAGAGAAAAGGCAAAACCAATGCGTTTAATAAAACAAATATACTACTTCTTAATGAACCGAATTGGCAATCAGGATGTCTGCACAAAAAAAGGAAAAAAAAAGAAGAACATCATATTTCAGTGTGCCCTTATTATTTATGAATTTGTAAGGTCCGTTGAACAGCCGCATATAGAGGACGTGTTCGAATAGGTCTCCTTTGGCAGCTACGTAGTACTGTGTCCGCTTTATCACATCTTCACAGGCTTTCTTGATGACCGACGCCGGAATTCTACGGCAGACGTTCCGTTATCCTCGCCTTGGAACTAATCTGACCTCCGTCTCGATCATGTAAACACGATCTTTCACATAACCCCAAAGAAAGAAATCAAGTGGAGAGAGGTCAGGTTTGAGCCACATCTGACGTGGTTCACTCGGCTCCTGCTTTTTGCCAACATTTTCGAATGTTTTTCGAGTGTGTACCCCTGAACATTCTACATTTTCGGATCCGTGAAGTCAAGACGAACACGCCGATACCCGACTTTTGTGGGTGGGTGGACTTTTGTGACATTTCTTGCCGTTTTTCTTTCGACTACGCCGTGACTGTGTGCTGAGCCTAACCGTGTTAGGGTTCGCGAGGCGAGGCATCGCTCGCCCACCTCGTCTCGTCGGAGGCTTTTCCACGGACTGGTTCCACGGACTGGTTTTCCACGGTGATAGGTTTTGCGGCAAAAAAAAATATTCATGCACTTTATCTACGCTAAGACAACAGCTGTCACAGCTTCTTTCCAACTAACACCAAACGCGACGTGTTAATTCGGCCGGGGCGCGGCAGATAGGGCACTAGCTCGATCACGATGTTTTTTCTTGATTTCCTTTATTTCGTTCTGGTTAACTCAGAGGGCGCCTGTTCAAGGACGTTGCTTTGTGATCCTGGTCGGAGTGCAGTCACGTGGCATTCTCCATATTTCGCGGGGTTTATTTATCAGTCGGAAAAAGATTAGTACACAATTAGTACGCCGCTGAAAATGTCGCAGTTAGATGTCCCTTGGCTGTGCCTACAAATGCCTCATTCACACTTTGGTAATTAGGATAGTACGTCTCGAGTTAGATAATTAATTACAATTAGATAATTAAAGCTCAGTAACGAGAAATTACTGGCAGCTACTCCACTGTACTGTTAACAATATGCACTAGCTTACTTTTTTTCGAGTAACACACTGGTCTTTTTTTTTATCTTGGTGCATGATAGTTAATTGGGACACCCTGTATATATTTATAACCTTTACATGTAACTGACGATGTTTCCATCTCTAATAAATGTTGTAAATTATTAGAAATGTTCTTTTTTCATGAGTCGTTAGCATTGCTTACTGGAAAAAGAAGCAATACTGAGATACCCAACATTCCCGTGCATTTCACATACCATTGATAAAAGACTCTGCCGAAGGGGTCACTGAAGTCTATAGGTTTCTTTCGTGGTCAAAAAAGCGCGCAAAGTAATTTGAAGCATGGTGAACATACAGCAACATATTCATTCTCTAAGCATAGCCTATCCATTCTATGAGAAATAAATTTTAATTGGCTACCTCCATTTTTTTGAAAAATATAGTAAACTTTGTCCTGTGTGCATATTTAAATATGTTGTATATGTGTATGGTGTTTACAGCGTAAATTTAAAACGATGTTGAAGTGAGAAAACACGGATGAGGCAGGCGCCGCTATTGCTTTCTCTGCGCTTGTCCTCCTATTGTCAGGATTGGCAGAAATAGAGCAAAGTATGAATTAAAATCCGTGTGCGTCCGCGCCAACAGTGACGCAGTAAGCTATTAGCCCCAGTAAAAAATTTCAAGTGAAAAGGTCGAGGAAAGTCAAAAGAAACTTCAAATGATGCGGGTGAAAAAGCTCTGGTAATGGCACTTTAGGTGTGTGTGTGCGGGGTGGGGGGGGGAAGGTGAGGAGGGGGCTTCGGTATCAGTCGCTCAGCTTTCTTGAAGCGAGAACCCGCCGAATATTGTTTTTGCTTTGTTTTTTGCTTGTTTTTTAAGCTAACAGCACTGCTTAGCGGGGATCAAGTGCTTGGTTTGCGGCAGTGTATGGCGTGGCCAAATAAAGATACTGTGCCAAACAAAATCATTTCCAGTTAGATTTAATTCACTAATTTAGACACTAAATTTATCGCTTAACAGCTCACTTCACACAATTCTTATTGCAGTTAGACGTTTGGTATTAATTTTATACGTTTTTTCCTGTTGTTCTTCCTATTCTTTTTTTTTTTTCCTTTTAAGGCGTCTCGTTTCAGGAGTGCGTCGCTGAGCCGGGCCGAGTCAGTCATGGAAGACGGGTGCGAACCTCTTCCGCGGGCCCATATAGGCGCATTGCAGCGCCCATTCAGAGCCCGGGCCACCGTAACCTGAGCGCCGCCGACGCGTGGAAAAGTCGGAAGATTGTGCCTGCGCATCTGCAACCGACAGTAAGCACGGATGCTAAAAGAAGTATGAGAATATCTTTGTAAAATGTTCTATCGGGGTCGTTACGCGATGTCATTATCATGTGAGAAGTTTTACATCGACCAGATCGAGTATTGTTCGATCGATATATATATATATATATACATATATATATATATATATATATATATATATATATATATATATATATATATATATATATATATATATATATATATATATATATATATATATATATATATATATATATAACAGAACCACGCAGACTTGTGCACGTTGCAGAAGAAAACTAGCCTATTACACTTACACTGATCAATTACTAAAATGCAATTGGTTACGTTTCTGTCACTTTCCTTCCATGCTTTACTAAAATTGCAGAGACACGGTAAATAGAACGAGTGGGCCTGGCTCTTTTGGCGAGTACTCTGGAGCCCTTCACATTCTCTTTTCATCAACAATTGCTCTTCAACTTTTTCATCGGTCATATATTCCCTCGTCTTTTGCGAAGACACCAGGCAGTGCCACTGAAAACTCACACGCATTGCACGCGAGGGGATAGGGCGGCGTGGTAAAGTGCGAACGCATGGCTCTCGTTTGGGCGCACACTCTGTGGATCCCGGCGCGCCATTGCTCCTGCGGCTCAGAGAAGGCCCTCCAGGTAGGGCCAATGAACAGCTAAGAAAAATCACCCGTAGATGATATCCTGGCATCAATGTCCGAAGTGGCCATCGCTATCAAGACATCACAACCCTGGCTAAGATCATCAGCATACATGTGGCGGAGCGTTGCATGAGGCAACCGCGGGCGTTTCTGTTGTAGTTCCCGCCAAATTCTAATGCTCAAAGCTGCATCGCCCGTTACTGCTTGCCTCGTCAATGAAGTTACATTTCATTGGTTACTGATGAAAGGTATTTTAGTTACGGTGAGTGTTACCGACTAAAACATGTAACCGATCAACTGCAATATTACCAACAGAATTTAATTGGTTACACGTAATTAATGACATGTAGTTCGTTACGTACGATTCTGAATTATGTGGATACCAATACTCCAAATAAAACGTTGGTAGTGAGCGTTTGTGTGAAGAGAAAAAAAGAAGGTAGGAGGGGGGTCCTTCCTTAGGTGTTTGTGTCCGTGAGTGTGTTTTATTGCGCTCTAAAGCTGTTATATTTGGGTACAGTCCTGAAAAAAAAGGTAGTGGTACTTGCTACCTTTGCGGTAGTAACTGCTTGTTACATATTTTACTGCCGTGTTAGTAATTGCAGTTATAGTAAGTGCAAGGGTAGTAACAGTTACTACCTTTGCCGTTACTGACTGCAGTTATTAACAGGGTAGTAACATGTGTGACAAGCAGCTACTACCTTAAAGGTAGCAAGTACTAATACCTTTTTACTAAGTTACTAACCCAACAGTCCTTAGCTAGGTGCCCGAGATAATTTCCCTCTCCGTTCCATTCGACCTTCCGTTTCGTGTCCCCCCCCCCAAAAAAAAAAAAAAAAACCCCTACCACCACCTACGATTGAAGAGGTGAATTTCTGTGGATACTCAAACTTCCGTACACTTACCGCCTCATACTTGCGGGCGCATGAACCCCCTTACGCGATATTTTGCAGACCAGCATGGAATGATGGTTTGTACATATATTTGCCTAAATGTCGTCCTTGCGGCTTCAAACGGCTTTATAAACTCATCATTTTAAACAAAGTACTGTTTCATAAATAATTAAATAGACATAATCGAAAATGCCCGACGGCAGGATTCGAACACACGATGTTAAGTAATGCCCAATATTGAAACCATTACGCCATGGACGCATGCATCGACAAGCGACAGATAACACCCTTGTGAATTTATCGCGGGCAAGCGAGCGCGTTGAGACGCTTGCCGCGTTTCGATTTGGCCTGCGCATCCTGCCGGTCTCTAGGGGAGCGCGCGCAAAGCGCGCGCTCCCCTAGAGACCGGCCGTGCCTTACCCATAGAGTTTCTCACTATAACACCTAGAGGGAAATCTGGCGCCACCGTCTATAGGAGTTTCTTAAAGGGACACTAAAGGTTACTATTAAGTGAACGTGGACTGTTGAAATACCATCCCAGAAACCTCGAAACGCATGTTTCGTGCCAAGGAGAGACTTATTTTAAGAGAAAATGCGTTCTGAAGCGTCCGCGTACCTCTAGCGCAGTTCAAATCGCCCGCCCTCCGATCGAGGAGTACTGACATCATGGTCTCATATTGGCGGCGAGGAGTTACGGAGTCGCCATCTATCGGAAGCGCCTCGCTGGCGTAGTATGAGGGATCACGTGGCGCGCTCCTCATAGGTTTTGCTGTCAGCGCTCACTGAAAACACCACGCGCGAGCTCTCCCGGACATTTCTGTAAGTACTTTCGAAACGAGAGAAGTTTCTTACTGTCTAAATAATAATCTTGGGCAAACTGAAAGCACACAGTCGTTTACAGACGCTATCTCTTTACCGAATACGTACAGTGAACGCCACTGCGCGCGGTCGCCGCGATGGAGTCTCCCGAACCGGCTTCTTGCGTGAAAGGTAGGTAAACGCTGAGAGCAAACTATCGGAAGTATGTTCTTATAGTGCCTGTATAACTAAATGGAGCGTAATAGAATGAAGCCTCAATGAAGCGATCGCGCAGATTCCCAGCGACCGACTGCGCGTCTGCATGCTTGTCCGCGCACTGTTTCGATTTCTCCGCGCGCGCGTTTTCGCACCGTGCCATGAGCTTTAGGCCGCAGAATATGAGCATTTGACAGTATACAAGCAACCATTGTTGCGTGGGCGCTATCAGAGCTGTTCAAAAATAATTTCATTGTAGAGACTTCGACGCCTACGGGGACTGTGATGTGCCGTCGCGGCGATTCAATCTTTTTTTCTACTAAATTCTTTGACCTTTCAATACTATTTCTCGAGTTCCGTCGCACTGTATGTTTATCGGTGTTCTCAGCGTGCAATTCCCCGCTGCTCCTTTTTTGTAATCCAGTGCATTAATTCATAACACAAACATGACCATATGCCATACTTTTTTTTAATGTGCTTCTTACCGCTGCCTTTCCACTCCACTGAACTTGCCAGTATCTATAGCATCGACAAGTTCATAGACCAAACTGTCATGACATTAGTCGGGCAGCGGACTCGGGCGAGCGTCTCAGTGCGCGTTTTCAGGACATCGCAGACGGGGCGCCGTAGCAGAAATCTTCCTCGCGTCTGTGCTTGCTGCATACCCGAGTTGTAGCTGATGACTGTTTGCCGGTTTTATGTTTCGCGAGCCAAGCTTCACACAGCTTCTTGTCCTGCGGCTACGTGTGAATAAGGCTGACACCGTGCTCCGTTGCGTGCGTCCGGCATTGCGGCACCGAGCAGTAGCCTACCATGTTGTGCGCCTTCAAAGGCAGCCACTACCTATTGTAGTGCTTTCAAGCGTTGTAAAGGAGACACTCGAAGCGGGCAAATCTCGCCACTAAATGAGGACCGCAGCGTACGAGGGAATTTAAACTCTCGTTTTCAGCTCGCTTCGGCGCGCCCGAAGCAGCCGACGCGGCCGCTTTGTCCACGTGATCCCTCCTAGGACGTCACGCCGACGGTGGCGCCAGCTTTTCCAGTGGTGGAGCTCGAGGCCAATATAGTGACGTTGCGCCATCGGTGAGTAGAACGGCGTCCGCAGACGGCGCTACGGCTTTTCTGGGCAAAACGCAAACGCGCGGCCAGAAACAGAGCCAAGACAGAGCCGACAGCAGAGCGAAAGCGGGAGTATGGTGGCTAGCGGAAGGATAATAATAATATTTGGGGTTTTACGTGCCAAAACCACTTTCTGATTATGAGGCACGCCGTAGTGGAGGACTCCGGAAATTTTGACCACCTGGGGTTCTTTAACGTGCACCTAAATCTAAGCACACGGGTGTTTTCGCATTTCGCCCCCATCGAAATGCGGCCGCCGTGGCCGGGATTCGATCCCGCGACCTCGTGCTCAGCAGCCCAACACCATAGCCACTGAGCAACCACGGCGGGTTAGCGGAAGGAGAAACGCGCGACCATAAGCCGGTACTTTATTCTATGACGCAAACTTCGACGCTCGTCGCAATGGACCCTGACAACGACAGATTGGCTCGCGATGCTGGGCTCAACTTCAGCGATTTGAGCACTGACGAGCGCGACCTGCTGCTGAGGGCTCGCGCTGCCGATGTCGTTGCGTACTACGACGGCGGCCTCGACACCGGCTCTCCGGAGCGGGAAAGTAACGAGGGCTTCCCACGACATCACAAGGACGTGGCATTCTCACTGCTTGTTCGAAATGAAAGTTTCGCGAGTCAGCAGAACCCGCACAGCACGACGCGATAACGAAACTACTGAAACTCCAAAGCGTGCGCGGCACAGAGTCGAGCGCGCAGAGTCGAGCGAAAACGAAACCTTTCGACCACCCATACTACTAAAGGGTAATGTCAAAATGTTATTTTTTTTTCTTAGAATCCAATAGACGTAGACAAGTAGCATTTTCTTCCGTCTTATAATCGAATGAAATGATATTTTCAATACGAGTAGTTGAGTATTAGTATTACAAATTATGAGGAGTGCTTTCGTCATCGGGCTAGTACCGGAATGTCGCTGGGGGGTCTCAAATCGTGTCATGCATTTACCTCAATTTCTCGGTTACTAAAGCTCTGTTCGCGATTATATTGACGCCTTAGACGTTCTAGAACATTGCTCTACCACTTTAACTTGACTTTCTGGTAACCTTTAGTGTCCCTTTAAGGGGCGCTGTGCCTTCATGGGAATGACGGTATATGTGTCTGCGAGGCTTGTGTTGGATGCTGTTGTAAGAGGCTTCGTCTAAAACGTGGATATGGCTCCACAAATAACGCGTTCTTAAAGTAAAATCTTCATAAAATCTTCATAAAGCAAGAACAGAAGACAAACTGTTTCAGAGCGAGCGCGAATCGTGTCGTCTGTCCTCAAACTTTAGCGACCCGCTGATACGTTTTACGTTTCATATAATTGTACATGCAACAACAAGTTCTCATAGTTAAACAAAACGTGTTTTTGTGTAATAATAAAGCTAAAACAGCTTTTTACGAGCAGCTTTAGTGGAAAATTAATCATTATTACAGACGGAATGGTGTTTGCCTGGCTCTTCGAGAACGATGCCGATCCGAAGTCACAATATACCGGCATTCCCATGCATAACACAGCACAGCAGCGCCAGATTTCCCTCTAGGTAATGTAGTGAGAAACTCTATGGCCTTACCGAGACGCAGTTAGAACGCCGGCGAGAGCTTGCGCGGGAAGAAACGCGCGGAATACGCAAGCCGCCAGAGAATTGCGTCTGCTACAACAGGGATAAGCTTCTGAAGACGACGCATTGGAACGCAGGCGAGCCTATCGTTGGGCAAATTATGCGAGAAATAAACGCTCAACAACATTTATTTCATTTATCAAACGCAAGATTGGTGGTAAAAAAAAAAGCTTAGTGGGGATATCTTCATCGTGTGCGTGGTATTCTTTGGAGTTGCTTTTCTCTTAGAATACGGCAGTCTTAGTTTCAAGGGTATAGTATTAGGTTTTATATAAGTAATGATTACAACGAATGCTACGCACTATATGACAGTTCCCCAGTGGGGAGTTTCTGCCCAGTTATATAACTAACTGTGGTTGGTTAACTTTTAAAAACATATTTACTTGATCAAGTAGATATTTTCGTCGTCAGGTTCGACTAAAAAGTAATATTTCTGGATGTTTCATTAGTCATTAGCTGTTAAGTTTATGATAACACTCTGATGTATCATCAAAAACATATCGAGGTGTAATCAGAAATTCAAGAACAATTTTCGTAAGGCGTCTTATGGCCTGATTCTGCAAGAGGGGGGGCCGTATTCTGTTGCCAACCCCGTCGAGAATTCTCGAAGAGCGCCGTCTCGGTGGCTCATACACCAGAGGCGGATATATAGGCCAGTCTAGGAGGGACCGGCGGGAAGTTCTCTTTTGGTTTTCTTTGTTAAGCCTCGGCGCACAAATCGCTTCATTTTTGACACTTATATTAAGCGGATAAGTTTGTCTAGTGTGCAGCAAACTCGTTCTTATGCACCTTACGAAAAATTTAACTTGTTTTAAAGGTACCTTGAAGGCTTTGAAGCCAAGGATATCCCACAATACATCCCATTATATATATATATATATATATATATATATATATATATATATATATATATATATATATATATATATATATGTGTGTGTGTGTGTGTGTGTGTGTGTGTTACATAAAGAAATGTTCATAGTACTCCTTTTCACATATAGTTACATAACATACGGGGGCTCAGAAAGGGAGAAATCACACAACCCCCCCCCCCGCCATCCCCAACAAAGTCTAAAAAAATTATGGGGTTTTACGTGCCAAAACCACTTTCTGATTATGAGGCACGCCGTAGTGGAGGACTCCGGAAATTTCGACCACCTGGGGTTCTTTAACGTACACCTAAATCAAAGTACACCGGTGTTTTCGCCGCCATAGAAATGCGGCCGCCGTGGCCGGGATTCGATCCCGCGACCTCGTGCTCAGCAGCCCAACACCATAGCCACTGAGCAACCACGTCGGGTCCAACAATGTCTAGTCACATATATATAGCTAAAGACAGCTCATAAAAGTGTCACATAAAACACACTGAAACGTAAAGTCCAGTCACATAAGTATACTAAAGAGCAGGCACAAATTAAAACACCGAGTATGGTCACAGAAAAGGCACATGAAGTCAGGCACAGATTGGAGCGTAAAGTTACAACAAAGACAACCCAAAATTAGCTTAAAATAGCTGATATGAACTCTAATAAACATTTGCTTAGGATATCGCTGGCTTCCATAAATAATCTGGAGGGCCACAGCGTGCGCCCTTGTAATGAATACTTTGGCCAGGGTCTTTTTGAGTCTTAAGGACCTGCGGTCCTTTGTGATTAGATCACGCTTGAAAACTTGTCTTTCAGCGTCATGCTGAGGACATTCTGGAAGAATATAGTGTATATCCTCATCCGCGTGACCCCAAAAGCACTGTGTAGAAAACAACTGCGCAAAGGTTAAAAAAGGTGTTTTCTGAAAATGGTATCAAGCTGATAACGATGTACTAGCGTTTCAAAAGATCGCTTTCAAATATTTTACTGCTGCATACTTACGTTCCGGGCAAATTTGCTACAATGGAGATTCGACTCGACTGATACTGGAGTTTTTGTGTTCCTTCTTTAGTGTCAAGTCGCGCCTACGTTTGCAATACACTGCCTGGGGCGCACGTAGGAAACATTAAACTGTCTGAAACTACGATTGGTCATGTGACAAAGAAAAATTATGACGAGGATAGATGAACAATGCTCAAGTTCCGACAAAATCCAAAGACATTTAAGTGATTGTAGAGAATGGTCCACGCTTAACAAGGCACCACAGACAGCTAACAGATGAGATGCAATTACTCATCGTACATTACAGCTCACACTCATCTTTTTTATTGTTCTGTAATGTGCAGGGCACGTGAGGTGGAGGCGCAGTCACCCTTTAACCGCCTCCTGCCACTTTACCTCTCCCGCCACCAAAAGAACAAACCTCCAGGAACTGACCAAACAGGAACCAGCAGACAACATCGCTATGCAAGAAACGTATAACACCAATGTCCGCATAGAGGGGTACGATACACACACCTGTTCCCAGAGAACAGTCATCCTGACTAAGAAAATCTCACTATGTAAGATAACACAATCCTGGGAACAACCGTAGAAAACGTCCTAGTGTAAGTGCAACCTGGGAAGAAGGCACACCAAAGTCTATATGTCCTAGGTTTATATAGTCCACCCAGGGATCCGCTATCTGACTTTGGAAACTTCATCATGGAATCCAGAAGAATCCTCAAAGGCCATAAATTCCTAATAGTAGGGGATTGTAATGTACCCCACACAGCATTGGGTTACTAGCACAGCACCAAGAAAGGAGCGCGAGTGCCCGATACGGCGCAACGGAATCACCTCACTCTCATGAATGATCCCAAACTAACGACTCTAATAGGCAACAGCGTATCCAGGGACACAAATCCAGACCCCACCCTTACAACAGGAATATCAATGGCCGAATAGACACGACTGGAAGAAAAGCTTGGTAGCGACCACTACATCCTCTAGCTTGAAATCCTGCACCATAAGAAGCCGAGCAGAACCGGAACGGCAAGGCTGACGGACTGGAAGGCTTTCTGAGAACATGACATACAAGAAAACATTGAAAATTTGAAGAGTGGATAACCGAAGTGGTCAAGACGGTGGAGAAGCACACTAAAGACATTCAATTTACAATGGACACGCCGGCAGTAGACTCTCACTTCCTACATCTTGGGATGCCAGGACTACTGAGAAGGTGTAAAAAGACGAAACATAACCGTAAACTGAAAAAAAAGACGGATCGCCCACGTAACAACGCAAGCAGAAGAATACGGAGACCAGCTCAGCAGGCGAAACTGCTGTAAGCTGTGCGACTACGAGGCACACCTAGCACAAAGATTACCAGGCATATACTGCGAGCCCCCCCCCCCCCCGCCCTTTCTAGCTCCTACCAAAACCAAGACCCAATAAAGACATGACCACAAGAAAATCATTCGCTCCCATCCAAGAACCGAAAAGCAAGTTTCGGAAGAATTCAAACGTAAAGTTGTCGGATACAACCCTCCCCGACCCCAAGGCCACTGATCCCCGACCGCACAAAGGCGAACCAAACTCCACTCTTAACAGCCCTTCCACGCTTCCTGAACTCCACGCCGCCCTTGCCAAACTGACCCGTTATACAGCGCTAGGAAAGGACAAGGTGACCAACAGGATCCTACGAAACCTGATGCTGTCGCCCGAGAGCATACCAGCCGGAATTTTCTGCCGCACGGGCTCCGAAAAGAGATGAGGGTGGAGAACATTCCGATCAACTACACCGCAATATTGCAACACTGCTGACTGTAAAGAGAATATCTACTACCACATCCAAAATTAAGCAAGGAAGAAGCCACCGCCCCCGCAGACTACAAACGAATACATATATGTATCATGCACCGGATGCATCCCGCACAATTCTCATGCCTATGCCGATTCTGTAATGTACCGGACACCCTCCAACACATGGTGTTGGTGTGCCCACACCACGAGAAAAACACTTAAGATGAAGCTTCAGCATCGCCACAGGCGTTCGAAGAAATGTGGGAGGCAATGTTAATCGCACCGAGCCTGGAGGATCAGCGAAGTCTGGTAGACCGTGAGCGGACCACGCCCTTAGCCAACGGCATTTTGGATTTATCGAGCCGCCCACCTAGGGCGAAGGAAGGACATCTTATCGCTGTTTTGCGCAATAAACGTTTATTCCTCCTCCTTTTCTACAAGTGTAGTGCAGCGTGATACATTTGCAGCACATTACGCATGACAAAAAGAGCAGCAGCAGCTACACCAGAGCGCACTCTCACACTGTTTCCCGTTAACATATTAGCTAACAATTCCTTTTCAAGATTTCCGTGTCTTCCCGCGTCTTTTCTTTCGATTTTCTTTTCTGTTTTGTGTGGGCATCTGCCGCTACAGTGACAAATGGCTCGATGTGCACGCGGGAGGAAATAGCGATGTTGTAACGTAGGAACACCCGACGTGGAAATCAGCAAACATAGGTGGGAAAATATCCAATGCCAATGAAAAAAGCGATGTTTAAACTCACTGAACATGAGCGTTCTGAAATGGGGGTGCTTGTGACGAATAGGTATGCGAACCATCGCGAGATGCAAAATGAAATGCCAGCAATAGAGGCCGCACGACCTGCCTTTAACATGGGGAAAGAAATACTGGGCGCCGGGTTTACCTGCCTGAACATGCACATCATCTAGGCTGCTACGTAGCACTACTGCGGGCGTCCTGCTGTAGTCGCCGCCAAATTGAAGTGCTCGAAATTATGTCGCCAGTTACAGTGTGGCTCATCATGTAAGTGGTTACCGAAAAAATGTAACTGAATTAAAGTCCGCGTTACGGAGTAAAGAAATGCAATTGATCAATTACAAGACTTCCGCAAAATCTAATGACAAGTAAATAACTACATTTTATTAGCTGCGTACAGATCTGAGCGACTTGCGCACCAAGAACACGCGCATAAGGGCCACAACACGCACGCACAGCTCCCGAAGTCTTATTGAGTACTGCTGTCTTGTTCCGGAAGCTGCTTCTGCCGAAAACGTCCCTCGCTCGGTTCATGGCGCGAGTGTCGACACAAACGTCGCTTGCCCTTCACTAAATGTCCACGAGATCAACGCCGTCTACGCTCACAAATAGCATGAACTAATGAATTCTCTTGATAACGCACGTTAGACACATTGGCACAGTCTCTGGCTGCTAATTTTATTAGAGAAGTAATTAATGTAGGCCACGTTACATCCTACGCAGTGAAGGCATCCTTCTTCCCATCGTATGTGACTACGTGGCATGCGCGAACCCCATTTGAGGTCAGCGATTCATTTTTCATCGGAAATGGCACCCGCGCAATTGGGCTCGAAGACAAAGCCACGTGCATTTTTCCCAATCGAGTACAGACGCTATTATTCAGGCTCAGTCAAGCGTGATCGCCAGCGATAGGTGCGACAATAACTGTTGCGGCAGGTTAACGCCAGAACAAAAAAAAATAATAGGACTTGATACCCCACCTCTTACGCGTGTTTCTTTTCAGCCTTTCAGCCAGCTTGAGCTAGTGCGTTGCTTTTCGCGGTAGGTTCATTCCCATTAAGCAAGTGCCCAGTGCGAGAGGGAGAGATTCTTACGAAAAGGAGTCCATGTCACTCCAGACTTGGTTAATTGAGGCATAGACTGCAGTTCAGAAATACTGCAGGTAGCCCACTGAGAGATGTTACACCCGAAAGATCCAAAAGAGGAAGGCAAAGTGCGACACTGTCATCGAATTGTCTAAACAGTTTTCTGAGAGCTCATAGGGGCAACGGATGTCCGAGGTTACAGCTGGTAATTGTAAAGAAAGGTCTATGTTAAAGAAAGTGACAAATCAGCCCGGCAACTGACACACAGGAATTAGGCACAACGAAGAGAAGTCGTGAAATAGAGCACCATGTGTGGGCGATCAGTCAACTGAGCTAGATTATGGCGAAAAACAAAACAAAAATAGCAATTCACCATGCTTCGGAATCCAGTAAGCCGAATTATGGTCACTTCAGCAACTAGTACAGTTGCCAGTCGAAACGCACAGCACCAAGCAACTCGCATGGATCACCAGCAGGCTCGTATCTATCATTCTGTTCCTTAATTTTGTGACTGTGTAATGAAGCCCGAGAATTTTGCAAGAACGTGTTGGTCATTTGACATGTTGCAACGAACAAAATATTTGAAGTTAGCAAAAATCCTGGAACATTAGAGTCGACACCATGGTATTTCTTTATCTGCAATGGTTTTCTTATGCACCGAAATGAGTCCAAAGTTGGCCTCTTTCCATAGTCTCCCGTACTTCAAACTTCGTATCCAATTGGGAACGGGCTTCAGCGGTGCCTTTCGGTTCTCATGAAACAGTGCCGCTCATGTAGGACGTGGATGCTGTAGGTGTGCGGAATCTGTTTCCTCCGGACATGTTTGGGTGCACTGGTGTGCCTCTGCGATTAGTTACTCGCAAGAGACTCCCATAGAAACCGCGCCGTTTTCCACCTCGCGAAAGCTAGAGGTGTTGGCTACTCATGCCTCTAGATTTACGTGCGCGCGAGAAAAGCTACAAACGGGGCAGTACGGGAGTCTGGCGGGACATCCTTCAAAGTACGAGGGCTCAGAGCAAAATCTGCTTCGAGAGAAGCGACTGAGTAATACCAGAGTCCTTCCATTTTTTTTTCTGGTCACGAAACTGCCGCCTCAGTTTCATATAGAACCAGCGCCCGCCGCTAGAGGCGCAACCGTGCATGAGAGGGCATGCCAACGCCGCTACCGCCGTGGTTGTGTGTGGGGCAGCCTCGTTATTCTAGCTTTCTCAACTTCCTCAACCATCGCTATAGCTTCAAGTAATTATCTTCAACATTGAATATGCTTAAATTACTGCCTGAGCGCGTCTTCTGCCATGATATGAGCGCCCGGGACGAAAGAAAAGCCGCTCATAACATGGAGCTTGCGGCGGTCTCAGACCAATAAAAATTTTAAAAATCTGGGATTTTAAAAGCCAGAACCGCGATACGATTATGAGGCACGCCGTAGTGGGGGACTCAGGATTAATTTTCACCACCTGGGATCCTTTAAAATGCACCTAAATTTAAATAAACGTAAATAAATATCTGAATGAGGTTCAGGTAGGATTAATGCAAGACAAACTTCGCTACTAAATGTCTTTAAATGCACCTAAAGGTCTGCAAAGCGATGCCATTTCTGAATGAGATTTAGGTAGGATTAATGCAAGACAAACTTCGCTACTAAATGTCGTTAAAATGTACCTAAATTTAAATAAACGGGTCTTTTGCATTTCGCCCCCGTCGAAATGCGTCCGCTGTACACGGCCGGGCGGTCTCGGTCCAGATTTCTTCATCATCGCTGTTCGCCTCAACACTTCGGTGGGCTCCGCTTTTTAATATTTGCCTGGAATTAAACGCCGCGCATTCGCAACAAAGCACCAGTGGTCCCACTTATCACCAGATGCAAACATATGGGCTGTTGCACCCCCGCTTACCCTTAAGTAAGCGCCAACTCTCCGTTGCGCATAGCGCCAGATTGTTCGCCGAGCATGCGCACAGCTGTTCACTAAATTTCTGTTAAACTGTGGCAGAGAAGGACTCTGACTGTGGGCAGTATCTTATAAGGAGATCAAAAGAATGAAATTGTTATTGCAAAGGGCTGCTACCGTAGAATACTTAATGACAAAGAAAAGAAAATTGAGCTGCTCCGTGCGCTCAAGATTTCTCTGCAAAGCTATGCAATTTCTGAATGAGATTTAGGTAGGATTAATGCAAGACAAACTTCGCTACTAAATGTCTTCGGTGCAGCTTTTAGCAACGGATTAAGGCGAACGTGAAGTGTTAGGAGCTGCACAGTTGAAACTAGCTGTATTTTAATTAGGCAATTGCCTTAGCAAGCAGTCGTTTAGAAGCGTCAGTACGTAAGCCAAGCACTCATTCACGCTGCTCGTGGTTTCGACGCAGAAACGATGAGACTAGGTATTTTGGTTCTTAATGCGCAACTATTTACAATATGTTAAAAACTTTATAATTCGATCAAGAAAAGAAATAGAACGTGTTGGTGCAAAAACAACAAACCAGCACGATCATTTATCATGTAAAATAAGCGGAGCGAAATACAGACAGCACAGAGGCGTCCGGTCACGAATGGTCCACCATTCACAATGCAAGAAATTTGTTAAAAGCATGACACTGATATATAAGGGCTCATTCACACCGGCGACTTGAGGAGGTCGCGCGACCATTTGCGACTCGCAATCAAAAAGCGACCGAAGGCGACTGATGTTCACACCGGCAAGCCCGGCTGAGCGCGACCCGCAAGTCGCAATCCCGGAGATTATCGTTCTCAGCGAGAACTCTCGGAATCTACGCGGAATTTGAACGCGCGCCGGAGGAGGCCGGATGTAGACACACGAAAGATCACTTCCGGTGCGCCGCTGATTGGTTTATCAGTTTTGCGACCATGGTCGCGCGACTGAAAAATCGCGCAGAGAGCTACTGGCCCAACATGGTCGCTTTTCAAGAAAGGCGACCGTTTGCGACCAACTTGGTCGCGCGACCACTGTCAGTCGCCGGTGTGAGTGAGCCCTAAAGAAATAACATCAAACGTGAGAGATATGCATCGGGGGGGGGGGGGGGGGGGGAGGCAGGAAACAAACACCAGCAAACGAATGGCATTAAATACAGAATGCATAATCGATTGTTTCTATAAACAAGAAAGTGTAAAGCATAAGCATTTCATAACACATGGCAAAACACAAGTAGCCAAATCACAAATACAGCAATTTTTTTTTAAATGGCTTGTTAGAGACACTTCTTCAGTTGTTACTTGCAACACGTGTTCGGCATCGTTGTCCTACCCCGCCACTTCAACTAAACAGCCGAGTACTCGAAAAATAGCGCAGCACATGCACAGAACAGACCCGATCACTCAGCTCGCCTCGCACTGCGCACGCCTTTCGATACGCGAACGATGCCCTCTGTGGCACAGTGGCGCCGCGTCGCAGCACTTTTGGGCAGCATATGAACCTCTCCCATAGCGTGACGGCGGAGTTTCGTGACCAGAAAAACATGGAAGGACTCTGGTAATACTAAGGAAAATACATGGACGGGTAGGGTACCTAGGCAACTGCATAGGGAAAATGACGACACACAGTGGAGAAAAAGAACCAGGAAACTAATCAGTAAATATTATACGTAAACGGCGCGGACAGTGGCAGGGAAAATGGTAAAAAAACGGAAAGTTGGATTTGCAGATACAGCACACTGAGCAAGGCGCGTTGAAGAAGCCAGAGATGGAGCTATATCGAACAGCAAAGAAAGAAATGAAAATAAAAAAAAAGCTTTACGTCAATCTCAAAGTACAGGGCAGCACTGTTCGAAGCCAGATCAGGATGTTTGAAAACGCGGTGTAAAAGGAGAAAATTTACTGATGATGAATATACGTGATGGGCTTGTGGAAATAGCTCCGAAATCGTATAGCACATTTTGTTAGTATGTCATAGCATCCATCCTGAGATAAATGACGACCTAATTGTCCTGTGCAAGGCACTGGGCTTTACGGATAATAGCGGAAAGGGGGAAGAATCTGGGGGCAATGGCCAAAATGGGACTGGATAACGTTTGTCGTAAAGGCAGGCAATACATTTAAAGAAAATATATATTCGTTTCTAATGAAATGATTTATTAGGTTTCATTGATTTGTTCGCACAAAGCATGGATCTTAAGAGCCGATAATAAAATCAGAAGAAGGGCAAAAATAACCGAGATTGGTGCCATTTTCCGTACCCCATTTCAAGGGAAAGGACTAAAAAATCCATTCATCCGAATACTTGGCGTCGTTTTGCAGACTCCTTCACAAGAAATATACATATACATATCACGACGACGTCACTGGTGCCGTGGACTGGACGCGAAATTCGAAAGGATAAGTTTTGTCTCAACTATCTTTACTAATTATAATCTTTTTTTTCTTTCTCCACCATGGAGAACGTTGGCTAAATCCTGAAATATTGTTTTCTCACACGAAGTCCGGCCCCGTACACTGTCTGCGTTTAGCGTCTGCCTTGACAAAAAGAAAAAAAGAAAAATGTCCACGTGCCTACGAGTCTCGCAAAATCATCTGAACGCTGCGTTCTACGTTTTGTTTCCGGTATGAACAAATTTAAAAGCCTTGATCATCTGCAGGAAAACATCAATCGGCCTCTGCACGCGTTCTTTCCGCCTCTCTGGCAGCAGCTGTTCAAACAACGCGAGCGTAGCTGTATAGCCACGTTGATCAGCGTACCAAGCGTAGCATGGAGATGTTTCTCGGCCAAGCCTCTGGCAGTGGGTGATATCCTGGCAGATGTTTGTTGCTCGAGTTAGAAAAGCTATCGCATCTGAAAGGCAGAGATGGACACGCGGTATACGGCCAATGCAATACCGATAAGCAGAGCACTACGCTTCTATTTGCGAGATCATTCTATACAATCTCTGTTGGCCCACAGTTATATAGCTTAGTGGATCTCTTCACACGCAGTTTTGTTGTCCTTGGTTCGACATCGCCTAAATAAAAGCACATTCCCGGAAAGTTTCCGGGCGCCAGGTCATCCTGTTCGTTTGGTGGTTTATATCTTTCCAACGACAGTGTTCTTCCCTTGCAAATGCTGTTTGCGCACTGACATCACCGCCAACTGACTGCAAAGCTATGCACTAAGTGGATAGCCTTGGTGCATAGGCTTGCTGCGTGGCCTCAAGCTGTTTGCACTGGCAAGAATCGGTTCACCGGAGACGTTTAGAACACCGAAATCGCGCCAGCGTAATGTTAGCCTCATTAGAAGCGTGTATTATAGGCCTACTTATGTGTTTTCTGGTGTTACCACTCTGCTTTATATTTAATGATAGTTTTCACGTTAAATAACAGACATCTTCAGCAACGTTCCACGCACTGCTGAACTGCTGTGCACTCGTATGTGAATGCTTATGGATTTATGCGCCGTGTGTCTATCACTGTGTCTTCTCATCCAATACCTGGTAGCATGCCAGGCCTTGAGCTAGCTAAACATCGGTAGTTTTCCATTAAAGACAGCATTGTGTGTGTGACAACTTTATTAATTATCCTGCAGCTCATGGCTTTGGCCGTGCCGCGGGTAGCAGAGAGACCCTGTCTCTCGGTAGCCTCCCGGGCTTGCTGGATGGCCCAAAGTTGGTCTTGAAGATCTGAGCTAGTCAGTGCGGCTCTTCACCGCGCCTTTAGTTCATCCGGGGGGACTGCAATTCTCCTCTGGAATATTCCACCATCCCAGAGTATATGCTCTATGGTGGATCATCAATCATCACAGAATTTACATTTGGCATCAGGGTATAACTCCGGAAACATGCGGATAAAATGTACCGGGTTCGTGTAAGTTCTGGTTTGAAGGCGCCTCCAGTCAACCGCCCGAGACCTGTCCAATTTTGGGCTAGGAGGTGGATATATACATCTCGACTTTCTATAGAATTGACTAATGTCACTGAATGCGAAGAGTCTATCCCTATCCTTCCGTTCCATCTCTTCCCCGGTCAGAGCCTCGCCCCCTAATCGGGCGGGGTTAATGAGTCCTCGCGCAACGCGATGGGCAGACTCGTTAAGGCTGGGGGTGGTGGTAAATTCATACGCTGTATGGGCTGGGAACCAGATGATTTTCTTGTCGTGAAATTCCTCAAGTGAAATTCCTCAGTTTGGCTTTACTGTTTAGAATTTTTGCAGCCTCAGCTGATATCCGTCCTCAGGCGTAATTTCGTATAGCGGATTGAGATTCGCTAATTATGTATCTATATTTGGAGAAGCGATAGCCAGAGCGATGGCAACCTCCTCCGCCACCTCAGATGCCCTGGTTTTGATTGAGCACATGTGTATGCTTTTTTGCTTTGTATTAATTGCTACTGCTGTAAACACTTGGTGATCTGAATACTCCGCGGTGTCCACGAATAGCGCTTCCTCGTCATTGCCATACTATTTGAGTAGAGCTTTAGCTCTGCTCGTTCTCCGACCCTGCTTGAATTCCTGGTGCATATTTTTGGGTAAATTTGGGATTTGAATCCTGCTCCTAATCTCTCTGGCCAACGCAACTTTGGGTCCTAGCTGGTTATGGTAATTAATTCGCAATTTATCCAGTATACTTCTGCCAGTCCGGGTGCTGGCGAGTCTTTCCGACTGAGCTATCTGCTGAGCTTCACTCAATTCTTCTAAGGTGTTATGCGTGCCTAGCTGCATTAATCTCTCAGCACTGATGCTTTCGGGTAAGCCTATGGCCTGCTTAAAAGCTTTCCTTATGAGTGTATTGAGTTTGCCCTTTTCTGCCTTGTACCAGTTAAGGTACGCAGCTACGTAAATGATGTGGCTTATAGCAAACGAGTGAATGAGCCTAACAATGCTAGCCTCCTTCATTCCCTGATACCTGTTCGTGATTCTCCTGATCAACCTAATCGCATTAGTGACCTTGGTAACGAGCTTTCTAAGAGTTTCGCCGTTAGTTCCCTCCGGCTCAATGTTGAGTCTCAGGACCCGAATTTGTATAACGATGGGGATGGCGCCGCCATTCTTCGTACGAATCTGTATCTATTCGTACTCTATCTCCTTGATGTATCTCTTGGGCGGCCTGCCCTTGATGGTAGGTCTGTAAAGGAGAAGCTCTGATTTCTCTGGAGATAATTAAAGCCCCGTACCTGTAAGGTACTCCTCCACTTTATCTACCGCTTTCTGTAATTCCTGTTCTATCTCTCCATCACTGCCTTGCGAGATCCATATGGTAATATCGTCGGCGTATAAGGAGTGATTGATTTCTTCGATGTCCTCGAGCTTTTCCGGCAATCCTATCATAATTAGGTTAAAGAGCATGGGCGATATCACGGAGCCCTGAGGCGGACCCGAACTGCCCCTGTCCCTGACCTCAGACTTGAGTTCCCCCATGGTGAGGATAGACTTCCTATTCGTTAAGAAGTCTCGAATGTAATTGTATGCCCATTCTCCTAGGTTTAGGTTCCTGACCCGACTGAGTATGGCTGAATGCGCTGCTTTGTCCAATGCTTTCTTGAGATCCAACCCTAATATAGATCTGGTGGACCTTGCTTTACTGTCTAGTACTTGCTGCTTGATTTGCAGCATAAGATCCTGAGTAGAGAGTCCGGCCCGAAACTCCAACATAGTATTTGGATATATTTCGTTTTCTTTCAGGTAATTGTTTATTCTCATAAGGAATGCATGCTCCATAAACTTTCCTGCGCTAGAGGTGTGAGGTATAGGCTGTAGATTTGTGATATTAACTGGTTTGCCAGGTTTAGGAATAACTATAACCTGGGCTTCCTTGTAATATTGTGGTATAGCGCCCTTGGCCCAGCATTCATTTATGTATTTCGTAATATTCTCTATTGCCTGATTGATCATCCAGGTTTCTTAGCATCTTGTTATTAATCTCGTCAGACCCCGGGGCAGATTTCGTATTGAGCTTTTGCAGCACTGCTCTAACTTCTTGTGTAGTGAAGTCCTCATCTAAGGTCTCGTTAGGCTTTCCCTCATACCGCCTATGCTCGGCGATTGGGTTGGGGGGAAAGTATGTAGCGCTTGCCTCAATGATGAGTTCATCTTCCTTCCCGTTGTGCTCGTAAGGAAGCTTTCGCAAATTATGTTTTTGAACTATCCTGGGATTGTCTAAATCTAGCAGGTATTTGAGTATACGCCACGTCTGGCCAGCAAGAATTTGTCCATCCACCGCATTGAAGAACTCATCCCATTGTTGCTTGCATAACTGCTTGCTATGCTTTTCACTCTATTTTCTTTAACTCAGCTATTTGCTTACGTAGACTCCTATTGTACTTTCGCTGACGCCATCTATGTAGTAACGATTGTTTCGCCTGCCACATATGTGCGAGACGACTATCAATCTTCTCTACCGGTTGGTCCGGCGTGATAGTGTGAGTGGCTACACTTATGTCCTTGATGAGGTCTCTAGCCCATCGTTCTATGTTTTCGATCGGCTCTTGCTTCCTATCGTCTCTTATTTTGTGAAACTTGTCCCAGTCAATCCATTGAACAGATTTGTTATTTTCGGCATCTGTGGCTTCTTCGATTTTGATTTCTATAATTCTATGATTGCTGCCAAGGTCTCCGAAGGTGCTTCTCCATTTGATTTTTGCGACCTTGTTTACGATTGTAAGACCCGTAGTGGTATCTCTGTTGAGCCCGGTCCCTATACGAGTAGGGGAGTCGGGCACATTTACAAGCATTAACTCTGTATCTTGAATGTCTTGCCATAGCATTTTTCCCTTCACTCTCGAATAATCATATCCCCAGGCACCGTGCGGGGCATTGAAATCTCCCCCTATGATTAGAGGGCTAGTATACCTGCCATAACGTTAGCCTTTCTAAAGAGAGTTATGAAGCGCTGCCTTTTGAGGGTTGGATTACTGTATAAGTTTAGAATAAATATACTTGAGGATTTCCTCGATCTAGGGAGGAGCTCTTAAAGCACGTGGTCAATATCCGAGATTCGGGTGTCGTGACGAATCACCACCAGCCCTTTCCTCACGAGCGTAGTTAATGTTCTATTATTCCCGTTTGGGGGCACGACAGCTTGGTATTCCGGCTGTTTCGATAATCCATGAGTTTCCTGAAGAATCATAGCATCTGGTTTAGCCTTGTTTCTAAGGTATTCTTGCAGGACCACCTTTCTGGCTTCGTAGCTCCTTCAATTCCACTGCCATATGATAACCTCTCTTTTCTCACTCGTTTCCATCTTGCGGTGTGTCTACCGTGGAAGGTGGCGGAAGGAAGGATGGCGTTCTTAAAACAATGTTAGAAGGCCTGGAATTTCCAGCTGCTTGTAAATTTTGTAGATTCCCTGTCGAACTGATCACAGGAGTGTTGTTGATCGGAGGCGATGGGGTTCTTCTCAAGTTAAGTTCTGTTATCTTCCTATTAATGCCGGCCATATTGGCCTCCATTTTGTATAGTCTGGTCAAGATGATTGAGACTGCCAGCGAAAGATTGCTGGTCGCCTCTGCCTGTTCCTTAGCCGCCTTCTGCAGATCGGAAATTGCCTGGTTTAAGTTCATAGTTGGAGCCGTAGCTGTGTCCCTGGTCGCCTTTCTCTTGGGTGGAGGTGTAGTATTATCCTCCTCCATTCTATTTTCTTGAATTACATCCAGTCTCCGGGGGCTTGGGGATCGCATTTGTTTGTTTGTCTGATTTTTGTCACTTTTAAGCTCCTTAATCTTCTTGGTTAACTGTGCAAATAATTCTCTCAAGTGCGCATTCTCTTTCCTCATCGCAGCTATTTCGTTAGTATTACTATATATAGAATTACGTGCAGTCCCCTCCGATGTCCCAAGGCGCGGCCCTTTGACCGCACCTGACCAGCTCACCTTAGGAGTCGTAGCCGGGTGTACTTGTCTTCCCCTGGACCGGGACCTGAATTTCGCCTGGGACCTTGATCGAAATCGGGCCTTAGGCGTTGCTCTGCCTTTGGGCCTGGACCTGCCTCGCTCGGTAGGCCCGCATGCGAACCGAAGCTGTTGCTCTTCCTGTTGTTTAATTGCTTACTCTTGGCGAAGCCATTGTCGTTGCTTGACTGTGTAGTGTTTCTTGAACTTGGCTTTAGAGGTATTGTCGGCCGTAGGGTGGTCATTTCCGCACAGCTGGCACCTGGGCTGACAAGTGTAATCTTGATCCGGGTTGGACTTGCCGCATCCCGCACATAGCTTCTCCTCAGGCTTCGGGCACACGTCACTTCTATGTCCAAGTCCATTACACTATTTGCAAAGGTCCACTTGTTTCCTGTATAACGAGCATATCGTGAGCACGCCTCCATAACTCACGTACGTGGGAACCTTGTAAACGTCGAGTAAAACGATCACAGTTGTGGTGTTTCCCAGTCGTTTGGTTGCGATCGCCGTTGTATTTCGTAGTGTAATAATGGCTGCCGTAATGTCTCTCGGGGAAACTTCGACAAGCACTCCTCGGATGACTCCTTTAGCTGTAATGTCCGGGGCTGTTTCGTAGGCTGCAACTTCATATTCCTTGCCGTTGAACTTGATTGTTTTGATCCGCATGGTCCTGATTCGGAGTACTGACGACTAGAATATTCTGGAAGTTGTTGGAGCAGATGGTATCTGTCTCCCGTTCATCGTAACGGATCCCTGCCGCGTCGCAGATGGCTTGTCCTAGTTGTAGGCTTCGCTGGGATAGCTGAAGCCCTCCTCTTGATCTGATCACAATCTTGTAATCTCCCATAGGTAGTTTAGGGCATCTTGCTGGCCCTGTTAACTTGTGAGATGAACTTGGCTCCGCTCGCCTTGGAAAATAGGTTAGGGGTAGCGCTAAGCATGCCACGTATCGCTTCTTCTTTGGCTCGTCTTTTACATCTAACGACTTTCCAGCCGTTATCGCCCTCCATCTCTTGTCGAATCTAGTCGCCTCTTCTCTCGACAACCTCCATTCTTGATACAATGTCGCCGTCTAGGTTCAAGAAAGCCGAGGCCTGAATAACGGTGGGTATAGGGTTGGTGGTAGGCTTAGCCAGCCGGCCCGCCGCTTCGCGTGGGTTTTGGCCGTAAAATCTCCAAGAATGGTCACCCACCTCAAAATCGGTTATTCGCAGATTCCGGTGAGGAGCTGAGGCGAATGGTGTCAGAATGTGGGTGGTCCCTGGTGATTTGCAATGCGAAATCATGTGAAGAACACGAAGCCGACGTGAAGTGCATCCACTCCCTTCATCTTCTTCATTTTCATCCTAAAGACAGCATCCTCTCTCTTTCTTTCTTTGGGGCTGTCCACAGCGATCTATCACAGCTCTAAAGTTCATAAATTGCCGCTTTACGCTGCATTTGATTCCGTTGCTTTACACAAGTAATGGCTGAGGTTGAGCGCACGCCGACTTTCACTGAATTTCCTTCCATATATTTTTCTTGTTCTATACTTTATTTCCATTTCTTGTTCTTTTTTGAGCAAGACGTGTGCCGCTTCCCAAAGCTATCTAGAGGAAGCGCGCTGTCTTGCGGTTGCTTGGAAATATGGGAATAGAAACTGTTCCCATTATAGTCCCTGCTTTTACTGAAAATGCTGCCCAACGTCGCAATGGTATAGCATGCGTCACAATCTTGAACCCTCTTCTGATCGAACAAGATGCAGTTGACGCATTCAGATACGAATGCGATCTTGGAGAAAAGGTGCAACTTTTATAAGAAGAGGGTCATGTAGTTTATAGAGATCTTGCACGCTATTCTATATCCAGATAGGCTTTCTCTTAGCTCACGCATAGCTCTCTACAACATATGCGCAATAATGGGTTAACATGTGAAGGCCAACAATTAATAGCGTGTCCATAGACAATGTATGGCAACAAGCACGTTAAACCGACAGCCCGCAGACTATAGATAAATGAATATGTACTTTCTGTAGACTGGAGAAATAAATTCTCGTAAAGGAAATCCGATGTTAAGTGCCGATGATAGGCCTTGAGTCTGCTAATATGCCATTCTTCCCTGCCAAGGATGTGGTAGCCCCTAGAAAGGAAAGCAACAGCAGTCGGCCTTTCACCCACATTCAACTCACTTCCTTCCCCTGCCTGCATTGTCGAAATGGCGTAATTTAAGGGGGAGATAAACGGCAGCAGAGCGAAGTGGCGCTCTGAAACCCTTTCTAAAGGAAACAAACATGAAAGTGTCTCTTGTAGATATAATGTATAGAGACAACCTGGGGACGCGTGATCGTATGCGAAACGCTTGCTCTGTGTTTTGCAAAGTAAAATTTAGACGCCTTGTCCGAACGATTTCCGGCTGCGGCAATGCAGCGCATGATGCGTCTGCAGCTGCTGTAGCTCAATTGCCCCAGCCTGGTTTGGAGTGTCTGTGTGCGCGAAGAGAGCGCCCGCGATAAAAAAAGAACAATGAACAAAATGTGATGAGGGCGCATGCTCGCTGCGCGACGGGAGACGCAGTTGGTCACGACGATATCGGTGCCTCGTGGAAAAGCGGACATGCTCTCTTTCATGGGGGCACGTGCAGTTTGCAGTGTAACATGGGAAAAAGTACGCGCATGGCACGGCAGAACTCGAATCTTTTTCTGCAAAGAGCCAACTTTTGCAGCATTCATTGTCTATACTCGGATCTTCGCTCAGGTTCAGAATTCCGCACCCTCAGCTATACTCACTCGGGGTGTTTAATGTCCCAAAACAACACACAAGGCTAAGAGAGATGGCGTAGTACGGGGGGCTCCGGTTTAATTTTGGCCACATAAAGTTTTTTAACGTGCACCCAGAGCTCAGTGCAACGCGGCCCACTGAACCACATTGGCTAGTGCCCACACAATTAACGCAAGATGATGATGATGATGAATGATGGTCATAATGACAGCGATGAAAGGCTGGATTCTTGCTTAAATGAAAACTGTTTATTATCTGCAGAGCGTCGGCGTGAAGCGTGTTGCCGTCGCTGCCTTTCTCGCTGCCGTCTCCTGTGCCGTTTCTCTGGTTCGGCTCGCCTCCGGCTTTTCTCTCTCTCGCCTTCCGGCACTTCGCTCTCGCAGTCCCAGGAACCGTGGCAGGGCATCGGTGCGATGAGTCTTTCCTCGTGTTTACTCAAGGGTCTCTTGCGGGAAGCAAAGTACCATACGGGGTGCCTCGTGATCTACGGGATTGCGGCGGCGGAGCATGCTGTCTGACAGGTCGGCGCAATGCATGACGACTAAGTTATGAGAGTGCGCGCCGGCCACAATAATAATAATAATAATAATAATAATAATAATAATAATAATAATAATAATAATAATAATAATAATAATAATAGAAAGGCGTGTGTACGCTTTCTGGGAATCTTAACTCGTTGGACGGCGTCGTAATTGTTTCTCCGATGCCTTCGATCTTGTTGTTGTGGTTGCTGCTGTAAATAGAAAATAACCTACACACTTACATAACTTATATCGCTTCATAACTTCTAACATATAGACAAATAGAGGATAACTTACAATGACCTGCCGTTACACCAGTTGCATTATATTGTTTCGTTCCACTGACGATTTGCACACTGGTAACCTTGATAAAGGTTATAGGCATTGTGCTCACGTGTAATAAATGAGTGAAAAAAAAGAACTCTTTTTGTCTCTCTTACTTGTTTTTTCCTTCGGCTGACGCGTACAAAAAAAATATAGAGCGGTTTCTGCAGATGGTTTCGCCAATGGGGTCTATCATTCTCATGACTTTTTGTGCCTCAAGTACGCGTGAACCGCTGTGATCATTATTCGATTCTTGTAGAAAAAGTTCACTGAGTCGAAAATGTGTATGTGCACGCTTTCTTAGCCGTAGGGCTTACGCGTAAGACATCCAGTGGAATTTCACCAGAGAACAATTCGCGCATCCGAGGCTACGCAGTACAGTGTAAGGAAACTGTAGCTATAGTGTAAATTACCGTTGCCGTTCAACATTGATAATCGGTTTCTCCACGAGTAAGAACCTACTTGCACTGCCTTTGATTTGACACAAAAATAAGTGCTCATCGTAAAACTCACTAAAAGGAACCTCAACGGGTTATGCACCCGGTCGAATTTTTATGTTTGACATTTATGATATGCGTGGTCAATTGCGCTAAATGAAAACCCATCCGCGCAGAGCGCGCTGCAGGTGCTGGAAACACTAGGTTCAGTGCTTGCGGCTCGAGGGTAAAGCAATGTCCCGCCAGATGCCGTCGTTGGGAGTGGAAATGCAGAATGCATCTGTCTTTCAATGGATCGCCAGAGGACTTAAGTCGCCTATGTCCGACTTTCGGCAGTTTGTATTCGTGAAGCAGTTTCCCATTATTATCATTTGTGAGCCAAACCTGTCATCTCTCATCAGACTGTCCGGGTATGAGTGCATTATGTCGCCCACCCACGGGCAATGCAGCATGGTTATTGTTTTCAGACGCCGCGACTTGACATATGTTCTTCACCCGGTGTCACCTGACAATGAAAACCAGTACGTGTGTTTGACTGTGAAGACGAGCAAGGCCACTTTGACAATTCTGGGAACCTACTTATCACCATCAAGTCGTCTAAACTGCGAGCGCTTGCGGAAAATTTTGACCAAGGCTCCACAGCCGTGGGTGAACACTGGAGATTTCGAACCCACCCCTATCTCTGGGGAAGCTCTGAGATTAACTCGAGGGGCTCAAGACTGCTGTCCATTGCCTCTTAACGAGAACTTTGTTTATTAAACGATGGAAGCCCCACCTATCTGCGAGGAACAGCGTATAGTAGGTACCTCAACCTTAGCTTTCTTTCGCGCTCCTTTAGCAGAAGGGTTCGATGGTTCTCACACTTGGAAACGCGTGGAAGTGACCACATCCCAATTTATCTCACGATTGAGGAGCTGACTAGCTCCAAGTTCTCCGGAGCCGTCTAATGCAGCGACTGGCCGAAATTTAAATAAATCATGGAAGACTGCTGTCGAGACGTCATAGCATCCATCCTAGGGGACGCGATAAAAGGTGCCTTACAGGTTGCCGCAGATATGATTTTGAAAATCTCCGCACGCACCGAATTCGAGTTAGAGAAACTTCGGGCAATTCGCCGCCGTGCGGAACGAAAGTACAGACGCGCAAAGTCCATTCGTGGTTTGAGATTGGCCTGACGCACACAGAAGAAGATACAGCGTCGTATGGATAAGCTGGTTTCCCAACGATGGATGTCTTTCTGGGAGCCTGCAGAAAGAAGCCTGTGGCAGAAAGGATGTTCCACATCCGCCGCCAAGGGTTGGAAGTGGTGGCGCTGGCTAACACTCCCAGGGTTGTAGGAAACACAAATACATAAGAAAGTGGATGGGGAAACGGAGCAGCGGTAGCTCAATCGGTAGAGCATCGCACGCGTAATGCGAAGGTTGTGGGTAGTTCCCCACCTGCGGCAAGTTGGTTTTTCATCCACTTTCATTTCCATTAATTTATCGTTTCTTTATTTCATTTATTAAGCACAAGTAATTTCCCCTAGGTTGTCCTTGGTGTCAGTGTTTGTTGGCTTCTTATGACATGACTAATATTTGACAACAGGTGACATACATGTGCACAATTGTGCATAGTACAACAGCGTCGAATATTGTAAACGAATTATGGTAAGAATCTCTATTACCATTATATTCAAATATCACCAAGGTTATAGAGAAAAATATTATCAAATTTATAGAGGAATATATAGCAACAGCATACGTAGATCCAAAAAAAGTCACATCCTGATTCTGTCCTAGAATTCCAGAAAATAAACTAAAAAATGTCGTCAAATGTTTACAGCAATATACAGCAGCATGTGTACCGAAAAAAAAAGCTCATCTCATTTTGTCGGCTAAAGTTATACAAAATGAAATGCGAATGAGAACTGTAAACAGGTAATGAACGCACTAAAATGTATGTGTCTTAATAAAAGAACGAAAAGAAAGAAAGTATATCATGTGAATCCTGAAAAAAAATATGCGTAATTCAAAGCAGAAACATTCTTTTTCGTTATACGTATAATTTAATTTATTCAATATTAAAGTATATATATCTTGTGTATATAGCCAATCCTTTCTACCTATTTTGAAAGTCTTTAAATGAGTATTCAAGAATACAGATTCATTGCATCTGATCATTATTTCTTTGCGCTGATAGCCAAATGTATGCTACTCGTAATTGGTCCTTACTTTTGGTGTGTGTTGTGTGCTGTGTCGCAAGAAATATTGCATACCTGGGTTTCTTTTTCATATATCTAAGTGAATCTTCATATAGTATGTGAAAATATGATAAGCTGTACCACACTTTGACCAAGTTACCATATCGAGAGGGAGAGAGAAGGCATTTATTGAAAGCCAGAGAGGTAAGCCGCAAGTAAATCTGCTTGGCAACTCTTTTTGATGGGAAGAGAGAAAAAAGAAAGACTTAAAGGAGGAAAGATGAAAGAACCTAAAGCGGCCAGAACGTACTATCTACTTGGCAAGATTTTTGTCATAGTTATATATATATATATATATATATATATATATATATATATATACGTGTGTGTGTGTGTGTGTGTGTGTGTGTGTGTGTGTGTGTGTGTGTGTGTGTATGTATGTATGTATGTATGTATGTATGTATGTATGTATGTATGTATGTATGTATGTATGTATGTATGTATGTATGTATGTATGTATGTATGTATGTACGCCCTTCAAACGGAATGAGTCAGTGCCCACATCCAAGGTTAAAATTAAACCTCGCAAAATTTTTCATCCATCTGCCATTCATCTAAAAGACATCAGTCAACGAGCGCGTGGTGAATGACCTACGAGAATCAATGAAATGCGACGACGCTCTGCGAGGAATTCTTCGGGCTGCACCAGCCTTCGGACGGCGCTCGCCTTTCGTTCGGAGAAATAAAACGAAACTAGTGGTTGACTTGAAAAGTTCACTCGCAGCAAGTGACTCGGCTCTTGCACAGCAAGCACGCAGGAACAAATGTTAAGTAAAGCTTTAAACACGGAGAGCACGAGGAGCAAGTTCGGTTCGGGATGCAGTCGAGTCACTAGCGACCATGACGACCACGATGATGATGACTATGATGATGATGATGATTGTGTGTGTGTGTGTGTGTGTGCGCGTGTGTGTGTGTGTGTGTGTGTGTGTGTGTGCGCGCGTGCGTGCGTGCGTGCGTGCGTGCGTGCGTGCGTGCGTGCGTGCGTGCGTGCGTGTGTGTGTGTGTGTGTGTGTGTGTGTGTGTGTGTGTGTGTGTGTGTGTGTGTGTGTGTGTGTGTGTGTGTGTGTGTGTGTGTGTGTGTGTGTGTGTGTGTGTGCCTTGTTGCTGAGCTCGCTATAGCAGAGAGACAGAGAGAATAAACGTCTTAATTTACCACCTAGTCCGATGCCGCAAGGAGGTAACGTAAAACAGCAGGACAAAAAAAGTCGAGTCATTTATCGGTGAGTGTGATTAAGCACATGCTTAACTTGCGAGCGCGCATTCTACATTGGAACTACATTGATAGTCGGCTTTTTATGTTAGTCAACTTTGTTTTATGCGCCGGTATACTAAGCCACAAAAAGGTAGACGTTTAAGAATTGAAAAGTTATAGGCCCATTAGCTTACTCATAGTATTATACAAAATATTCACCAAGATAATCTCCAACAGAACAAGGGCAACACTGTAGTTCTGTCAACCAAGAAAACAGGCAGGTTCCAGGACGGAATACTCTACTATGGATCACATCCATGTCATGAATCAGGTAATCGAGAAATCCGCAGAGTGCAATCAGCCTTTATATATGGTTTTCATATATTACTAAAAGGCATTTCATTCAGTAGAGATACCAGCAGTCATAGAGGCATTACGTAATCAAGGCGTACATACCGTTTGCGTAAATATCCTGGAAAATATCTACAGAAATTCCTCAGCTACTTTAATCGTCCACTAGAAAAGTAGGAAGATAGCTATAAAGAAGAGGGTCAGACAAGGAGACACAATCTCTCCAATGCTATTCACTGCGTGCTTAGAAGAAATATTCAAGCTAATAAACTGGGAAGGCTTAGGAGTAAGGATCGGCACCGAATACCTCAGCAACCTTCGGTTTGCCGATGACATTGTTCTATTCAGTAACACTGAAGATGAGTTACAAGAAATGATTGAGGACCTTAACAGAGAGAGTGTTAGAGTGGGGTTGAATATTAATATGCAGAAGACAAAGATAATGATGAATAACCGGGCAAGGGAGCAACAGTTTAGGATCTCCAGTCAGCCTCTAGAGTCTGTGAAGGAGTACGTTTACCAAAGTCAATAAATCACAGGGAACCCTGATAATGAGAAGGAAATTCATAGAAGAATAAAAATGAGTTGGATCGCATACAGCAGACATTGTCAGCTCCTGAATGGAGCTTACCATTATCATTGAAAGGGAAGGTGTATAATCAGTGCATTTTACCGGTGCTGACATATGGGGCAGAGACTTGGAGACTGACAAAGAAGCTTGAGAACAAGTTAAGGACCGCACAAAGAGCGATGGAACGAAGAATACTAGGCATAACCTTGAAAGACAGTAAGAGAGCGGTGTGGACCAGAGAGCAAACGGCAATAGCCGATATTCTAATTGGCATTAAGAGAACAAAATGAGGCTGGGCAGGTCATGTAATGCGCAAGTTAGATTAACATTGGACCATTAGGGTTACAGAATGGGTACCAAGAGAAGCGAAGCGCAGTAGAGGACGGCAGAAGACTAGGTGGTGCGATGAAATGAGGAAATTCGCGGGTGCTAGTTGGAATCAGTTGGTGCAGGACAGGGGTGATTGGAGATCGCAGGGAGAGACCTTCGTCCTGCAGTGGACATAAAAGATGATGATGAGGATGATAATGATGATGATGATGATGATGATGATGATGATGATACCAATATTTATTTTCCCACTTTACCTCGAGATTTTTGGGCATGTTCTCACGAATCCTGTTGTAGTTCTCTTCCAGTAACAGTAATGGCTGATTCTTATTTTTGCGCTTTCTTTCTTGTTCGCTTGTTCGCTTGCTTCCTCGCTTTCCTGCCTCCTGTCTTTATTCGTCTTTCTTACCTTTATACGGCATTTTCGTGCGTCGGCTAAACCGAACGGCCTGGTTGCGGGAAGGAAATCTCCTGCGCAGATGTCGGCGAAGAATGCGCGCGAAATTTGTCGCCCCACAGGTGTGCTCCTTGCGGCACTCGAGAAAGCAGTGATGTTTCAGCTACCTGGACGCATTGCGAGCGCTTTCCGCCCGACGTTATCTGAACTTTCAAGAGCTGCAAGCGAGAGATAAAGCGATAGCATCGACGCGTACCTTCCGCTACTCGTATGCACTGATAGCACTACGATGGCATGGGTTCAACTATCAGTCAGGTAGAACAAATTCACCAAGTGCCTGCGACCGCAAATTTGATACAGTTTCCTTCTGCGAAGCGCCTTGTGTGGCACTTCATTGATCCACAGTGCGGGAAAGTGTTATTCGAAACATCAATGTATTTCACCACAGATTTTGAGGACACGTTTTTCAAGACCGATGCTAAGCACGACAAGAACAAAATTTTCATTAAGTGAACGTTGCTTTATTACCCTCCGGCTTCAATTACACAATTTGTAGGTGTGCCCTAACTGACCAAATAATTTTTATATAGCGTTAATTAGCTGATATATCACATCAATTTGTCTTGCAAGCAACGTCCGTCCCTTCAAATAATGCAGATGTCATGAAACAATTGAGATGCTTCCACAAAGATTAATAATTTAGTTAATTAAAAATAAATGAAGACATAAATAAAGATCATCTGGATTCCAGGCATACATGTGCCTGGAAGCGCCATCACTTTATATATATATATAAATGAAAGGTAACGTTATGCAATCTATTTTTTTTTTTTTTTTGTACAGAACGCATGAACGCCGCGTAAATCGTCGCGTTACGTATAATGCTATCAACAAAAACAACTGCTATGCTGAGCGCGTAATGCGCAGCTCCAACAAGTTATCTTTATTGCCTCTTTATAAATGCAGGAACGAACCTGACTGATCTGCCCAAGGGGTGGTCGCACCTCTGCACTCGCTTCTGGCGTAGACAGCGTAATCACGTGCCGCTCTATCGTCGTTTCTTTCTGGTTCCTTTACTCAATCCTTCCGACGCACCGCACCCTGCCCCCTTTCTCTAATTACGCTTCTTTTTTTTTAAGTTGCTAAGCTGCACTGCTTGGCACGTTTTAGTCATGCAATAACTTTTCGCACGGTATGAGAAAAGCCATTTAGTGTCGCGAATAAGCATGTTTGGCTTAATAAAAAAGAAACGTAAGATGTTATACATTACATCTCGAATTTCCGTTCTAGAAACTAGGAACTGGAGGTGAAAGAGAGAGAAAAGGAAGCCAATGGCAACAAATTACGTGAATACAAGAAAGAAAGAAAGAAAGAAAGAAAGAAAGAAAGGAAGAAAAAAAGAAAGAAAGAAAGAAAGAGCAACGTACCCGATCGAGGGATCTGCAGAAAGTTGTCTTACATGTCTTCAATGTTCGGCATAATTACACTGCTGTCCAGGCATTCTTTATCGCTTAATGTTGTGGAACTACATACAATACCTCACTCCTTATTAGAGCGACAAAAACAAAAACGTACGAAAGTCATAATGTCTCACGTCTTTTTAGAGGACACAAGGAACACGGGCGGGGAAATTCAAGCGCGAACAGAAGAGAAGAAAGTGTTTGGAGAATGGAGGTTAAACAATGGCGCAGTTTTCTTGCCTTTGACGTTTGATAATTGATATTTCTAAGTTAACATCAAACAAGGATGCCGTTTTGGCGATCGAAAGAACCTGAGTGCCGCGAGTTTGTGATGGTGGAGGTGCACGTCGCAAGGAGCGTACGACGCACAGCTATCTTGCACATTTGCATAAAATTCCCGCGGCTCTTCTCACGAAATGAACAAATACTGAGCATTATTTACCTACTCAAATACAAGTGAGGGAATGAACCTTTTTAGTCTTCATTATAGCGACAGAGAGAGAGAGAGGGGGGTGGGCAAAAGAGACAGCTATATTAACTAGAGTGACTGTCCGTTTGCTTACTGTGCTCCGGAGGAAGGAAAAAGGGCACAAAAGAGAAAGAAAAAAATCGGCACACGTGTAACACGTGAAGGCGGAAGCCTGCTACACACGTGGTAATACATTAAGTTATAGGGTCGGAGGGGTCAGACTTATTTATTGCAAGACATGAAGAGCTGCAGTGTGAAGTAAACGTATTGTGCTGTCAGTCAATTTCCTCAACGACACATGTAAGCACCTAACACGCCATCTAAAGGTTCTCTCTTTCTTTCGTTCTTTCTTTCTTTCTTTGTTCTCTCTTTCTTTATTATTTTGTTCTCTCTTTCTTTCGTTCCGTCTTTCATTCTTTCATTTTTTTTCGTTTTTTCTTTCATATTCAGCCATTCCATATTTGCTTGCTTACGGGGATATGAGCCAATCTTTATGTTGATGTTTCCTTTCTTTGTTTCCTTTGTTCTTTTTTTTCGTGTCTACATTCATATGCAGCCATTGCATCTTTGCTTGCTTACGGGGGTATGAGCCATTCGAGATTAGGTTTGTTATTTTTTGGCTATGAACCATGATGATGGTATTTTTTGTACTACTCGTCAACTATTTTACAGCGAAGCTGTATATGGCTAGGGTTCTGTGTATTTTTGTTCTCCATGAACAAAAACGCTCATCATCAATGGCTCATACCCCCGTAAGCATTCATGCTCCCGTAAGCAAGCAAAAAAACTGCAATGGCTCATGCCCCTTAAGGCAGAGGCTGCAAGCACTCAGCAAATTGAATCGAACAGTGCTTAAATTCTTTCTAATCACGCATACAAAATACAGAACAGCATGTCGAAAACTGTCATCATCAATGGTTCATACCCCCGTAAGCAACCAAAAAATGCAATGATTCATAGTCCCGTAAGGTTCATGGCTACTCACTTTGCGTGAATTAACTGCGATGACACAACCCCTGTTGTCGTTGTCGACGATTTCAATGTGGATGTATCGGTACCGAAAAGGGAGCGGTTTACGCATTCCGCGTTGCAGACATATCCCTTGGGATGCCGCACCTATCCGGCCCAAACGATTACCCAGCAGCGTACGTGCATCGATTCGACATTATCATGGAATGTGATTGCAGTTGCGAGTGAAACAATGACCACCGATCACGACAATAAATGAGTGTGCGTACATTTCGTCACGATGACCACGCACCAAGACAATACGTGAGTTCGTACCTTCGTTCAAAATTATGTGCCACCTCCGTGTCATGTGCTAAACAGCTTCGCTGGTCAACCGCCTTCACAGAGTGGAATAGCTCACAATTTTTTTAACCACTCCACTTGATGAAAATATTTTTTAACCACTCGACTAGACGCCGCTTTTTTCGGGTATGAGTCATTGCAACGAGACACTTAATTAAAGCTTTCGCCTTAATAATCGAATTGAATTCTAGGGTTTTAGGTGACAAAACCACGATCTGATTATGAGGCATGCCGTAGTGGGGAACTACGGATTAATTTTGACCAGCTGGGGTTCCGGCTGCACCCACTCTTGACAATGAGATAGCAACAGTCGACTGCCGTAGGCAAAGCGAGCGGCTGCATCTGCTTGGTCATGTTTAATGATACCACAGTGACTTTTCGGCCGTTGAAATAAGACGTTGAGGTCTTGATCAACTGGCATATCAGGAATTTATTTTATGTTCATGAGGAGCTGTTAATGGGATCCACGGAGTAGCGCAGAGTAAGCTCTAGAAGGCTGTCTTGGAAATGCAGAAGACAATCATTGAGGTTCTGCACTCAGGCATACAAGATCGTCGGCCGTCGCCAATATCAGATGCGATGTTCTGAACACGATCCGAATAGGGCTAGCCGGAATTACCTCTGCAGTTGCTGAACTGGAATGGGTAACCTATCCATCGGTGTAAACATGCAAAGGCCAGGTGTGGACTTCGCGTAATAGTAACAATGTTGCCTGTTTCAAAACTACTGACGGCATTAGAGCCTTCTTCTTGGGTCCTGGAATGGTAAGGTGGGTGGAGGTGGATGTAGGAACGAGCAACGACTATCGCCCTGCAGGAGTGTAGTTCCTTGGTAAAGGGGCACGGCGAGCTGCTGGGATGGCCGCTAAAACTCGCACGCAGCCTAGCTGCTTTGGTAAACAAGCAAGATGGAGGCTTCGCGTCGTCGGTGCCAGATGGCGCCGAGTGTTCGTGAGGACCAGAAACAGTTCTTGAGGACCATGAAAGTAAACACGTCCGCAACAGATATCAGTAAGAGGCGATTGCAAGATTGGTGGAGAAAAGTAGGGAAACGACGAAAAACGGTACAAAAGCACAGTTCGCAAAGGGGATCAGAACATTTGGTTATGGGAATTCATCGTGGTTTTCTTTTCTTTTTCTTCTTTTTAACCTACGTAGAACATTAGGTAGTATAATAGCAAGAGCTTGGTGGCAATACCCACCGCCCCGTTCCAAAGGGGACGCTCATAACATCCATCCATCCATCTATCCATCCGACGCAGCACTAGCGCCCGCCCGTTCTTAAGGGTGAAGCCACATCAGCAACATCAGCATCAACCGCGATAGAGGAGTCCCGCTGCAGTACGTGCCTCATACATAACTCGAGTGCCTAGCTTACAGAGACGAGCGATATCGATATAAAATCAACATGGAAAAGCTCGACCAAGGCCCCTCGACTTTGACACGCATGCTGGGTTCCTGGCCTTGTCCATCAAAACAGCGGAAAGCCCTGGACTTCTTGTTTCTATATATTGAGTCCATTGGCTTGCTGTCTAAACTATGACTCACGCACGTCGTCTCACAAAGAATGGGATTTTATTTTCCTTTGCATTTATAATCTACATACCTCGCATCGGATGCTTACCCTACGGCTGACAACATCACACGACCTGCATCTTTTCCCCTTTTTCCTTCTGCCCACCTTCTTCTAGGACCTTTCTTTTTTGTCGTACCATTCCCTGCAGAGTAGCATGTAGGCGAAAATACGCTGGCTAAACACTCTGCATTTTCAACAAAGAACTTTCTCTGTCTTGGAGAATACGTTGTGTCACCGTGTTGATTCAATGCTAACGCTTTACCGTCGACACTCATCGTGAGATGGGTTCTACCGCAATTTTCGTTATAATAAGTGTCATCTATCTATCTATCTATCTATCTATCTATCTATCTATCTATCTATCTATCTATCTATCTATCTATCTATCTATCTATCTATCTATCTATCTATCTATCTATCTATCTATCTATCTATCTATCTATCCTTCCGGAGAGAAATTTGAGTTTGCGTGCAATCACCCGCCGCAGTATCCCAGTGGCTATGACGTTACTCTGCTGAGCTAGAGGTCACGGGTTCGATCCCGGTCCAGATTGGTCCCAGATTTTATAAGTTACCCCATTAAAGGCGGTAGACATCAAGTCTTCATCAAGAGCCTTGTTTTTTTTCCCTTGTTTGTGTGTGTGTGTGTGTAGCTTTAAACTCTATCTCTGTTTTCGTTGCGATACCCGTAACGACGGCCACGGCCACTAAAGTCTAGAAGCGCCAGCCCAAACCTTGGTGCGGGCTCGTATCGGCACACTGCCCAAATATGGCGGAGCTATGTCTGCGATCAGAGCTTTTGCTGGCTTCGGCTAGTAATATAGGACGTTTAAAATAAGGCGTTTATGACCAATATCCGGCTCCGCAATCAGCCAGCAAAAGCACGGCCTTCGAGATTAGTTTTTATTATCCACAGAGGCGTGGTTGCTAGAGCGAGGATTTGGACACCGTTTCTGGTGTCGCAATAACATCCTGCACATGCAGTCCCCAAAACCATAGCCTTCGAGGTTTGTTCTTGTGACTGAGAGGCAATGATTGTTGGGGTGTTGATCTGGACACCGCATATTGCGGGCCATTTTGCCGTTAGCGCCAAGCAAACAGCACAACGCATGCGCACCCTGCTTTCCGGACATAGGGCTCGTTGGGCTCACCTCGTTCGCCACAAATGGGATGCTGCCACTTGCCTTCAGCGGGCCTCGATTCAAGAGGGTGCTCATATCATCCGTCAGTCCACCCACGTGTCCATATAGCGTGGTGTGACGAATGTCAAAGTAAAGGACAAGCAAGGATAACAACCTTCTGCACACTTTCGTCATCGGTGCGACATCATATCGAGAGCGCTAGTGCAAAAAAGTAGGTAAACACATTCGTCACCTTATCCAGCCAGGTACTTTCCTCCACTTACCTCTTAAGCCGACAGTAGATCAGCCAGAGTGATTGATTTTGCGCCGGTTCTTCGTGCCGACGTCACATTCAACGTACGGTGATAAGATACGCGAGCACACTCGTAAGTCGTGCTCTTTAAGAAAAGATAGGACGTGCTCTGATAATGAGACAGCGATAAATACCTCCGATCACGCTACAGAAACTTGTCGGTTCAGTGTCATGAAGATTCGTTAGGTAGGACAACGCTTTTGTGCCCAATCTTTCCTGAATACAACTACGGCAGACCTACTGACGTCACCTTGGTCGGCCAGCGATGCCAGAAGTCTGAAACTGATCCCCTTTTGTGAATTTTAATCTAATTTTCAGTCACAGTTTGTTAAATTATCACTAAAACAACTTGTGCTAAAATTTTATTTCAACCACCAGGCACTTCACTGCCGCTCTCTCTCTCTCTCTGCTGTGCACTGGAACTGGCTGCTGAATGAATTATGGGGTTTTACGTGCCAAAACCACGACTTGATCATGAGGCAGGACGCAGCTGGGGACTCCGGAAATTTGGATCACCTGGAGTTCTTTAACGCGCACTTAAATCTAAGCAAACCGGTGTTTTCGCATTTCACCCCCCATCTAAATGAGGCCGTCGTGGCTTGGATTCGATCCCGCGACCTCGTGCTTAGCAGCCCAACACCATAGCCACTAAGCAACAATTATTATTATATTTGGGGTTTTACGTGCCAAAACCACTTTCTGATTATGAGGCACGCCGTAGTGGAGGACTCCGGAAATTTTGACCACCTGGGGTTCTTTAACGTGCACCTAAATCTAAGCACACGGGTGTTTTCGCATTTCGCCCCCATCGAAATGCGGCCGCCGTGGCCGGGATTCGATCCCGCGACCTCGTGCTCAGCAGCCCAACACCATAGCCACTGAGCAACCACGGCGGGTAAGCAACAATGGCAGGTAACTGGCAACTGATCTCGATAGGCTAGTCGCTGCTTCATTCTACCCCATATTTCCTTTCCTTTGCCTCCGAGATGATATTTGACACTTTTCAGCCAGCACATGTTTCCGAGATTTCTCTGATAAACAAGGAAGCAGGAACCTTCTCCTTCTTCCGTTAGCTGTGCCTCGTGGACTTGTTCCTTCCGCTTCGGTCTCTTAGTAACCTATTTTTTTTTTCCTGGTCTTCTTGATGTTAAGTATTCATTGATATTATCTGTCCGCCATCTCTTAGGCCAACCCTGTTTTCTTTTGCGTTCCTACAAGTGCTTTAAACATGATGCCTGCTTCTTTTCTCACTACATTGGGGTGCTTCGTTCCCAGGGTACATGTCAAAACGTCCATATACCGCGCATTGGGTGCACGTTAAAGAATCCAAGGTAGTCAAAAATAATTCGCAGTCCACTACTGCGATGTGCCTCATAATCATATCGTGGTTTTGGCACATAAAACACCCGAATTTAATTTTTCCACCCGGTTACAGCGAAAGCGGGTGTGCTGCAAACCCGAAAATACGATGTGCAATAAACATTTTAATGACTAGCATTAGCGCATTACGTGTCCATTCGTTTACATTTATTTTTTCTATCCCTCGAGCATTTTTTTTCTCTTTCTTTATTATTTTTTACTTCAATATTCTTTCATTTTATTTCTTCCTTTTCATCGTCAGCGAAACGCGACGCGCAGCCCGCGTTAAGGAAAGAAAACCACCCTCCCGGCTGAGCCGGCAGCCCCCACCACTCTTCCGCGAAAACGCGCCTAAACCCTTTACGCTCACAGGGCGACCACGCACCACCGTCGCGCAGGGGTGAGCCGCCCGAATGTTTGAAAACAAACAACGCCGCCTCAATCACCAGTCTGCATGTTGGAGGTAACCGACCGCTGACCGGCTCCCTGGAAGCACATGTCCACGCCGTGTTTCTCGCCGAGCGGCGAGTCTCGCCGGAAGTCGTGTGTCTTCGGGTGGCACCCCGCGAGCGTCGGCAGAATGGATGGACGCCCGCCTAGCTCTCCGCACGGCCTGCCCGGGCTTGCACGCTTGCTTTTCTTTAGCGGCTCGAAAGCTGTTCATTCTAGCGCTCGATGAGCAGTGAGCGAGCGCACGTGCCCCCCTCCCCGCTTGAGGGAGCGGGCCAGTTCGGCCGGGCGTCTGTGGCAGCAGCAAATTGGCACCACGTTAGCCGCGTTGGAGATTTCGGCAGGACTTAAAGCAACTTGACCACTGGAAACGTCCAACGCAAATGCGAAGCGGGAACGTCTCTGTTGAATGCAATTTTTGCTGGAGCTCAATGACAAGGAGAGGACGAGAAGAGTAACGCCATGCTAAAGGGTTAACGCTTCTCGTAAACACTCTTGCTATAAAGTCCAAGTCCAGCCTCGTTACGTGGGGTCGTGACACAAGAGCATATATAAGATTACTTTGGCGCAATTATCCTCTGAACTGTTTGCCATAAATAATACAAAAAGAAAAGGCTCGATAAATGACTTTGCATAGTTGCGCCAGGGTAGCGAGAACAGTGCACTCTGCGAGGATTGGGTACTGCTGCCATGCTCCTCTTTAAAGAAAAGAAAGGAGAAAAAGAGAAAAGGCAGCGTTTCGGCAGTTAAATTATGGGGCTTTACGTGCCAAAACCACTTTCTGATTGTGAGGCACGCCGTAGTGGAGGACTCCGGAAATTTAGACCACCTGGGGTTCTTTAACGTGCACCTAAATCTAAGTACACGGGTGTTTTCGCATTTCGCCCCTATCGTAATGCGGCCGCCGTGGCCGAGATTAGATCCCAGCGTTTCGACAGTTATAGGATACTGATGCACAGGTCTCGTCGTGTCGATTTTACTTGTGCTTTATAGCGTTCGCACGTGTGCACTGGACCTCAGCATCGCAAAATTCCTCTCGAAGGTTACATTCGGAGCTCTTAGAGCAGCCCGACTCGTCCCTTGTTTGCTCTTGTCCCTTTCGCATTCCCTCCCCCTTTCCCAACTGTAAATTACAGAGCAAGAATACAGAGAGCATTTGCTTGCTCTGGTGAGCTCGTCAGCTGCGTGCCTTATTGTGCTCCTTTCCTCGTTTGCCGAGCGTGGAGGCAGCTGTTGCGCGGAGCCGGGAAGGAGGAGTGAACGATATGCCCCCGCCACACTGTAGGCACGGGTCACAGCTGCGGCTGAGTGCGCGCGAAGCACCAAAGAGAACATCATCCGACCATTGAACGGCGAATGTGAATGCACCGGTGTCCTTGAGCGCGCAGGTCGTCAGTGCACCGATACGCAGGTGCATGGCAAGCTTCCGACACAGTGTCCATGTTCACGCGTATCTTATGAAAAGCCGGCACATTTTCGCTTGCAGATGCAATGTGCGTAGGACGGCGATGAGACGCATTTGCTTTATTTCCATAAAATGTTGTTTTTACCCGCTGACACAGTTCGTATAGAGAACACCACCACGTGTAGAATCCGTGCTTTCCGCCGAGGACGCGGTCCCCGCGTTCTGTTCAGCAATGTTCGATTCCCCCGTACGCTTCCTCCCACAGTAAAGTGAGCATTCTTCAGTATATGCTAGGAGAGCGCCCCTTGGTTCGGGCTCTCCTAGACGTCTCGGAGCGCAGTGCAATATCCTTGTAGCTGTAGCACAGCCACCGCGCTTTCACCGAAAAAGCGCGCGCCAACTTCTCCAACTATGCGTGATCTCTGGTCGTACATCCAATTCCACAATTACGCCTTTGAATACCGGTGGCAACCAGTTTCGCCCTTCGGTCATCTCTCCCTCTCTGTCATCACTGCATGAGATGTCGTTATAGCAAAGACACGCTATACTGGAAAATCCACAGCCACTGGAGTGTCGGTGTGCTGTCTGTCATCTATCTGATGACGTTCAGTGACGACTTTTTCAACTCATTTCAAAAACCGGCCGAAAAAGTCATTTGAATTTGCAGGTTATCCGGCTCTGAACTGTCATTTCCGTAGCTGGAGTCTGAGCACAGGCAGGGCCAGTTGATTTCCAAGAACCTCTTGGTGCGAATCTAACCTTATAAAGAAAAATGATGCCGTGTCCGATCCTCGATTGATCACTTTCGGACATGTGATACTTTTGCGTGGCGTGATGTCCAGTCAGAGGTCTCATTATAAGGAGACCGGCATTCCGGCCGGTGAGTCAGCGAAAGAAACACGCACCGAAAGCAATAGCGCCCTGGCTAAGATTCCGGGTGATTGGGATGTCGGAATCAAGTGACATCGCCACCTGGCGGTGACGGTGCGCATGGAGTTGAACACCGAAAGGAATGAAGAATGGGGAACAATCCACCTGTTTATAAGGGCGAACTTGTGCAGTGGAAAGCCAAGAAACACATGAGCGACAACGATTCAAGATAACTAATCCCGCACATTCTCCGCTCCTGAAATGCCTCGTCGCAAATTGCGCAGCACCGGCTCTGGTTGCGTCAATATGACAATGTACACTATAGGGATCGCATTTTGTAACGATCCGTTACGTTTCCCATTTTTCATTTCTTTGTGTACGTAGCACCAAATGGCCGATCGCAGCGACAGCCGGTCGCAGCGTCCGAGCCAACGGCGAAAGTCGAAAAGAATGGAAAAGTGAAACGCGAAACGTTACAAAATTATTAAGGGTACAATATTCTCGGCACGCGTACTTGATTAGACGGGTCCGTCGCGCTCTCGAACTGCAGCGACAACGTTCACACAGTTTCCGACACGGCAAGCTCGCGTCTTGCTCGATAGCGATAACAGGGTAACGCGGGCATCCGCGGCGAAAGTAAAACAAGAGCACGCGGGGCAACGGGCCACCCGCAGTCGCCGCAGCGTACGTCGGAGTTCGGGAGATAGAGTGGCTCAGATATCCCAGGAGTGGCGATGCGGACAAAGCATCGCCACGAATAAATGTTTTCGTCTTCCTATACCCAGTAGTATGTAGCAGAAGCAGGCTATGATGTAAAAACATAGCTAATGATATCGGAAGAGGGAAGGCGGCTCCGAACTTGAGGCCGTGAATAGGTCCATCAGTATAGCTCTTGTTCACGCTTTCAGCTCCGCACCTACCTTCCCCTCCCTCATCCACTTTGTTATGCATAGACAGAACTCGGTCCGCCTTCCGCTGCCAGTAAATCTTCTCTCTCATACAGATGCGCGCACGGGATCCAGCGATGTTTCGCGAGAAACGAAACAGCACGTGTTCCTTGCACCTCGTGGCACGGTGGAAGCACGTCCCCTAAGTCTCGAGGTCGGGGATCTAGGACAAGTGTTGTCAGCTGCGAGTGGCCCCTTACGGCAACGGCAGTGCTGCGTTGAAAGGGAAGTCGATCGTCGCCCGGCTGTTTACGTACCAAGCAATGTTTCGCTGGCCTTTTTTTTTTTCCGCGTGACCTCGTGACTTCGTTCTTCGCTGAGTCAGAAGCTCAGTAATGACGCTCGAAAAAATGCGAGCGGCATTATTCTAATGAGTTCTCGCAAATAATGCAATGCTAAAAATACTGCATACTGGTAAGACAGAGGTCCCACAGTCGTGGATTTCACCGGGAGCGTCGTTTACTTATTTAGAGCGACGAAGACTATTACAGCAGTATAACTGTACACACGAGTACGCGTAACTTGAGCCAAATATTAAAAATATGCTAATACCACATAGCTGGACAGAACCAAGGTAATGTTGTTTGCCGTCACATAGAGATACGTAAATTATTTTTTTTCACTCTGCGTAATTAGGCAACCAGTTTTAATCAATTAATCAACTTTTCAAGTATTATAATCAAATGAACAGTATCAGTGAGAAAATTGTAGGGCAACATGAGAAACTCCCGATACAGCTTTCTGTCGCTCAGTACGTGCTACAAAACAGTTTTTTTCCGAGCGTGAAAGAAGATCGCGAATACACGCAAAATTGCCGCGCCTGTAGGGGCTTTGCGTGTATTTGCGGTCTTCTTTCACGTTCGGAAAAAAACTGTCTTGTAGCACGCATTCAGCAACAGAAAGCTGCATCGGGAGTATTTCATGTTGCTTTACAATTTCCTCGTGGATTCTTCTAATATAAATATAATCTTTGAGAAGTTGATTAATAAATAATTAAGACTAATTATCTAATTCGGCGGAATGAAAAATATAGCCCGAGTATCTCCAAGCGACGGCAAACAAGATTACCTTGGTTCTGTCTAGCTACGTGGCATTTGCATATATTTAATGTTTTGTTCAAGTTACGTGGGATACCCTGTATAGGCAGAAACAAAGAAATATATATTTGAGAACGCTGTTGATGGAACGGTAAAGCAAAGCGAGAGAAATTAAATTTTATCCAAAACAAGCACTGCACTTGAACAGTCAGCACAGAAGTTAGACATCTACCAATAGGATGAGAAAAAATGCTACAAGGGAGACGGCGAGCAAAAAAAGAAAGGGACAGACCTCTGGCGTCCTTAATAAGCCAATACTGCTCCAAGCACTTGAAAGTATATGTATAATTGTCTTCACTCGTTCAATTAAAAAAATGACGGCATCCACATTTCAGAGTTACAAAGTAAAATTATTTTGAATGACGGTGAGAAATTATTAATGTTCGATGTTATATTACAACGCTTGTAGTTGCTACAACTATTGTAACAACCGTCACCGCGACTTTAGCGAGACAGTGCAGTTTATGTGTTGACTCTGCGAACTTTGAGAAAAGCAGGTACGTCAAAGCCAACGGCGAAGACGACTGCGGTAGTAATACGACGACAACGATGGCACATTGTTGACTCATATCTAAGAGAGTGAAGGGCTTTATGAGAGGAATGCTGAAAATTAACTGCTGCGCTTAGAAACCGCGCTGCGAATGACCGAGCTTCACTTGACCTTGAATTAGCCCATTTTGAAAAATTAATTATGGTTATGCTAATTACCGCGCAACCTTGAAGGCTTTGCATGCTTTGCAAACCTTGATTTCAGTTCTTAGACTATGTGACGAATGATATCTTTTTTATTTCCTTTAGCCTGGCATGAGCACAACTTAAAGTGCGCAACTTTGAGCGCGACACTGCAGCGAAACGTTACTGACGCTCAAACTCGCTTTCTTAAGACACTACCACTTTGGACTGGTAAAGGCACTCGTTCTTTTATGCCAGAACGGCCGCTTCTACTCTCAATGAGGGCCTCATCGAAGTGGAGCTCCGAGGTATTTCCGCGCTATTCGTGTTTATTTACTTTTATCGCGCCCTTTAGGCATTTTCACGAGATACGACTTCTAACAAAGTCGTCGAGCGCTTTTCCTTTCGTTAGAAATTTTGCGGCCTTCGGAAAACTGCGCGCGTCAATTGAATTTTGTTGTTATTCAGGCGCTTCACAAACCGCATGCGCTGGGGAGAGGTCACGTGACTCCAAGACGCAGCAGGGGTCCTATAGTGTGCTGGCTTCTCGCATGTCGTTCTGCAGTAGAGAGAGACACGTGAGATCCCTCGAGCTTCGTCGCTCTGCGGAAATGGCTGGGCGACCGCGCGCACGCTGCTCCTTCGACAAGTACAACCGACGCGTCATATCCGCCGGCGCCGAGAGCAGCGATGCAGCTTTATCGGGTGGGCGCCGCCGTGAAAGGCACGGCGCCGTCCTCTATCGCACAGTTGGTGCGTCTATGACCCAATGCCCGCACGGTTGTTCAAGTTTCCTCCGATACTCCTCCCGCTCATCACCGCTCACTCCACCTCCTTAGCCCAATCATAAACGTCACACTACAACGCGCGTGTTTGAGCATCGCCTTCCAGATAACAGAGGGCACGTACGCTCCGGCAGGTATAGGCAGCTACGCCGAATACAGAGGATAATTTTTAAGTTTTACGGAATGTTTAAAAAATCGCCTGTTGCAGATAACATAATTCTAACATAATTCTTGAGCTGGAGTATTCAAAGGGTCCGCCCCTTTGAATACTTGCACGAATACTTGCACGAGAAAGCGAAACACATAGTCAACTAATTACAAACATTCACTAATTATCTTCTTCATTAATTACTTTATGGCACATGTTGCAATTTACAAAATGTAGCCGCTAAGTTTGCGAAGCGTACCCGCTTAGAGCGAATTTCTAGTAGTACGCCAGTTTGGAGATATGCGCCGTCAAAGTCGCCGTAAAAAATGCACTGCTGTACCCTTTGTTAAGAAAACCCTCTTTTATGCACTGCAGCACAAAAGTCTCTGGAACGCCAATGTATTTCGTCCCTCACCTTGGGAAATAATACCTCGAAACTGGTGTAACCCTAGAAATTCATTTCAGATGGATACGTTTTGCAAACTCACCGGCTACAATTCGTAAACAGCAATATGTGTGGTAAAGAAATTAATTAGGAAGTTAATCAGTGACTGTCCGTTAATTAGCTTAATATGTGTAATATTTGATATATGTTCTTGCTCCCGCACATTTTCAGGACGCTGACTCTATTAATGCGAAAGCTTTAGATGCTTCACGAGGCGAAAAATCCGGCATTGTCGCTGGGCCCGAAGTTCACCAAGGAAGAGTGGGACGCGCTCCTGCGAAGTCCCGTCCTTGGGGACCAAATCCTGGCCGTCCAGCGCGCCCTCGATCGAGCCGGCGGTCAGTCCCGTCGTGGGATTAGCCTGGTGCGCGCTTTATCGCGTTTTGCTGGACCTAATAAAAAGTTTATTCGGTCACTCATTTCACTCATTGGCAGCGTGACCACACGATGGTACAAAAAAGGGTACGAACCCTCGACCTTTGGTGGGAGTCTAACGCACGGCCTCTTGTGTTAATTAAGGCCTACCCTCATAGACACACATCTTCATGTCTGTCTCAGTCTTTTTCATAACATTTATTATTAAGAAACAATCCCCCCCCCTATAGCTACATTTCATCTCGATGTGACCACCGTTACAAAGTTCGCCTACTAAAACCTAATCGCGCAAATTTGTATCATGACTCTCCTGGGCCAAGAACCAGCGCCGATTCGAACCACCTTCCCGCCTTCATTGCCACCATCACTTACGACAAAAAAAAAAAATTCAAGGTCGCGTTGCGAGATGCCTCGCAATATTTTCTGTTTGTCACTGTTTACTGCGTATCTCCTGTATTGCTATCCTGCTCCTTCTTGCATAGCGCGTTCTAGCCCTGAAAGCATGTTTCATAAATAAATAAATAAAACATAGAGAGTGGTCTACATTATCTACACGGGGGCCACTTTCACCCTCCATTCATCAACTCCGCCAAATACGGGGCAAATTAATGACCCCGTCCCGCTAAAATAGCTTTCGCGCACTTCCAACGTCTGCAATAGTTGGGCAAGTTGGTTCATCTTCAGAGCAGCGAGGGGGAAAGGATGGGACAGAGATTGGACAGAAGACCCTCAGCACATTGTGTGTATTTTTTCCGGCTTCTTGCATTCATTGAGAATTTTGTTGCAAATTTCTGGAGATGTCGAGACTAATACAGGCCCTGATAAAAAGGTAGAAATTTTGCTTACGGAGCTGCTAGCCGGGCAGACACAAATCAGCGACGAGCTCCCTACGCTCAATTCAAGAATGAATTCTTTTGAACAATGTTTAAACAACATTGAAACGTTGGCTTCAACCGTAAATGATACCCTTCACCGCGTACAAGATCTGGAGAGAACGATTGCGAACCTCAAAGATATCCTTCACAAACTTGATAGAAAAAGTGGTGATCTCGAAAACAGATTCCGTAGGAACAACTTGATCATTTACTGCTTGAAAGAACCATTGGATGAAACTTCTTAGGCATTGTTAGCTTCTGTGATGGAGTTGCTATCTTCCAAGCTTGGCATCCAATGTGAGTGCATTGAATGCTGCCACACACCCCACACACGAAGCAATGAAAAGAAGTGGCCTGTAATATTTAGGTTGCTAGACTTCAGAACTAAGCTTGAAATACTTAGAAATGCCAGAAAACTAAAAGGATCTAATTTGTACATTAATGAAGACTTTTCTGCACATGTACGGCAAATCCGCAAGGATTTGTGGGATTATTCGGTTGCTATCTGTAAACAAGCAGCCAAATATAGATTACAGTACGATTCCCTGATAGTCGACAGCGTTCGCTACACATGGGACAACGTCCACAAAACAATCGTTCAGGCTGCTCGTGCCACTGTTTTTAGGCACACATGCAGAGTGAATCGATAATAAACGTAATTTCGCTGTACGTAACGAGCTCGTCCCGATTGTCCTCTAACTCGACGAGATGGGTTTGCCCGGGAACGGCGCGGTCGGTAAGCGCGCACGCTGTGTCGTGGGCGATCTCGTTGAGGTCCGCACGACACCCGACCGAGATGGGCGGGGAACCGGATGACAGTGTGGTGCTTGAGGGTGCTCGGATCCGCGCTACGGAGAATGCGTAACGCCTGGTTGGAGACGACGCCACGTTCGCAGACTTTGATGGTCGGTCTGGAGTCACCGTAGATCACTTCCCGTTTGCCGCCGAGCACGGCCAGGGCTATGGCTACTTGCTCTGCCACCTCAGACTCTCGGGTGAGGACCGTAGCGGAGCTGAGGGCCCGCTGCGTGGATGAGACCACGACCGCCGCGAAGGCTCGGTTTTTGCGGTAGGCGGCGGCGTCCACGAACGTGACGTCGTCCGCTTTCATGTCTATGCGCTGGAGAAGGGTGGTCACCCGGGCAAAGTGTCTGGCTCTGTTGGGGTCAGGATGTACGTTTCGCGGAATAGTAGCGATCGTGATGAAGTTTCGGATCTCGCGGGGAACCTGCGTAAACTTCGGTGGATCCCTGGTAGTCGAAGAGAAGAAGCTGAGCTCGCGCAGAATGTGGCGGCCCGCATTGGTGGTCGTGAGTCGGGTCACCTGCGTTCCCTCCTGAGCCTCGGCGACCTCTTCTAACGTGTTGTGCACGCCGAGCTTGAGGAGTTTATGTGGAAGTGGAGATCGGAAGGGCGAGGGCCCGTTTCACTACCTTTCGAATGAGGGCATTGAGTTCATTGCGCTCAGTGCGTAGCCAATTGGCATGGCAGCGATGTAGGTGAAGTGACGTGGGTGAAGTGGCGACGTAGGTGAAGTAATGGAGTCTACCTTGGGGGTGGTAAGGCCGTCCCTGGTACGGATGATGATGTTGTGTTCGGCCGGGGGTTTCCACTCTCTGGGTTTGGCGACCCGGCGTTTTGGAGAGTACAGCAACAGTTCCTACTTGGTGGGGGAGCACTTGAGACCAGTGTGTTCGAGGTAGGACTCGGCGGTTTCGACGGCCTCCTGCAGGGCGGATTCTATGAAGCCATCCGACCCTGCGGAGCACCAGAGGGTTATGTCGTCCGCGTAAATGCTGTGGTTTAGCCCGTCGATCTTCGAGAGTCGTTCGGAGAGCCCGATCATCACGACATTTAAAAGCATTGGCGAGATGACTGATTCCTGGTGGGTGCCCCACTGTCCGAGCTCGACTGCTTCCGACACAAGGTCTCCTGCGCGTAGGACGGCCTTGCGCCGGGTAAGGAAGGAGATGACAAAGTCACAGAACCGACGCCGGAGCCCAAGGTCTGTGATTGTCTTGAGGATAGACGAGGGCTCGATGTTATCAAATGCCTTTTCGAAATCGAGGCTGAGTATGGCATCCCGAGTGTTTCCTCCGTCAAGAATCTGATACTTTAAGAGTAAGATGGCGTCTTGTGCTGATAACCCAGGTCGGAAGCCGATCATGTGGTGCGGGAGGCATTCGTGGTCCTCGAGGTATGGAACGATCCTGTTGAGAAAGACTTGTTCGGCCACGTTACCCACGCACCACGTGAGCGAGATGGGGGGTAGGTGATCTAGGCTAGACGCCTTGCCCGGTTTGGGAATGAAGATCGCGTGGGCGAGTTTCCAGGCGTCGGGTAGCTCGCCTTTCTTCCACACTTCGTTGATGGTGTCGGTGAGGTAAATGACGGAGGGGTCATTCAGGTTGTGCAGAAGCTTGTTGGTGATGCCATCGGGGCCGGGAGCGGAGTGGCCGTTGAGTTCGTGGAGAGTCCGGCGTACCTCTTCGGCGGTAAAGTCGGCGTCGAGGAGGGTATTGTCGGGACCGGTGTAATCGGGATGAGGGGTCAACGGACCCGTGGGAAGCGGGAGATATTTCTGTACGAGGGTCTTGGTGACGTCTTCCGGTGGTGCGATCCGTTTGACTTGATGGAGTATCTTCGCGAGTGAATGGCGCTGGTTAGTACGGGTGTCGTCGAGCAGGTGCTTAAGGAGATTCCACGTCTTACCGTTACGGACCTGCCCGTCGATCGAGTTACAGATCTCGTCCCACTGCTGTTTGGAAAGGGTGTGGAAGTGATCCTCTGTGCTCTTGTTTAACTCGGATGTGCGTTTGCTGAGCCTGCGATTGAGGCGCTGGCCTTTCCAGCGTGCCAGGAGGGACTGTTTGGCCTCGAGCCGGTGGGCGAGGTGACTGTCCATCTTTAGGTGGGCAGGTCCGTACTGATGGTTTTGGTGACCTTAGCCACGTCGGCTTTGAGCTGAGCCGTCCAGATCTCGAGGTTCGTGGTGTCGTCGGGAGGCAGTCGTTCTGAACGAGTCTTACGGAAGAAGTCCCAATCGACCCACGTGTACGACTTGGCTTTCCTGCCGACGGTTGGGAAATGTACGGTGAGTAGGAAGTGGTCGCTACCGAGATTTACCGCAAGGTTGGACCAGAGGGCGTCAGCGATGTTCTTGACGAAGCAGAGCTCCGATGTGTCTCTTTGCGTGGACGCGGGTGGGAAAAGCCTTGTCCGTAATAAGGATAAGGTCCATGTCGTTCGCGTTCTGCCAGCGCTGTTTACCCTTGGGGGTGTCGTACGCGTAGCCCCAGGTGCAATGCGCGGCGTTAAAGTCGCCTGCGATCACTAGTGGGTTGGAGCCGGTGAGGCGGATGGCTTTCTGGAACAGGCGTTGCGGGGGTTACTGTGCACGTTGAGGATGTACACGCTTCGTCGAGACACGTTGCCGGGGAGAATCTCTACCATGACGTATTCGATTTCGGGCCTGTCGAGGTCGTGCGCTAGGCAGGAGATCCTGTCAGAGACGAGCGTGGCGGTACCGCGTCCTCCCGAGGGTTACGTCCTCCAGTGGGTGTTACGGTTTCTTGCAACAGGATGACATGGGATTTGGCTTCGTCGCTGCGGAGTTATTGCTGCAGGGAGGCTTTCTTCAAGACGAAGCTCCTGCAGTTCCACTGCCAGATACGAAACGGGTCATTTGGCCTGGTCATCTTGAATCATGTGGGGGTCGGCCCGGGCACCCGGTGGATTGAAGGGGGCCGCGTGAGGGAGTGGACTGGGCGTGGGTGTGCGTTGCGATACTGGCTTACCCTTGCCGATGGCGGGAGTGACGACGTGTTAGAGAGAGTGCTCTACTTGGCCCAGCCGATTACCGTGGGCCGTGAGGGGGGACTGCACGATGGCCATGTTCTCGCCGAGGAAGCGGATCCTCTCCTTATTCGCCAAGAGCGTGCTCTTAATATCGTCTAATTCGTGCTTTAGATCAGGCTGGTCCGGGCGACCGCGCGTTTCTTAGGTGCGCTCTCGCCATCGTCGATACCGGCACCTACGGGTTGCGGCATCGGCAGGGCGACTGTATTGGAAGCATTGGCGGCGGCGGGTGTAGCTGCGCACACGCTCCTGTCATTTTTCAGTTTAATAATGACGGCCGTGAGTTTGTGTATCGTTTCTTTCACCATCGCGTTTTCGCGTTTTAGGAATGCTATCTCAGATGTGGTGTGTGTGTCGTGCTCTGGCAGTTAACCCGACTGCCTGTGATGTAGCATTTCCTCTTCCCCTGATGGTGTCCGCCCAAGTGAGGGTGCCTCGCTTATTCTTATTGGAGTTGCCTGCACGTGGTCGTTTCAGGGGGCTCAGCGATCGTTGGGAGCCGGAGCGGGACCCGAGGCGGGAGCCCGAACGCGATCTGGGACGGCCTTGCGATGCCGATCCAGTGGGGGCCCCGCGTGACGCACTGCGGAACGGGGCCGAGGACAGCTCCGGGATCTCGATGCGCGCTTGGAGCGGCTTCCGGAAGGGCCCCTGGACCGGGACCGGGATCGTCTGCCAACGGATCGGCTATCTCACGGAAGTTGCGTGAATTCATTGTGGCCGGCGCTGGACTTGGGCGTTGTAGCTCGTTCGTCGTCGCCTCTCGTCGAACGTGCTCACTCCCATCGTCGTCGTCGCACTATACGTAGGGAATGTGGTAGCGTTCTTTACATGCTTTGTCGGCAGTGAATTGAGCTCCGCCACACAGCTTACACTCTGGTGCACACTGATGCTCCCTTATCGGGGTTCGCGGCACTGCAGCCTCGGCAGGTAGCGTCTGCATGGTTGGGGGTAACGACCGCGCGATGACCGAGCCGACCGCAGGCTTAGCAGATATCTGTCTGCCTGCGGTACAGCGTGCATTGCACCAGCACCGACTCATATCGTACGAAATTGGGCACGCGATGTCCATCGAAGGCCACGATTACTGCGGTGGTACTGCCGATGCGCTTAGCGGCCAGGCCTAGTGGATTTCTGTCGTTGACGATCTTTGCATCAATGTCCGCCGAGCCGTCTTACACGGGAATCATATATATATATATATATATATATATATATATATATATATATATATATATATATATATATATATATATATATATATATATATATATATATATATATATATATATATATATATATATATTTATATATATATGGATGACGCCTTTACACGTAGATTGCGGTGCGGCTTCGTAGGCAATAATCTCGAAGATCTTCTCACCGATGCAGATTTTTTTTTACCCGTACGTATAGCAATTCGCGTTTCCTCTTTTCGGCGTGCTAGCCACTAAGATGTTCTGTTTGTTGTTAGCGCAAAGCCTGTCCGAGCTAGTGTTGTTCCGCAGGACTGATACCAGCCGGGGTGGCAATGGCGTCGGCGATGACCGTTGAGCCAACCATGGCAACATTAAGTCCCCCTCTTGGTCTGATAATGATGCGGGCATCCTCTTTTGGCACTTGCGGCATTCTTTTCGCTCGGATGATGTTTTTACCATTTTCTCTATCGCGGGGCTTATTCTCGCCGCGTTTCAGCGCGCCATATGTTGGAGTGGGTTAGCGCGTACATGTTGACATATTGCTCCGCGAGTCGTGGCGGTTTGCCAGCCTTGATCTGTTCTGATTTTGTCCGGGGAAATGCCCTCCACCGACACTTGATATTCCATTGTTTAGCTAGAAAATGCAACTGAAGCGGCGGCGACGGCGTAGAAGAGAGCACCGTGCCAGCTGCGGGCCGCGCTAACGAGTGCGCGCCACGTCGGAGTTTACACTAAGATTATACTGTTACGCGAAGGACGAGTCAATAAGACGAACAACTATTTACAGGTTATAGTTACAACAGTGGTTGCAGCGCTGACCGGTTAGATTCACAGCGCGAGCCCAGCTCGTTCTTCCTCCTCTTTTCTAGAGTGATGACGCCCACGCGCCTCGTTCAAACAATCAAATACCACACGCGTGTAGCATAAGCCCCCGGCGGCAGAAGCGACTTCCCGGAGCGTCTAAATGTCATCCCTGGGAGGGTGATACTGCTTCAGTTGTGCACGATATCACTGGACTGGGAAGCAGATGGGGCGTCAGGGGCGATCTCGTAGGTGACGGGAGTCACGGCACGAGCACTCGGTACGGGCCTGTAACGAGACCGCAGTTTTTCTGACAGGCCGACCTGACGCGACGGAGACCATAGAAGCACCAAAGAACCAGGCGTGAAGTGCACGTCTCGGAGTCGCCGGTCGTACAAACGCCTTTGATTCTCTTGGAATTTCTTAAGGTGGTCACGGACAATTTCCCTTGCGTGGGCACAGCGGGCGATGGCGTCAAGTGCATATACAATGGTCGGTGCCGCGTGAACAGGGAGGGCTGTGTCCATGGGCAGTGCTGGTTCTCGGCCGAACAGAAGGAACAATGGGCAATAACCGGCTGTGTCTTGGCACGAGGAATTATATAAGCAAATGTGACAAACCGTAGAGCGAAGTTCCAGTCAGTGCGGTCCGAAGAGACATATTTCGCGAGCATGTCTGTGATAGTGCGATTGAGACGCTCCGTGAGGCCATTTGTTTGCGGATGGTATGACGTGGATAGCTTGTACCTCATGGCACACGACTGCAGGATGTCCGCGATAATCTTGATAGGAATGTCCGGCCACGGTCTGTAAGAAGTTGTCGCGGAGCTCTATGTAATAAAATCACGTCGCGTAGAAGAAAATCGGCGACATCTGTGGCGCAGCTTGTAGGAAGCGCTCAGGTGATGACGTAGCGCGTGACCACAGCGATCCACCTGTTCCCTGAGGTAGAAAGAGGAAAAGGGCCAAGTAAGTCCAAACCAACCCAAAAGAATGGTTCCGCGGGAATGTCGAGTGGTTGAAGGTACCCAACAGGGAGCGTCGATGGTGTCTTGCATCGCTAGCATTTCTCACACGCAGCTACGTATCTTCGAATGGAGCGAGCAAGCCCTGGCCAAAAGAAGCGTCGGCGGATCCGGTCGTAGGTACGGAACACACCCAGGTGACCGGCAGTGGGGAGGTCGTAAAGTTCGTGGAGAACAGCCGAGCGAAGGTGTTTAGGGATCACAAGGAGTAATGTAGTGCCGTCGGGGTGAACGTTGTGGCTGTAGAGTACGCCATCTTGAAATGTGAATAAGCGAAGGGAACGGTCTGCAAGTGACGATTCCAGGCGGTCACTGATGATACGCAAGGACGTGTCACTGCGCCGCTCGTCAGCGACACGGAACAGTGGAAAAACAGAGAGAACACAGGCGTCGGTGTCAGTATCAGACGTAGAAGTCACGTTTTCGACTTGGTAGCGAGAGAGGCAATCTGGGTCCTGGTGTTGGCGTCCCGAATTGTAAGTCACTGTGTATGGATATTCTTGTAGTCGGAGGTGCCCAGCGACCGAGCCGGCCAGTAGGATCCTTGAGCGACGAAAGCCAACAGAGCGCATGATGGTCTGTGATTACTGAGAAGGGCTTGCCATATAAATATGGGCGGAACTTTGAAACAGCCCAGACGAGAGCAAGACATTCGCGCTCGGTAATCCAATAGTTGCGCTCTGCAGTTGTCAGGAGCCGGCTAGCATACGCTCTAACGCGGTCGTGTCCGTGTTGGCGTTGCGATAAGACGGCGCCGATCTCATAACCACTGGCATCGGTTCGGACCTCTGTAGATGCGGACGGGTCAAAGTGTGCCAAGACCGGTGTATTGGTGAGAATCGTGATAGAGCGTGAAAATGCGACAGCCTGAGGGGAAGCCCACGTAAAAGGTACGTCTTTCTTCAGAAGTCCAGTGAGTGGTCGAGCGATTGCTGCTAAATCTTTCACGAACCGTCGGAAGTAAGAACAGAGCCCCACAAAACTCCGGACGTCTTTGACAGACTGAGGTAGAGGAAAAGCCGTTACTGCTCGAACCTTGTCCAGGTCGGGTTGTACTCCGGAAGCATCGACGAGATGGCCTAGCACTGTGATCTGTCAGCGCCCGAAGTGGAACTTCGATGAGTTTAATTGGAGCCCAGCCTTGCAGAAGACTTCAAGGATAGCTGCGACGCGCTCAAGGTGCGTCTCAAATGTAGGAAAAAACACAAGGACGTCGTCGAGGTAACAAAGGCAAGTTGACCATTTTAAACCTTCAAGCAGAGAGTCGATCATCCATTCGAACGTGGCGGGGGCATTGCATAAACCGAATGGCACAACCTTGAATTGGTAGAGCCCATCTGGAGGGACGAAAGCGGTCTTTTCTTGGTCTTGCTGATCGACGGAAATCTGCCAATAACCAGAGCAAAGGTCGATGGACGAAAAGTATTTGGCATCGTGAAGACAATCAAGAGCGTCGTCGATTCGTGGTAAAGGGTAAACGTCCTTTTTAGTAATTCGGTTTAGGTGGCGGTAATCAACGCAGCAACGCCACGTGACTTCTTTCTTTTTGACGAGCACGACCTGCGACGCCCAAGGACTCGACGAGGGCTCAACAATGTCTCTGACGAGCATCTTGTTTACCTCCTGCTGAATAACTTGCCGCTCTGCCGTAGACACGCGATACGGTCAGCGGTGAAGGCGAACAGCATCACCAGTGTTTATCCGATGCTTAACAAGGGACTTCTGACCAAGTGGTCGATTGTCAGTGTCAAATATGTCGCGGTAGGAAAGCAAAAGGCGATATAGGGAGGCTGCTTGGTCAGGTGCGAGGTCCGGAGCGACCATGGGACGTAATGGGCCGTCGATGTTCAAGGCATCCTGCGGGTAATCAGGAGGATCTGGAGACGCTTCGGCTGCAAAAGCAGTGACGTGGTCGCCTGTCACTGACCGGAGCGTGGCCACCGATATGCCTTCAGGTAACACTTGCTTCGTCAAGCCAAAATTGATAACGGGGAGACACATCCGATTAACGGCAAGGGCTACGACGGAGTGTGGCACAGAGAGGACGCGCGCCAGGAGGACATCACGAATAGGTGCGACGACATAGTCGCCATCAGGCACGGTTGCCGTTGAGGCCAATTCGACGAAGGTTAGGGCTTTTGGAGGTAAGTGAACAAACGCTATAGTGCAGAGGTTGTTCGGTTGTTCGGGACGAACGTTTGAAAGAAGAGGAAGCTCGAGGCACAGCGTACCGGTGGAATAGTCGATGAGGGCAGAAGGCGTCGTCAGAAAGTCGAGCCCGAAGATTAGGTCATGAGGGCAACTGGTAAGCACGGTGAACACGACTGGTACTTGGCGGCCAGCAATTCATATGCAAGCAGTGCACATATCCCTGACGGCAACAGTGGCGCCATTGGCGATGCGTACGGCTCGAGAGTTGGCAGGCGTAAGAACTTTTTTGAGGCGACGACATAGGTTAGCGCTCATTATGGACATTTGGGCTCCAGTATCAATTAATGCCGTCAACGGAACACCATCTACGTCTACTTCAATTAGGTTCGTGTTGGTGAGGAGCGTCAACAGAGGATTTGGACCGGACGAACGTGATGCAGCACTACCTCCAAGAGCTGCATGGCCTAAAATCCCGACAGCGGCGGCCTCATTCTGATGGAGGTGAAATGAAAAAGGGAAAAAAAAGGAAAGGAAAACGCTCGTGTGCCGTGCATAGTGTGCCCGTTAAAAAACCCCAGCTGGTCAAAATTAATCCGGAGTTCCCCACTGCGGCGTGCCTCATAATCAAATCGTGGTTTCGGCATGGCAGACCTCAGAATTTAATTAATTTATTCCCCCGTTCGCTCATGTTTGTTCTAAAATCCTTCTAAGGCTGGCTCAACCATGCGCAGTAGCAGACAACGAAGCAAGAGAAACCACAGGGGAGATTAATCGTAATATTTCATTGAAATGTAAAAATAATACAAAGGAAAATGAGAGAGCGAAAGAAAAGAACTTGACGCAGGTGAGGAGTTACTTTTTCGGCAATCTTTACGCTCACTTTAATTTCCCTTTGCCTTATTATTTCTACATTACAATTAAGCGTAACGGTTACCTTCCCCTGTGATTTCTCTGGCTCCATTGTCTCTCACTTCGTATGGTTGTGACGAAAAAAAGTCGAGCGCCTCGGATCCCCTTATCCTTCTCGCTCAATACGTTCGGCCGTGTTTTTTGGGCTGCCGCACTTCAATGAGACCGAAATGCGAAGAAAAATATCGGCAGCAGACGTGCTCCCGGCTGCATTGTTCAAGTAAATGCTCCGCAAAACAACTCGCAAGGCAGTGCCCTAACCTCGCAGCGAAATCGCGCGGACTGTTTATCATTATTACTGTCACTGTAGTGTGCGAGTAATAATCACGTGGGTTGTTTCGGACGCTTTCTGCCGCTGGAAAGGGCGATGTACGCTGAAGCGATACGACCGCAATCGCTGGGTAGGCCTGCCTCGAGTGCGCGCTTGTGCACCTCGCGACCAGTTGTCGTGCACGGTTCCCGCTCGTTCTCTCGCCTATTTCTGTCCAAAGACGAAAGTATAGTGAAACGCGTGGTTCCGTCTAGGCAGCATGGCCCGCTAACTTCACAGCGTATCGGTTCCGCCGCCTTTATGCTGGCACTGTGCTGCTGATCCCGAAATTGCGTGTTCGGCTCCTCGCCGCCGTGACCGCATTTTTCAGAATAACAAAAGCGCAAAAAAAAATGTTAGATTATGGGGGTTTTACGTGCCAAAACGTGTCTCACATTGCGTAGCACGTGTACACGAGAGCACATGCATGCGCGCGCCGGTTTCCCTTGCGTAAGAGACGCAGAGAGTTAAGCGGCGACGAATCTGGTGTTGATTGCATGCTTTTTGAGAACGAGACACCAGTACACGGGCACATCACCCACTGCGCTCTGAGCAGGCATTCTTTCGCCTCCTGCGTGTCATGACAGGGCTAGAGGGAGAGAGAGAGAAAACGATAGTCAGGTAGTTTTGGCTGCGCTACTCGGGTGAAAGGGGAGGAGTAGGAGGGCGTTGTTGGCCACTGGTGGGAGGAGTCATCCAGTGCGTCGACATTACGAACGGCAATAACGCTCGAGCCGCTTTCAAGGCTGATCGTGGATGAGGCCGTATTTCTGCGATCTATGCTTCCGCTAAAATGTTGCACATCCACGGGGCTGAACGCACAGCACAGCAAGAACTCAGCTGCTAAGGGGGGCGGGGGGGGGAGCAATGGTCGCAGCGGCGCCGGATGCTCAGCTTACATCCACGGAGGCAGCCCTTGGGGGAACCAGTCTTGGCAACGAGCAATTACCATGATTTGGTAAGGTTGCGCCCGGACATCGGTGCCTCCTAGAATTAATCCAAGCTTCCTGCAAGTCGCGTTACTGGCGATTCCGCTGAATTTCTGAATTTCAGAGACCGCATTGCAAAAAATAAAGGTCACGATATTTATTGCTAATTTACGGCACTATTATTTACGAAGACGGTATAGGCAGTGTATTAAGAAATAAAATGAAAATGCAGAGACAGAGAGAGTAGCACTTCTTTCACGGGGAAAAGGTTGGTTCCTCTGCTGAAAGCTCCAACGAGTAACAGCACAAATTAGAAGAGCTAATCAGAATAGCAGATATCTTCTATATACACCCAAAGTGTACTGCGGAAAATACCCGCACCATGCACTGCTAATGACCAACTAACATACTATCTCTAAGCTAAATGTGCGGTGTATAAGAGCGCGCACCGAAGTACGTTGGACAAACGGCACGTGACGTCCGTAAGCGAAAGCATCGCTAAGGTCCTTCATAGTCTAAATACGGTTCTTTGAAGCCGTTTATTTCAAACGTGAATCTCGTTACACGTGCGCAGGACGTTTTTAAAGAGATAAAGGTGGCCGTGGGGGAAAATGAAAAAGCGTGACAAGCGAGGGCGCTCCGTCAACAGGTGAGTGACAGGCCTATTTTATTCTAGGACCGCCTAGTGCCTATGGATACCATAGACAAGCGCTCAGCCCGTCACGCTGTTTGATCCGCGGCTCCGTTTAGGAACTTAATGACCTGAAAAAAACGCACCGCCGTTCGCGGGCTGCTCGTTGCCAATATCGCACTTCGTGCTGTGCCTAGCGCGCAGATTGGCTGTTCAGATTCTGATCTATTTATTGAACTGCGAGTAATACGTCCGTTCTTTACTTTAGGTATCGTCAACAAATATCCGGCGCGTTGATACATTTCAAATGAGCCATCATATACCTCGTATACATGAGACACAGGACAGCTACACACATGTCAAGCATGTTCGTGTTCTTGTCCTCTGGTTATTGCTGATGCACTTCAAACATGAGGGCCGCTTGAAGAACTCAGGAGAATGTTCAAAAGGAAGAAGCAACGCCCCTCAGTACAGACCGGTGTCTTGTGCCAGAGTCGGGCGACCCCACCTGCCCCAACTGCACTACCCTGGGGCAGGACGCCGATGTGTACCACCTGCTGTGGACGTATTCAGGCACACGACATCCGACCGAGCCCTTGTTCAGCTGGTATGGCCTCCTCAGTGACTGGCATGCTGAGTTTAGGAATTGGAGGCAAGCTACAATTACAGAGCCTTAACTGACTTTCGGCACGATGCGGGGTCGCATTCACTATTCACAGTTTTTTTTTTCTTCTTTACTATGCCATAAGGCAGCCCTGTTCGAAATATAAAAAAAAAAGATATAGGTAGTAAGTATTGTCATTCGCACGAGGTGACTAAAAATCTCAGTGCCCTTCCACTCTGTGAAGGATGACCAGCGAAGCTGTGTATGTGGGCCCCTTAATGGCGAACTGCGCCTCCGCCGCGGGTCGGCCCGGCATTGCACTATCTTCGGGGTCGGCCCACGTATGGGAATTGCTTAACGCCGCTTCACCTCCGCCGTGGGTCGGCCCGGCATTACACTATCTTCGGGATCAGCCCAGGTACTGGGAGTACTTAAAGCCTGCTTCACCTCCGCCGCGGGTCGGGCCGGTATTGCAATATCTCCGGTATCGGCCCACGTATGGGGAGTTTTTTACTTACCACAACGACACTAAAATTTCCTTGCACGGCAGAAGTATACAGCTTCGCTGTAAAAATGTATGCGATACAAAGAATGAAATAAAAGCAGCCGCTCCCGTGTTACTTTACTTTCGCACAAAACAATCACAGTGGCATGTCCAAATATTTAAAAGATTTATAGGTACGTTATAAGTGGTAGAGCAATGCTAGAGACAACCGATAAATTGTATTAAACCCTATGCAACTTGAACAGTCCTTCAACTCAGTTACGGAATAAAGTTACCAATGTATGATACGTTGAATGAGCGCATATTACTAAAACAGTAATCTTCAGGCCTTCATGTCAATTTTTAAGCTGCTCTAAGCGCTTGGTTACCAATCAGGGGCCAAATTCATAAACGTTTTCGTTCGCTAAAATTGTTTGACGTTAGCTAGTCGCTGTCGCTTATGTTATGTTCGTTTGCGATTACCCTCAGTCTGTTTTCAAATGTTTATACAACGTTTATAGATCTATAAACGTTGTGCGGCGTGACTATGCGAGGTCGTACTGCGGCGCTAGCCCGTTCTCTTTCTTTTTCGAGAAAGAGTATGATAACCGATTTTTTTTTTCAGTTGTGTTCGTTCCGTTCTCGACGACGCCCTCACACGTATTACGAAAATTTTGTACTCAAAAAAGCCATCGCATTCGTTTAATGCGATCCATCTCGGATATTATGGCTTTACAGGGCAAAAAGGCAATGCTGAAGCACATAGCTTGTTCATATGTATCATGCTGGTCCACCAACCGCAGTGATCGCTTTGTCAATTGAGCAGCTCCATCGACCTCATGCAGGAGGCTAGCGTAGACATATAGTGATTTCAAGCCTACTAGACTTGCAATGCGTGAGAACGACGCCAGTGTATCACAAACATTTGATAGCGCCTGCCGCTTAGATGTTTCGCGGTTGCCTTAGTTGGCCGTACACGAGTATGCGCTCTTATGTTTTAGTCCCTATGCCGAGCGACCAGATATTGAGCAGATTTATCATTTCATGCTGGTAACACAGAGACGCCGGTTCTCTTCGTTGAATTAAAACCGATATACGCGAAATAGTTCACAACACATACACACAGCGCGGCTGATAATGCGCGTCGCATGTTTGCGCCCCCAAGACATATTTCCGCGTACTGTAGTTACCGATGCACCGAAAGGCTTCCCTGACGACCTTAAACGAAGGGACATTGCGTAAATTTCACAAAGTGCGACCTAAAACATCTCGAAATCGTTCCGCAGCACGCGACAGCTATACTTTCAAGCAGCACCGCGCCGGATCGCACAAGCTAGAGAGGAGGAAAGGCTCGCCGGGCGCCCTTTCCTCCTCGCCCGATGAAAAAGACTATAGGACACGATGGTGTAGGCCCCTGAATTATGCAGCGAGAGCACAGCGCACACGAAACTATCAGCACTCGGCGCACTCTGTCCACGTCGCAGATCGCTTTCAAGATAGGGCTCGCGCGGCCGCGCCATACGCAGCCGCCGCAGGCGTACGGTTCAGAATGGTTCCATGCGGATGGATAAGGCGCTGAAGAGCGATAACGGCGTGCAATGATGGGAACGTTATCAGCGCACCTGGCGCCGCCACCGACATTAGTTTGCTCGCGTCATCAATTCACCTTGCGCCGCCGTCCGCAGCGGTTCGCGTCGCCGCAGCGCTGTCGTTTATACTGGTCGGATCAAGTTTCACAACATTGATAATCACACCGGGCTTATCTAAGTGGAACAATGCTTATGCATACTTCGACAACTCCCTAAGGAGTGTCTGCGTGATTTTTTTATTCTTAAGTTTATCAATTTCTACTATAACCAAATTATTTTGAAACAAGCAATCAAATATTCTCAGACCACATTAATGCAAACTAATATCGAGGGTCTCAATATTTGCGTGCGTGTTACCACATATCTTCAGGAGAAAAGGTCGTAGCTATCCCGAGGTGCGAAACGTTACAAGCTCAACCAAAATCTATCGCCGCTTCGTTCGCATTAAGGAATCTGTTCGTCAGCGCATTGCAATATTTGTGCAGGCAGACCTCTATATGCTTTCTTATCGGAGGGAATGCGCATTAGTTCAGTGAGAAGGAAAACGGTAGCACGAAAGAAACAAGGACGAGACTAGTACACAGGATCGGCGCTTAGTTCAGTTCAGTTTTACAGTAAGAGACCACATAATATAAAAGCGCTGTGTGCGCATTATACTCGGCGCATTTATTTGAAAGAAAGCGGGCCACCAGCAAGGACAACTGAATAAAAAGCTTAACCTGCGCAAGCGTGGTGCAGTGGTGAAGCCAGGGGGTGGCACGCCGAGCACGCCTTCCCCCTCGCCCGAAATTTATGTGATAGCATAGCGCCTAACTCTCTTTATTCACCTCTCACCTTCCCCGTCCCCAGACATGCGCGTGACCGCCCCCCCCCCCCTCCGAAAAATATTTCTGGCTACGCCACTGCGCGGTGGTAAGAATAAAAGAGGAATTGGGGCTTTTGCAGTTTGGTGCGGTTTACATATCATTCACTGAAGCGCTAAGGGCTCAATATCAATTTTGTGGCGTCTATGCTAAGCAAGTAACACGAAACTTCAGCGGGAACCTATTTCTATTGCTGATGTGTTTGTCCACGAGCTGAACAGCGCCGTCAATATACCTAGAGAACGACTTGAAGGCTGGGGAGGTTTGATTTGAACCATGGTAACCGCGGGTCATCCAGATCTACCACATTTCACTGATTGTAACAACAGTCCGCAAATTAAGCAACAGCAGGGCAATGATATATCTCATACTACCCTACACCCCCAAGGAAAATGCAGTATCATGTCCTGCCCTCCTCTCCCCCCCCCTCCCCCGGGAATGAGAAATCATGGTGTCATATTGCCGTCTATATGTATGCAACAAAAACATATTCGAGCATAGCATGTCAAATAGAGAGAATAAGACACAGAAACATATTATGTAGAAGAGTAAGGATAAAAGCAGCGGTCACATTCCAATGCGCTCTTTCAACTTATACTTTCATTCCCTGGAAAAGCATAGCAAAAGGCTATAGAATCGTGATGGTTGACATCACCCGCCGCGGTGGCTTAGCGACTATGTTTACTTCGTACAGTTGTCTAATAATTTGCTATCAAATGAAACCTCGCCTTTGGGGCGAAACTGTGACTTTTATGTTATTGATCTTTTATTTGTCTTATTGTTTATTTATTTATGTGTTATAGAATTCCGTACAGACCAGAACCGGCCACTCGCGGATCTGCAAGGGTAGTACAGATGTCTTTACATCTACACCGACTATATATATGCGTGCTGTGTCGTGGGGGGCGATGACGTAGGTTCCCTGAAACGCACGCCTGCTTGAGACCTCGAGAAATACGGCTTCGGTGGTAATAAAAGGAAGCGCAAATAGTCATAGTGGTTTTAATGGAGGTAGTTGTGAATACTAACAAATTTGTAGGCATTTTAAAAACTGTACATAGACATGACATAGCGAATTGTATTTCTCTGGAGACCGTTTTTCCGGCAGTGCACCTAATTAGGCTGTTGCTGATGATGATGATGACGACTAACTTTTATGTTTTTGAGCATGATAATGCTCATGCGGCAGGAAATAATATGGAAGAAAAGGCGACACGTACTAACAGCGCCAGGTGCAAGTGGCCGTAGAGATAGCCTTGAAAGTGTTCGCCTGTGAAGCCGGGGACGATGGCGCTCCTAATTATCCCTCACTGCGGTTTCTAACTAGATGGAGCACTTCTACACGCGTCAAGGCGGTATCACTTCCCACAACGTTGCTTTAGGCCGCTCATTTGTGTGAGGATGCAAGGGAGTGGTACGTATGTTAACTATAGTGTGCAGCGTGGCTGGACGGTGATAGAGAAAGAAAATTTCACAAACACGCATCAATGCTTTCTGATGAGATTTGTGTGTTATCTATGAGAGAAGCTGAGTCAGGAAAATTGGCTGCCGAAGAGTGGACACATTTGTGGCTCAATGTGACCAAGCCGACAGGTCCGACGCTAGGTTCAAGATTGAAGAAGCACGGCACCTAGTTTACTTTTTAACGTAGTTGTTTACCTTTTAACGTCAATGCAATAAAAGTAAGGTAAGTCTGTTCATAATCATAACTCTCGATGACTGATTGAGGCCTGCCGCCAAAAGACATACTACAAAACCTCATGGAATTTTGAAAACAATTAAACACTAATAGTAGAAGAAAACAGGGAAAAACAAGCAAGCTCCAGATGTGCAGCCTTTAATTATCTATGTGGCAATCTAGAGTTGTCTGATTAACTTGCACGAAGAAAGCTCGGAAGACATAAGCGGCCAATACCGACAGGAATAAAAAAAAATTTAACCTCCAAAGTTGTCCTACACGCCTGAAATATTGTCACGGCATTTCGAAGATAAAGAAATAATTGAAGGTGACAGAAAATCCGGCAGAACCCATATCGCGATGGCTGTCGACGTTAATGTGCATTAGCATTCAAGTAGGGTAGCGACATACTGCATTGCTAGAGACACTTTTATTTAGAATCTGTAGCGGTTATTGCTTTACATTAACCCACCGCAGTGGCTTAGCGGCTATGGTGTTGCGCTGTTAAGCACGAGGCCGCGGGATCACATCCCAGCCGCATTTTGATGAGAGCGAAACGCAAAAACGCCGGTGTCCCGTGCACTGGGAGCCCGTTAAATATCCCCTGGTGGTCGAAATTAATCCGGAGACCCCCACTACGGCGTGCCTCATAATCAAATCGTGGTTTTGGCACGTAGAACCCCAGAACTCATTCAATATTTGACATCAAGTGTCATCACACGTAGACACTCATTATTCACGATTAAACTGATACAGATGTGCGCACGCACGTAAGGACACGTGTTCAGCGTGCAAAAGGAGTGGTGGTGGTGGTGAGAGGGAATGACGAAGAATGCTGCTCAGCCTAGAACACAGTGCGCGGTAGTGAAGTATGAGATGCAAAAGGTGTGACGTAAATTCATAAACATGCCCGAGAATCGACTGTGAAATTGTCAAACAGAAGTTCGTGCCTACTTCCAATAAGCTAAGAATTCTAATATTTATAATATGGTTTGTTTTCGTGTTTTTACTGAAGATCTGCAGCGAGCACCATCAAAGTGTTCATTGGAAGCACCGGCTGTTCCTGTCGATCGCCGTTCTGCGGCTCACCTCCCCAATTTACACCCGCAATCCCCTCCAACGGTTTCTGCCCGTCCCCAAGCATGAGCAGTCGCGCGTAGAAAGGCAAATTAATCACGAAAGGACGAGCCTTTCACGTGGGGACGCACTCGTACATTTCTGACTTCAAGCAAACAACATTGTTTGACGTCAATTTGTTTTTTGAACGAACTCACGCAGGAAGTCTCCATCCGGCAGCTGTTGAACATGGCGCCTTTTCTAGGAAGGCGGAGCCTGTTCACGTGACCTCAAGCGTCAGTATATAAAAGCAAGCGCAGCCATCTCGTCGGCCTCTATTCGTAACGTAGTACGTTCGTGTGCGCTCGAAAGATTTTGGGTCAGGTTGTAATCATGGCATTGAATAATAATGTCGGGAACCACGTTATTACAAACGGAGAAGCGTTGCACGACGTACACGACAATGAAGAACTTGATGACGATTCGCTTGAGACGTTTCTCTTTAGTTCAGAATCCGTCGGCGAGGGACATACCGGTGAGTGGTTCATACATTCTTGGTTTCCTGCATTCGTGGGCTCTCTCTTTTTTATGGTATGTTGGTCTTAAGGCGTTTCGTGACCGTTCTGCAACACCGAAATATTTTCTGGCGCCTTTAGAGGGCCACTGTGGTGAGGAACTTTCCTATAATCAAAATAAAAGTGCCTCGCGCACATTTGGTTGCAAATAGCGCTAATTTGTTAACTCCCTGTCCACAAATCGTCGCGGAAAGCCGCGCGTATTTTGCCTCTCGAACAGCTGCATCGGCGCGGACACTTATACACACAATGTCTTAGCGCGACGGCGACGAGTCGCGCGTTATTTGTGGTGTTGAACACGTTTGTCTGTTAGGGTTAGCGCGCTTAATGAAAGGGCACACATGCTGCATTTGTCGGCGTTTTCGCGCCGCAACTGCGGAGCGCCGCCGAAATAGGTGGATGTATGTCGAGTTCTATACGCGCCGACGTCAAGGAGCAGTACTATTAGATTTAGTTCAATGATGGGGATTAACCACCGCCGAAACTTCGGCGCTCGATTACCAATCACGTGGTGCTGTTCCACTATGTTCACTCTTTCCGCGCGAACCTCGGCCGGTGTCATCCGCGCGATTCTCCACGATGCTCAGCTTCACTCTCCCAGTGCGTCGTTGATGCTCCTGCTGTTCGCATGCCGTCGCAGCGCCAAGAACGAGACCCTGATTGCTAACTTCGGCGATTAGCTGTTTCTTTTTCTGATAAGATGTCTAGTGGCGCCTGCTACAAAATTACTGAAGTGTCGGAATGACGCATGGGGCATTTGTGGCTGTGTTAATTCGCGGAATAAAACTACATTTTTACATTTATTTCGCATTTGCATTCGTGAAGCCGCGGATATCTATGCAGTCATACGAAATCGCAATGGCTCTGTTGAAATGGGCAAGGTTCTGACTGGTATTGTAGAAGTCGCGGGGCGCTTTTTTCGTTGCTGGGTGTACGTCGGAGACTTTCTCGCGCCAGCGGCGCTCGTGCTGAGTCAGTCAGGCCGGATTATGCCTCTCGCGCGCCTTACGGCGCTATACCTTCAAAATAACACTGATTTCCCCGGGGAGAACAGTAGGGGCCGTAATAGAGACCGGACCTGCTCTCCTGGAGAGCTATCTTCGCTCGTGCCAGGCTTTTCGTATGCTGCTCTGTGAACTTCCGAAAGCACTTTTGATGATCCGCGTTGAGTTAGACATCCTTCCGCAAATACATGTGGAAAAATTGGTAGGCGTGAGCCAAGGAGCTAGCGAAACGGAAGCAATAGCGACGTACCTTTAGGTACAGCGCTATTATAATCTAGGGTGGTTTCCTGAGGCCTCCATTTGCCGGTTATATGTGCCCTCATGTGGCAGTACTTGTGAAAAATTCAATATATCGTCGCGACGAGAAAAGCACCCAGCAAAGAAAACAGCGCCCCGCGAATTTTACATCAGTCAGAACCTTGCCTTTAAATGTATTTGAAGCCTCGTGCTTCCCTCGCTCGCTTTTCACCTCTCGTTGAGCATGTTGAATAGTGAAGGCGAACTCTTCATTACATGCTTGAATAATTATTTTTTTTTGTAAACCTCTGCAGTATTTTTTTTTTACTTTTAGCAATTTCCTAAAGGTCAAAAAGTTTGTTAAAACTGAACACAAAGTAGCACAGCACAATTGCAATAGCGCGAGAAAAAACTGAACAATACATAGTGGTGTATACTTTGTCTTCACGCCCTCGTGTTTTTCTTTTTTTCCGCGCCATTGTCGCAATTTTAAACATTTTTTATTGCATTTGCTCGTTGCATTGCACTTTGTTGCTCATGATGCATAGTTTTCAGAATTAAATTTTTTGGGGAGCATTGTGGGGATCACCAGGACCAGATTTGAGGCAGTGCTTCTAACTGTTATGTAGAAAAAGAAAAGGAAAACTTGAGCACATAAGGAATACCATACCATACCATACCACAGGGAACTGTAGCAATCATTCAGCCATCCTTCTGTGCTCTTTGAAAGCTGTCTGTTATGCTACACTTGCACGTTTCCCTGTTGTATACTTGCCTCTGGCTATGTAGCCATGTAGTACGTCATGGGTAGTGGCATTCTTAAACTGCATGGGGGTGATAATATTCTGAAGGTAAATGTGAAAGGAATTTGAGATTAGCAGTAAAAGGGATGCTAATTGTGAATTAAGCAATTCAGTTAGTGAATTCCAGCTGTAGTGGCATTACAGCAGTCATTTCTGGCTATCGCTGTTGTTTATAGCATGCATTAGGCCTGTGGTTGTAGTGGCTATGTGAAAATAGGTGTACTGCTGTGTTTTTATCTTTTCGTTTGCAGTTCAGGGTGTGGATCTTGTGGGAACTGGGCATATTGCAGCAGAGTGCCCATTGCATCATTTTGAGCTTATAGAACAAAAGGACTCGCTGATAATTCGACAGGCTTTTGGAAAATAGGTTACAAATAGTGCTAATGTTTCCTTCAGTTTTTCTGTGGGTGCAAGTCTACAAGTGCCAACTTTGTTGCAGATAAAATGTGTGATCAGATAAGTGACGCCATACTTGATGCCCATCTGAGACAAGACCCAAATGCCAAAGTAGCATGTGGTAAGTGTTTTGTTGCTGTTCACTCATTGTTCATAATTATTCATTTTCCACTCATCACACATGGATGGCAGTAAGTCCTGTGATGGCGGAAAATTGACTGGAGCACTTCCTTTTAATATCTGATTTTGAACAGCATTGTTCACTGTAGCCTCCTCTTTCCAGAAACGGCAACTAAAACTGGGATGATCATGGTGTTCGGAGAAATCACATCTGATGCAGTGGTTGACTACCAGCGTATTGTGAGGGAAACCGTCAAAAAAATAGGTTACGACTGCAGCACCAAAGGTAATGCCTATGTGATGCATTTTTCTTCTTTCAACTAACGCTTTTCCGCTTAGTGCATCATACTCTACTGCTGCTAATTGTTACTGCATGGCTTGTACAATAAGTGCCATGCTTGTCTCATTGTTGTGCTGCTCTACCCATTTAGCAAGCATGTTTAGCAGAGAAATGGGTTATGGTGGCACTACCCTGGAGCATTTTCTGGGAGGATTAATGGGTCCCGTTCCAAGCTAAGCCTAGCAGAAAATTAAGTTTGGTGCTGCCTTGTTTCCCAAAAACTTAGCTTCCCCTACAATGGTTGCTGGTTCCGGGCTTGTTTCTGTTGGTAATCACAATTGTCGGTTTGCACTTGCAATCGGTTTGCAATGTTTATGCAAGTTTCGGCTGTTCCCTTTTGCAGGTTTTGATTACAGAACATGCAATGTGTTGGTAGCTATTGAGCAACAAAGTCCTGAAATAGCAGCTGGTGTTCATCAGCAGAGAAAGGAAGAAGACATTGGGGCTGGAGATCAGGTGAGTAACATAGCCAATCAAGTAACATAGATTGACTTCTGAGAATTTTAGTGCTTTATTGTCGTTAGTGCCGATTTATTACATGGTGTATAGTACTTTCTTGCTTTGTTCATTGCATTGGGTGCACATTACAAGAACCCTATATAGATGAAATCTATATGGAGCCCTCAAAATGGGATGTCTCATAGCCCTTGTGTTGCTTTTGGGAGATTAAACCCCATCAATCGGTGTTCTTTTATTGCAGGGTCTTATGTTTGGCTATGCCACAGATGAGACAGAAGAGTGCATGCCACTGACTGTAGTGCTTGCACACAAGTTGAACAAGCGGCTGGCAGAGCTTCGCCGAGATGGCACCTTTCCTTGGGCAGGACCCGACTCCAAGACACAAGTAAGTGTGGCTGGATTGCCTGTACCCGGATGTGGACACCTGAAGCAGGCAGTTTATTGAATGTTGAACATTGGATAACAGCTGGGTTTTGAAAAATTGTCATTTCCACCCTCTTCAGCTGTTGCTTTTAACAGAGCAAAATGTTAAGGGGGACACTCAAGAGACATATTTGGATGTATATGTAAATTGATTTTTAAATAGGAAAAGGGTTGCATTTAGTGTGAGCATAAGCTTGGCAAGTCAGAAAAGGATAAACGAAAGGCAAGTGGGGCCACTGCCTTGAAGTTCCCACACAGCTCTCCATGGTTTTGGATTTTGACAGCATCTGATCAAGTCTACTTCATTGTTTAGCCAGGAGGAAGTATTGCATTGAACAAAAAACTGCAGTAACATGTTCGTGGAACTTTCCCTGTGCTAAATTGACCCGAACTTCACACTGGCGTACCAGTGCTGTAATTTTGGTGTGAAATTAAGACACAGTTCTTTGATAGTAATGAAGCTTTTCCTTCCAGATGAATGAACATGGTTTTGAAATAATACTTTACTGAATTTTGTTGCTCTTTATCGTCCCTTTACTTTTGCTAATAAAAGTTACCTTAGCAAAAGAGCTTTCATCAAAGCTGGAAAAGGTCCGTCAGTAAATAGCATTGAGAACAGTTACTTAAAAAAGTTCTGAAACAAAAAGCCTTGCTTTTCTTTTCTCCCTCTATGTTCTTTATTTTTCTTTTACTTTCTTAGAAATTTCAACTCCATAATTATCGCTTGAGGCCTCAGTTCTTTGAACATGCAATAAATAATTGACTGTCCTTTAATTTCACCAGTTCAAAATCTTGGCTTTCTGGCATAGGGGGTGTTGAGCAGGATTATGTTGTGCAAAGTGGAGGTTGTGGTTGCGAGGCATTGCAATACCACAGAGGTGTGCATCAGTCAGTTCGAAGAAGTGGTCTTGAGCCACACTGTGACTTCGCTACCAAGTGCTGGGTTCATGTTGCCATATTTGCTATTCTTTCTTCACTCTGCACTTCTGTGCATTCTGCATGGATTAAGCATAGACCTCTGCTGTATCGGCTCTCAGAATGTCCTCTTGCCTTCTTTCCCCTATTGTCCAGCCGAGTGCTTATGTTTGGCTTTCAGAGGCGGTCACGGTGTGACCTGCAACCTCTCACCCAGATTAACTTGCGTGGCAGTGGGGACGCCACGTGGCAACCACCTTTGGTTTCTATGATACAATAATAATTTTAAAAATCTCAGCATAACGAACGGTTTGAATTTGGGCTGGTTGCATTAAAAGATAGAAAATTATTTGTTGTGCATTTGAAATAAATTGGTTTCACACTATGGTTAGAAAAAAAATAAAGCAATAAAAGGGGGGGGGGATTTTAATTTCTCAATGACCGCTTGTGGCCAGACCTGTTGAGAACAGCTGGTCCCTGTGATAGCTTATTCAGAAAACCACTTCAACCACTGGCGAAGTGCTTGGACCAATGGCAAAAAAGAAAAAGAATTTGCATAGAATCGTCTTGGTCTGTGTTTTGTTTAGAGCCTCCTGAAAATTTTGACACGCCGCTGTTCCGGCAACAGCGTGCCGGTGTGCTCTGCGACCAGCTTTTTTACCTTGATCTATCGTAGACCTCACTCTGTGTGGCGGGATGTGCGGCTTGTCTTGGCTGGTCTCTCTTCTTGTAAGTTCTCGTGCATTGCGAGAGTCACGTGGGTTACGTGACCTCTTAGGGGCAGCGATGTTTTCGGCCGCCCCAACAACCCAAGGATGCAAGTAGACGTAGCGGTGTGCATGTGCGCAGCATCGTCACCCCTAGTTCTTGTGTACGCAAGCTGCATGTGTCCCCTAAAACAGAACACTCTAGTGAGGCACAATGTGCTTACTCTCGGTGTCCTTCCGTACCCAGTATCTTGGGTCTCTTTTCTTTCAGCTACACATACTGTGGTTGCATGCAGTGGCAGCAACTGTCTATGAACAGCATAATGTAAAGCTTCCCTCCACACCAAAAGTTCATTTTTCTGCTGTGGTAACAGGATTGAGCCTAAATTTGGTGATGCACTGGCTTCTACAAGCGCTTGTGCAGTGGCATGCTACTTTGCTTATTCCGAAGAACGGTGGTAAGAACGCATGCTTCTTCAGTAGCTATACAGATGTTCTGTACTGCACAATCTCATGCTACAGACATCGCACTGCCCCCAATTATTAAGGCATGTATGTGCTGCCACGGTGAAAGTTTCATTAGTGCACGGAGTAAAACATTTAGGAGGTGAAACTCTCATCAGCGGGAGCAAGCGCGGGCGACCAGATAAGGTCACAATTGTTGTATGCGCCGACGGGGCCGTATACAGTGACGGCGCCATGCGGCGCGTCGTAGAAGCCGCAGCGAAAAAAAAAAATGCAGCGCCCGGGCAGGCTGCTCTGGCGCGCTCTCAACGGCGGTAATTTCTTTCCAGGCTGCCAGGCGCTGCCAGCACGATGACGGCTCCGCGGGCTTGTGACCTTTTCTGGTCGCCGCAAACAGCAGTTTCCTCTCCTAAATGTTTCTTGCTCCGTGCATTAGTGCAAGCACTCCATTGCACTGAAGCTGTGAGGCAGAAATGGGAAAGAAAAAAACTGACCTCAAATCATAACATTCAAAACACTCTTTTGCTGTGTTGGAAGTCCTAGCCCCAGTTGCAACTTGACTTAATAATACTGGGCCTTGTTGGCTTCATTGTCGCTTCCAGTGACGAATGCAGCAATTACTTCTATTGCCATTAGGGCCGTCTCTCGAGTAAGCTGCAGCAGTTTTGCAAGGGTGCATCCTTTACCCGCAGAGCCCGAGTGTTCAGCTTCACACACCCAATTGGAGTCTTCAGAAGCACTGAAGCTTCTGTCCAATGAGGTTTTCCCATTTCAGCAGACAACACTGCCTTCTGCGATGGCTTAACGGCTATGGTGTTGCGCTGCTACGTAAATGGTCGCGGGATCAAATTCCCGGTCGCCGTGGACACATTTCGATGGGGGTGAAATGCAAAAGCGCCCGTGTCCTGTGCATTGGGTGCACATTAAAGATCCTGTGGTAGTCAGAATTAATCAAATTGTGGCTTTGGCATGTAAAACCCCAGAATTCAATTTATGAGTGTGTCAAGGCATTTTCGTTGCTAGACGAGCCTGACATGCACTCCAACACTACAGACCATGCAACTGACTAATTCAACAAATAAGGTGGCACCACTGACTCTGGCTAGACAATTTAGTGAAAGCCAACTCCAGCCAGCTTTGCACTTCTGAATCTTTGGCTGAACCATGAAATGTCAATTCCACATGTATACTGCAACACTAAGATGCCATTTGTAGGTCAACTCTGTGTATAAGTCAGTTCCCTAGTTTGGAACACTGTTTTAAAATGAAATGGTGAACTCGTTTATACTGCAATGCACTGTAATCATCAGACATGCAGGTACGACTAGTTCTGTAACCACGTTCCTCCATTCTTGCCTTGCAGGTGACATGCGAGTACTATTTCGACCATGGCAGGGCAGTGCCCATTAGAGTGCACACAGTTGTGGTGTCGACGCAGCATTCAGAGGACATTACGCTTGATGAACTTCGTAAACAAGTGATGGAGCGTGTCGTCAAGGAAGTGATCCCAGCAAAATATTTGGATCGTCGCACAGTTTATCACATCAACCCCTGTGGAAAGTTTGTGCAGGCTGGTCCCATGGTGAGCTTTAATAACTTCTGCTGGTATTCATGAGATAGAGAAAGGGGTAAGTGCCGAAAAGTGGAGATTTCGGCCCGAGTGAAGTGCCTCTGGCCTGCTACTCTACGCTGGAAAATAGGTGTGGTGTAACAACAGAGATAGGATGTGAAGAGGAAGGCTGGTGGTAGATGAAAGCTGCACATTTGCTGCTGTGCCATGCGTATGTGCACGCTTTACAGTATCTGCATCTTTGTGGGCAGATGTCGAGGCTACCACAGCGTAGCCAGGAGACAGTCTATAGTGTAGTACAGTGCAGTCCACTTATAACGATACCACATATAACAATTATATCGGTTATAACAATGAGTTGACTTCAGAGTATCAGTTTATGCATTAGGGCTATAAGGAAAAAAAAACATAACGATATGTTATTCACCGCATATTGGATATAATGATCGAAATTCTGCCTTTTGGGCGGCGTTTTCCATGCTGAATAATCGTGCAACTTGCTTTGAAAAGTTTGCCTACGCGAGTTTGTATCTGCCGCCATTACCGTGCAATGTGTCCCGCCAGTGCGCCGATTCAGAGCATCGCAAGTGGGCGCAGCGGGCCTCAACATGGTGCCAGCTGCTTCGCGTCTGCGTCGCCGGCGAGCATCCAGAGAGAGGGAGAAAAAAAAAAGCGAGATGCACATTGCGCCTGTGCTCTTTCTATAATCTCCCTCTTCCTCGGGGAGCGCAGAAGCAGCGGTCGGTGCGCCAACAAAGTGCAAAGCTGTATCAAGTGGGACGAAGCTACAAATTTTGCAAGACTCGCGTAGTCGATGATATCGACGATTGTCAAAACCGCGAGCGCCACGATCATAAAGGCTAGAAGCAGTGACCGTGCCGATGAGCGGAAACAGCGGGCCTTGTGCGCTAGGGCGAAACCCTACGTGTGAAAACAACACGGTGGTAGCTGCTGACATTGCCAAACTGTACAAGCATGTCACTACTGGCGATAAAATAGGTGGTGCTTCAGTGGAGCAGTTTCTGAGTGCAGATAGTGCTGCCTCGTTCTGCGAAGAATCTCCAATGGGGCGGTCATTGTCACGACAGATGGCGCCGTTGTGCGATGGAGGTGACGAGGTTGACAGTGGCCCGTCTTTGAATCCAACCCCAATGTTCACTCAAAGTGCACTGTCCTCGATAGTCGCTCATTGATTTCATGCACGCTAAATTATAGCTGCCACTGTTCGCGCAGCTGCTCTATGTGATGCACACCACAATTGTGAATCTGAAACTTCCGCGAAAGCAAGTGTAGATTTCTGACTATTTCAGTGTGCCTAACATTTGACAGGCTGTTTAAGAGGTACAAATAAACATATTACTTTTTTTCTACGTCACTTCTTTATCGTAAGTGGCAAATTTGCTTTCGGAGCTACAGAAGTATGTTTGGCAGCTTTTTCATTTTTTACAGCAGTCCAGATAAAGCGATGATTGGTTATGACGATCGGATTTTTCATTCTTCTTGATATCGTTATGAGTGGACTGCACTGTATATAGCATAGCAGAGGCATGCCTTCTGGCCTATGCAGACAGCGCTTCTCATGCGGGAAACTTTCATGTAGCTGGCATATGGAATTCGGATGTGTTGTGTCATTTGTAGGCTTCATTTACACTGAACCAACACTTGAGTCTGACATAGCTGTTAATACTACAAATGACAAAGCGCATTTGAATGACAATTGATCAGATATGTCATATTTAATAGCTGATGCTTTCCTCGTCCCATCATGACAAGAGGCACATTTGAGGTTTTTCCTTCCCAAATGTCACAATAAAGTTTGTAAGCATCTAATTTTTCGAACTTCCTAGGAACTGTGAAGGCATCCGAAATATCGGCAGTCTAAATGCATGCCTTTAACTGCCTTCCAAAGCATTAAAGGGCAGCCACTGCAATTATTAGGCAGTCTCCTTGCTCATACTGAAACAGGCATTGTCCTGTGACAGTGGCCCCCTTGCATTGGTGCATTCTTTATGCAACACTTTGGACTGTTGCCATGCTTTTAACGTTTCACCGGAGCCGCAGAACATGCCAGGATCGCGGAGTTGCCCCAGTACGACCGTTGGCAGGCACTGATGTTGGCAATAATGACATGGGTAGAGTCGGTGCAAGTGCCCAGAATGGCAAATCTTATAAATGAAAGAGCACCGAACAGCAGGCGGCTTGATGGGTAACGTTGAAGCAGCTAGGCCTTACTACTCCTACTGCTGCCTGTGGGTTGGCAGTGGTAGCTTCAATTAATATGGGAAAGAGGTCGCAAGAAAAAGTCTGAGAAATAAGACGGCTCAGGGTTTCACGGTCCAAAATTTCAAACAAGGCGAAGGTGTTTGAATTATCAGGCATTTCCTAAAATAGGTTGTTGACTGTATTGACATGTTTTTTGTATTTATTCTGTTGATGTCTGTAAATGTGTAGAACATACATTGGCAAGCACTAGTTATTCCACTGAACTGAAGTGCAGTAGACTTCGTTGATATGATGTTTCGGTTAATTTGATTCTGACCGAAGGTTCCTGCCGGCGCCCATACATTTCTGTGGGCCCAAACTTTCATTATTTCAATCCTAAACATTGGCCTTCACCAGATAATTTAGACTTGACCAGTCTGTATGCATGTTCATGATTCTTGTGGTGCCCCAGTAGTGACCCCTATAGTAGCAGCAATCTTGGCAGAATTTAGAACGGTGAATGCTGTCCTCTAAACCCAACATATCCTGTCGGAAACTCCTACTTTCGTCCTGCTCTAGGATGATTTTGAAGCAATAACTATGGTTCACAATGTTCAATTAGTCTCCCAATTCGAATATGTGCCATTTTCTTCTAAGAAAACTGTGCCAAAAATTGCCTGTGTGGTGCAATTGAATATGAAACCAAAACTGCATGTGCTTTACTGCATAACATGGCTGTAATGGGGCAAACTTTAAAAATAGTAACTTTGAAAAAACTTGCAGTGAAGCTGACTTTAAGAAACTGGCTGCCATTGTGCAACACAGATAACCCTTGCCCATTTTTCTTACCAAATAATTGTGTGCACCTTAGATTTCCTTTTTATTTTTTTTTTACAGGCTTCAATGTCATTTCTATGTTAGTTACTGACACAGAGAAAATGGGTGCATGTTTGATTCGGAGGAGTGTTAGAAAAGTGTAAATTGTTTAATTTGACCTGCCAGATAATTTGAGCGATCTCGTTGCTCCCGTGAGGTTCGAATTAAGGGGAGACACTGCTATATAAAAAATCTTTATTTTCCAATATATACTAATCAAACTCGTCGGTCTTACTGATATTTTTGCGCAGATTTCAAATTTTCACTTAGTTTTGGTGTAGCTGAATGATTTCTTAAGGTAATTAACATTTAATTCCTTTTGTTAGCGGCCTCAAATAAAAATAAATGGCACAACAGAAAATTACTTGTAAGGCATGGTTAGATAACGTAAGGAGTAAGGATTGAAGTTTAGTAAACACTTTTTTGATGTGACCATTAATAGATACTTTACAACCCATTGAATGTAAGCCCACAACCTGTGGCACAAAATGTAGCAAAATAATTAATTTCTGAAATGAATGGTAAGAAATCTGCTTGCTATCTTTCATAGAGTACACATTAGACTTCATTCTGCAAAAAGAATTTCAGTTCTGTTTTAGGTGCTGAGATATTGAGACCTCAATATTGCATGGAGCCAAAAATTTGTGTTTTGAGAAAAATGCAAAAAACAAACAGCACAAAATGTAATGAAAATAAATAAATGTTTTGCACATATTTACACATGTACATTCCTAATAACCACCAGGAATGTAGTCTAATAGCCTTCTGCTGTTGAAATGGCATCTTTTCAGTGCCCCTTGAACACAGTCGGCCAAGGAATGACTCACTTCTTCGGCCGCATGAATTGCTGCAGGGGCCAATTTTTTTCATGTAGTTCTGCCACGTCTTGTTGTGGAGACCGTGGTTGGAAATGTTCATCACGGAAAAAATATTAAGTGCTGTCTGCTGGTTCCCAGTGCACTGCATAGCACGCGCTGCCAACATATTTACAACGAACGGGTTCACCGTCTGATTGCCGCTTACGTGCGGCGAGTTCCATGTGGACGCGATGTCTTTGCAGTTGGAACATGAGAGCGCAAGTTTCACAGCGAGGCCGTATTCTCGCTCGCCTTTCTTGAACTCAATGTTGCCGCTATCACGCGCTGTGCACTCTGCAGACCTCAAAAGCTGGTTTTGCAGATCCAAATTGACGATCGTGAATGCTGTCTCGGTTAAAACAATCCGATTTCCGCTTCGTCGCTGCCATTGATGCGAGTTCTTGAAGTTTTTCCTCGGTTCGAATACTTTTCTGCTCCACATTGGAAGGCTGCAGCATCACAGTGTCACGGCGGACGCGGACGCTGTCGGCTTCATGAGCTGGTGCACGTGCTGGACCCATGCCGTTGTCGCCAACTTCCACTCTATGTAGCCTCTACATCACCCTCGCCGCATCTTGTACCAACCATCGATTTCTTCCGCTTTTTGCTGAATTTGTTCAGCATATGAAACTTTCTCGCTGATCTGGGCATTGTTACGTTTCTCAGTCGCTGCACGCAGTTTTTCAAAATGGCGTCACAGCGCGACGGCGGCGCGTGGGTCGGCTCGCTTAGCAGACGACACCAGCCAGCTCCGCCAATCGGGTGGCGCGGTCTTCTCACGTGGGCTCGTTCAGCCAATAGGGAAAAAATAATGTGCTTTTCTTTATTGATTTATTTTGCACCATCCAATGGTCGAAACTGGGCGGCGGTGGCGGGAAACTTGAGCAGGAAGGCAGCTCTTTTAAACGAGACCGAGATGGCGGCGATAGGCAGCGTGAAGCGGCAGCTGCGCAATGGAAAGAAAGGGTCGTTTTGGGGTTCATTTTGGCTGGAATTCAGCCAGAACTCATTGCGCAAATTATTATTTCGCCTAAAATACTGATTCTAGAAATGGGAAACTTGGCAGATAGGTAGAAAAATAGTTGTAGATTTCGAAAATAACACTTCCAAAATCTAGATTTTTTTTTTGTTTTTTGTTTTTGTTTTTAAGACCCGTGTGCCCCCTTAACGGAAGTGAGCTGTGCTAATATTAAGCAGAAGGAACAACACAATGGAATGGAAGACTACAAAAATGAATTGTTAGTCATGCACGTCCATGTATTACAGCCAATCACGGGTAGTTGTATCAAACCCGCACATATGGAGATATTGTCTATATTAACAGTTGTCACATCCCCTTGGTAAATCCATGCAAAAATATAGAACTTTACTATGCATGTACTAAACACCTTTCACCGCTGCATTCAATATTGTATTGCAAGGGAGCTTCTCCTTTTGAGGCCACGATCACTTCTCGTGTCAACCGAAATATTCTGTGCAGATGAAGCGGCATTGCTTTGGTAGATGATATCAATAAGACATTGAATCTGAAGGGCAGTACAGATTGAGGACAAATGCACAAGTTGCGTAACTCAGTTTTGCTTGCTGCAAATGTGGATGGCTTATGCAAACTGCAGCCATTCATTATCTGCAAGTGCAGATTTTCATGTTGCTTCAACAGCGCTGAAGGCCTCCCTGTTTGATGTACATTTCACAAGAAAGTGTGACTGATACTCAATCTTTCCACTGCCAAGCTCTGTGCATGGCATCCTGAACTGTAGATGTCTGTGCCACAAGGTTTGTCTTACAGACAAGGAGTGTCCAAGAGCAGCATTTTAGGATTTTGCAAGGGGTCACAATGAATCCAACCTGTTCTCGAATGGATTTTGACATTACAGTTTGAGTTTAACAAAACCGCCACATTCACACTTTGTGAAAAAGAAAGCATAGTGGCAATGGTGTGCAAACTTGTTGCTGTTAAAGAGTTACTATGTATGCAGGAGCATTAATTGCAGTGTGGCTTACAGGCTCACAGTCTGCACTGAATGTGCTTCATTCATATTTGCAGGGTTATATGTATGCAGGGGTGGAGTTGGATTTTCTGCAATCTGAAAGCAATTTCCGCCTCGGTGACTCATTGACAGCTTACGACGGTTGGTTGTTTAAGCAGTGTATTGTAATGGCCACACAACCGGGCACATACGCACTCAATTTGCAGTGCAAGTGCGCTAATGGTGGCATGGTGCATATTCAAGCAGATCTGTCTTGCTTCTGTGCTGCATCTACTTCTGCCTCTTATCCATGACAAAAACGTGCAATAAGCACCTTGTGTCCAGACATTGCAATTAGCATTGCAATCAGTATACCAAAGACCATTCTGCAGTGTGAGGGACTTGCAACATTTGTGTGCAAAAAAAAAAAATGGAAATATATATGCATTTGACGTGTCCTTGAAGAAAAAAAGAGTGAAATTCCACTTCACAATCTCTGGAAACTTGGGAGACAAAGTTTTCGGATAACTTTCAGATCGGCATATTTTGTAATCAGATTTATCATTATATCAAACTTTTTCATGATCCTCTTGACGTTCGATATATCGAAGATTGACTACTAATTTCTAAGTAAAAACATATTGTTCGGCCCAGTGGGATAACAAAAACTAGGCCAAAAGATTTAACATAAGATATTCAAGTTCTTAATCGATGAGAAGTTCACAAGAATGTGTTGCACATGTACAGCAGAACCTTGTTCATACATTTTGCGGAAAAAATTGCTAACTAGGAATACGTACAATGTGAGGTCACTTAAAAAATTAGGGCTCAACCGCAGTTGACATCAGCGTAATGTAAAGAGTTTTGCGAATCATTGCAGCAGGAAAGTCCGGCGCACACCGATCTGGTGGGGTCCCGAGATGTGCATTTTCGTTTTTGTGGCTTTGGCAAGTTTACAATTGCATTCCTCGAATTTGGCCTGGGTCAACAGCTTCTTCGGTCTGAGCATTTTGCTGAGGAGCTTTAACATGCCCACGCAGTGAGAATCGTTTTAGCATGAGATGACACCGACACACGTCAAACGTGAAACTGGTGGATCCCCAATGGCCCCTTATGTGCGTTGTTTCGAGACGAGGATGGGAAACCGAAATGGAATCTAGCTTTCACCAGAGTGAAACATCATGCTTCCTTCATGCTGCCTGTAGGAGGGAAGGCAGAGCATTTCGTTTATAGCCTACTAAAAGCATGCAGTACACTTCCAATGCCACACGTGCTGTGAAACAGGTAGGTAAAGATGCTTAAAGCAATAGGATTGACAGCGATGATTGGTGCCAGGAAATTGTGCGAAACGAGATGGTATCAACAACGGTCTGTAATTTTACATAAAAGCACTCATCCAGAAGATTTAGCTTTATATGTGAAATATTAACCACTTCTGATCATTGCTTGCATAGCTGCTGCCTACACACACTGCCGAAAAAGAGTACATCTGTGACCACTAGAACTTTCTGTTAACTGTCATCAGGCTGTGTAGTTGACATAGAGCACAACAGATTGATAGCATGCTGTCTTAAGTATTTCCAAGCATACAATGTTTATTCGAATGTAAGGCAATGTTTCTTCTCTTTCTTTTTGAAGGCCTTAACCTCGGAAGTCCCCCTTCCCCACACCTTATATGTGAGGTTGACAGGCTTGCATACCATTTCAGTATGTTGGCAGCAACACCATATTTCTAGCTTCTAAATGGCAACAAAAATTGTGCCTTTAACCTTCAGCAGTCAATGTTGTTCATTGTCGCACCACTAAAGGCTATGCCTTCAATCTTTGTTGTCAACGAGCTGCAAAGTGCTGCCTTGGCATCTGGTAGAGAGCAGTTGTGGAACTTTCCATATACATAGAGTAATGTTAACTGTAGTCGGCAATTGCCTTTCTTTTTTTTTCCTATACGTCTGTTTCTTTTGTTTAAAGTGAGCAGTAGTGACACGTTCTCTGGTGACTGTTCTTCTGATACGACTATCCGTCACTTAAAATTGCCAGGCAGCTTCAAATTGCGCCAGCTCCACCCTTGCTGTCTGCATCAACAGGAGTTCTGGATGAATAAACAAGTGCCAGGCAGTGAAAGTTGCCAAGAAACCTGTGATTGTTTGGCTTGCAGAAAGCAGTCAACCTCTTTTCGAGTTGCGAGGTGGCGCAGCTTTAGTGCAACCACTGGCAATACTTTCTTGGCTACTTGTAGTTTTTGTTTTTTCCCACAGACTCCGTTATTTGTCGTCGAGGCGATCCCCGCGGAGTCTGAATAATTGGTCGGCTATTATATACCATTTTATACAGTCTACATTTTTCAAATTATCTGGTCGATCGAATTAAACAAGATGTGAAAAAAGTGCCATAACACACTGCTGATTCATTTGACATTATTGGCCAGATTCTAAAACGCGCCTGTATCAAATGTGTGCCAACTTTCCGAGTCCAAAGTATGAAAGTAACTTAGAAATGTCATTAAGGCTCCTTCACAAAGTAGAAGCCCAACGCGCACTCGATTTTCTTTAGCAAGAAAAAGAAATAAGGTTAAGGCTTTAATATATGTCGCATAATGGCGCAGCTGCTTTCGGAAAGACATCATCAGCCTGGTTACGCCCACTGCAGGGCCAAGGCCTCCCCCATACTTCTCCAACCACCCCGGTCATGTACTAATTGTGGCCATGTTGTCCCTGCAAACTTCTTAATCTCATCCGCCCACCTAACTTTCTGCCGCCCTCTGCTACGCTTCCCTTCCCTTGGAATCCAGTCCGTAACGCTTAATGACCATCGGTTATCTTCCCTCCTCATTACAGGTCCTGCCCATGCCCCCCCCCCCCCCCCACTTCTTTTTCTTGATTTCAACTAAGATATCATTAACTCGCGTTTGTTCCCTCACCCAATCTGCTCTTTTCTTATCCCTTAACGTTACACCCATCATTCTTCTTTCCATAGCTCGTTGTGTCGTCCTCAATTTAAGCAGAACCCTTCTCGGAAGCCTCCAGGTTTCTGCCCCGTACGTGAGTACTGTTAAGACACAGCTGTTATATACTTTTCTCTTGAGAGATAATGGTAACCTGCTGTTCATGATCGGAGAATGCCTGCCAAACGCACCCCAGCCCATTCTTATTCTTATGATCCGGATCCGCAGTCACTACCTGTCCTAAGTAGATGTATTCCCTTACCACTTCCAGTGCCTCACTACCTATCGTAAACTGCTGTTCTCTTCCGAGACTGTTAAACATTACTTTAGTTTTCTGCAGATTAATTTTTAGACCCACCCTTCGGCTTTGCCTGTCCAGATCCGCGAGCATGCATTGCAATTGGTCCCCTGAGTTACTAAGCAAGGCAATATCATCAGTGAATCGCAAGTTACTAAGGTATTCTCCATTAACTCTTATCCCCAATTCTTCCCAATCCAGGTCTGTGAATAGCATTGGAGAGATCGTATCTCCCTGCCAGACGCCTTTCTTTATTGGGATTTTGTTGCTTTCTTTATGGAGGACTACGGTGGTGGTGGTGAAAACTTTTTAATTGCTGCAAGAGAGTTTGGGAGCCACAGAGTGGCCCCGCTACATGGTCGGCGTCCCTAGTCCGGGACATCGCATGACAATGCCCCGTCTCTCGCCCGTTTCACCAGAGCCCTTTGGGACTCAAGCGAGGAGCAGTTGAGGAGGGCAGTCTCCCATGCCTCTCTGGAAGGGGTAGGGGAAGGGGGGAGGTGGGGATTTTGAGTACATGCCCACACCATGTGGAAGATATCGCAGGTCTCCCCACAGTGCGGGCATCGCCCATCCGTGTTAGGATCGTAATGCTTTAAGATTGCAGGACAGAGCAGAGTACCTGTCTGCAGGCGCCTTAAAGTTCGCTCCTCCGTCTTACTCAGCCCCTTGGCAGGGGCTGGGAAAAGGCGGTGGTTGTCGCTATAATGCGTTATTATTTCCCTGAATCGCAGCAGCGGCTGGTTAGTCTCCGAGCCAGAAGAGCTGGGATGAGGAGCCCGGTAAATAAGCGCTCGGGCAGCCGCGTCAGCGGCCTCATTACCTCGTACGCCCTGATGGCCAGAAGCCCAAATGATTCTTTTCGGTGTTGGATCAGTGGCAGTCCGTCTTAGAATGCAAGCAGCTAAGGGGGAGATCTCCCCAGCCAAGTAATGATCACATGCTTTTCGGGAGTCCGTAATGATGATTCTCGAATTGGCGTGGGCGGCAGCAAGCGCTATCGCTACTTCCTCGGCTCGCATTGAATTAGGACTACGGTGGCTGTGGAGCCGCTATACATATCTTTCAGTATTTTTACATACGGCTCGTCTACACCCTGATTCCGCAATGCCTCCATGACTGCTGAGGTTTCGACTGAATCAAACGCTTTCTCGTAATCGATGAACGCTATATATAAAGGTTGGTTATATTCCGCACATTTTTCTATCACCTGCTTGATAGTGTGAATATGGTCTATTGTTGAGTAGCCTTTACGGAATCCTGCCTGGTCCTTTGGTTGACAGAAGTCTAAGGTGTTCCTGATTCTATTTGCGATTACCTTAGTAAATAGTTTGTAGGCAACTGACAGTAAGCTGATTGGTCTATATTTTTTCAAGTCTTTGGCGTCCCCTTTCTTATGGATTAGGATTATGTTAGCGTTCTTCCAAGATTCCGGTACGCTCGAGGTCATGAGGCATTGCGTATACAGTGTGGCCAGTTTCTCTAGAACAATCTGCCCGCCATCCTTCAACAAATCTGCTGTTACCTTATCCTCCCCAGCTGCCTTCCCCCTTTGCATAGCTTCCAAGGCTTTCTTTACTTCTTCCGGCGTTACCTGTGGGATTTCGAATTCCTCTGGACTAATTTCTTTTCCATTATCGTCGAGGGTGCCACTGGTACTGTATAAATCTCTATAGAAATCCTCAGCCACTTGAACTATCTCATCCATATTAGTAATGATATAGCCGGCTTTGTCTCTTAACGCATACATCTGATTCTTGCCAATTCCTAGTTTCATCTTCACTGCTTTTAGGCTTCCTCCGTTCCTGAGAGCATGTTCAATTCTATCCATATTATACTTCCTTATGTCAGCTGGCTTACGCTTGTTGATTAACTTCGAAAGTTCTGCAAGTTCTATTCTAGCTGTAGGGTTAGGGGCTTTCATACATTGGCGTTTCTTGATCAGATCTTTCGTCTCCTGCGATAGCTTACTGGTATCCTGTCTAACGAGTTACCACCGACTTCTATTGCACACTTCTTAATGATGCCCACAAGATTGTCGTTCATTGCTTCAACACTAAGGTCCTGTTCATGAGTTAAAGCCGAATACCTGTTCTGTAGCTTGATCTGGAATTCCTCTATTTTCCCTCTTACCGCTCACTCATTGATTGGCTTCTTATGTACCAGTTTCTTCCGTTCCCTCCTCAGGTCTAGGCTAATTCGAGTTCTTACCATCCTATGTTCACTGCAGTGCTCCTTGCTGAGCACGTCCACATCTTGTATGATGCCAGGGTTAGCGCAGAGTATGAAGTCTATTTCATTTCTAGTCTCACCGTTCGGGCTCCTCCACGTCCACTTTCGTCTATCCCACTTGCGGAAGAAGGTATTCATTATCCGCATATTATTCTGTTCCGCAAACTCTACTAATAACTCTCCCGTGCTATTCCTAGTGCCTATGCCATATTCCCCCACTGCCTTGTCTCCAGCCTGCTTCTTGCCTACCTTGGCATTGAAGTCGCCCATCAGTATAGTGTATTTTGTTTTGACTTTACCCATCGCCGATTCCACGTCCTCATAGATGCTTTCGACTTCCTGGTCATCATGACTGGATGTAGGGGCATAGACTTGTACAGCCTTCATTTTGTACCTCTTATTAAGTTTCACAACAAGACCTGCCACCCTCTCGTTAATGCTATAGAATTCCTGTATGTTACCAGCTATATTCTTATTAATCGGGAATCCGACTCCTAGTTCTCGTCTCTCCGCTAAGCCCCGGTAGCACAGGACGTGCCCGCTTTTTAGCACTGTATATGCTTCTTTTGGCCTCCTAACTTGACTGAGCCCTATTATATCCCATTTACTGCCCTCTAATTCCTCCAATAGCACTGCTAGACTCGCCTCACTAGATAACATTCTAGCGTTAAACGTTGCCAGGTTCATATTCCAATGGTGGCCTGTCCGGCATGTCCGGACAGGCCGAAAGACAGCTTTGCTGCAATTCCGTCGTGTCAGGGGACGAAGCATTGAACGCCACACTGCAGTTTTAGTTTCGTATCCAATTGCACCGCCCATGTAGTTCTCAGCCCAATTTTCTTGGGGAAAAAATGCATGTTAGAAATTGGGTCAATACCGTAATTAGACTACCATTATTGCTTGAAAATTTTGCTGGGGCAGGCTGAAAGTATGAGTTCCTGATGGGGGATGACATGTGTTCAACGCATTCACTGTACCCTAAGCTCTATCAGGACATGCTGCCACTAAAGAGGTCGCTGTTCAGGTCATCATAGGAGCCAGGTGTGTTCATGCTGACTGGTCAAGCTTGAATTATCCGGTAAAGTTCAATTTTAGGACCGAATAATGAAACTTTGGACTCATGGAAATTCATGGGCGCTGGCTGGGACCTTCAGTCTGGATCGAATTGACTGAAAAGTGAAATTAAATAGTCTTCTGTGTTAGCGTGCATACATGTTCTTTCTTGGGTCCTTGCAATGCACCCTCGCCTAGTAATCAAGTGGACACGGTGCATCTGATGTGTGCATATTGATTTAACAGTATTTTTATACGGTCCTAGGAAGGAACACACCTCATAACAAGAAGGCTTCACACACTTTCCTTGTCTTTCTTTTCTTGCACGTTTTTTGTTTCAGGTGTTAGCACTGGGACTTTCATGGATCCCAGCCTCGCATTTCTTATGCATAGCGTAAACATCATACCTCCAAACAGTGCTGTGTTTGTGATTGTTTTGCTCGTGTCCTTGTGTTGTTCGCGCTAATCTAAACACTGCTCTATTAATGTGCACAATTGGAGAGACTTGTACATTTATTCATTCATAACAATTTCTAAGCATGTTGCAGTTCTGGTGACACCATAGATATTCAATGCATTTTAGAATAAATTGTCCTTGCAACTGTTGCACATTGCCTAGCTACAGTATGCAAAATGGTTTATCTTGTGTGTGCCATTTCTTTTTGTCTTGTGAATGCACAGGGAGATGCTGGTCTAACAGGTCGTAAAATCATTGTGGACACCTACGGAGGCTGGGGTGCCCATGGTGGAGGTGCTTTCTCTGGCAAAGATCCCACAAAAGTGGACCGATCTGCTGCCTATGCTGCTCGTTGGGTAGCTAAATCTCTCGTCAAAGGTGGCATTTGCAAGCGATGCCTGGTGCAGGTGGGTGAGCGTTTACATATGGTAGTGAAGTGTCTTTCCAGGATTTCATTGGTTTGCTCTCTGCTTACAGCACTCATCTTTTTTATGTGCACACTACTGCATTAATGGTGGCTTGGTAAACTGTAAGGTAATGCAGTTCTTCTGGATCAATGTAAAAATAATTTTTTTAAGTTTTACCCAAAAACAAAGCGTGTGTCCACGAAGCAAATGAAATCCAGTCTTGCCCTTACTCTTGTCGACTATCATTCAAGGAATTTTGCAATTTAGTTCTCTTGCTTTACAAAGTGAGTGGGTATACCGGTTAATGGGGGTGACATTTTGCTGTGGTCTTCAGGGAGCTTTATTCAGGGAATATTATTCCAACGCTCATATAGTCGAGTCTCGCTACAATGAAATTCATGGTGCGCGAAAAAAATTTTGTTGAAGCAAAAATTTCGTCACATTTACAAGTGTAGCTAACCTGAACTGGCAGACCACAGAAACTTATTTCCAAAATTCAAGCAGTGTCGACTGCTTCCTCTTTCTTCCCAGGAGCATCATGGTGCAATTTTCATATTCAGCAATTAGTTGCACGGCGACTTATGTGCATCCAGTACGCGTGCTGTGGCCGGTGGAGGCTGCAGGTCTGGCACTTAGTCTTCATCTGACTGTCCCTTGTCACGGACGCTTTTTATAGTGCCCTCATTACTCAGTTCCTCATGGGCAATCACATCAATGTCAGTGTGAATGAAATCTTCTAGCTCGACACCGGATGGCAGATTTTCGCCGTATGGAAAAGCCACCCAGGACGCAGTTGCCTCTGCCAGTGGATGCACTGCTTCAGTGCAGTGGGCAGGATCCTCAGCAGGGTCAGTTGATGACTGGGTGTCTGGTTGCAACCACTGCAGCAGTCATCATCTGCAGTGCCGTGTAGAGGTCCAACTTTGTGTCTTGACCGGTCCCAATGTTCAGTAGGAGATGCTACATCACTCCCTGGTGATAGGTGCACCTCAGGCTTCTTATGCCTTGGTCAAGTGGCTGGATTATAGAAGTGCAGTTGGGCGGAAAGTACTTGAGCTCCACATTTGTGAGGTGCGCATCTGAGGTATGATGAGCGGAGCAGTTGTCAAGCAACAAGCACACTCGCCGGCCCTGCCTCCTCATGTCACTGTTGAATGCAACAACTTATTCCGAGAAAATGGCCCGCGTCATACAAGATCAGCTGTTGGCCACATATTTTATGGGAAGGCTCCTTGAAGCAATGAGGCCTTGCATGCTTCCCGATAACTAGTGGTGGCCACTTGTCGGATCCGTCTGCATTACACACATTTGCAGAGTCGCACACGTATTATTGTGTATGCCACTGTGGCAACTCTGACCTTTCTTGAGGGTTTTTCGATGGCAGCATCTTGTAAAAAAGAAACAAAAAAAAAGGCCTGTTTGATCACCGTTGTAGATGCCGCATGTGGCATAATCCTTTAGCGATGACACATTTGTTGGCATCCAGGCACATACACTGCCCATGTTTGCTGATGACGGCTCACCACAAAGTGCCTTGTGGACAATGTCATGGCGGGCTTTGAATCTGCTGAGCCAGCTGTGTTTGCCTGAAAGCCGTTGATTCCTAGCAGACAAGTGTAATTTAGGTCCTTCTGCTGTATGGTGGTTCCACTGATTGGATATCTTTTGTGCCCTCATCTCCACAAGCCACGTGTATGTAGCCTTCTCGAGCCCTTCGTGCGCTGACGGTGTCAGCATCTTCCCCTTGACTGATGTGCCCAATGCAAGTGCTTTCTCTATTACTTCTTTAAACTTGAGAATGGTGGACAGCAAACTGGGGTGAATTCCAAATTTTTTGGCAGCGTCTCCTTTCTTCTATCCACTTGAGACTTTGGCCAGAATGCAAGCTTTATTCTCTAAGGATAAAAGCTATCGCTTTTTGCATGGTGGCAATATGTCGAAAAGCGCGCTAAAACACAGAAAGGCTTCTCTGAGTGAACCAAGCAGGGCCACACGTTCACAGCATGAACTGTGCAGTTTCGCTAACACCTATGCTAACACTAGCTGCACACCGACATTTTCACGCCAACGGCAAAGAAAGGCCAGTCTCATCGCTGTTGCCATCCAGCAATGGCGGCCACCATGCTCGGTCACCAGTAGCAGTTTCTGGTGGTGCCAACGCTACTTAAACCTTGTATACATGTTTTTATGTGCTAAAATGCACCAAAGTGTTCAAAATTGTTTCCTTGATGGCAGATTAAAATTTTGAGCCTGGAATTGCTTCATCTAATTTCGTTGAAGCAGAACAGCGCAAGAAAAAGTGTTCGTTAGGGTGAGAATATATATGCATTGACTTCTATGGACCACTGATGGGGAACCGAGAATCATTCATTGGACCGGAAATTTCGTTGAAGAGGCATTCATTGTAGTGGGGTTCGACTGCAGTAGCTTAATTTTTGGAACAGGAGCCTGCAGATGAATCTTCTGATTACAGATACCTGCATTGGGCATCATAGTAGCTACTTTGTAGTTTTTCTTCCCTCATAAAACGGAAATGCCTCTTGTGCCAGGTGGTCAAAATTAAGGGCAGACTCTTCTCGGAACAACTTGCTTTTTTTTTTTTTAAGTTTTTGCACTATAGGTTTCAAGATCCAGCGATTAACCCTTTGAGGGTCGAATTATTTGAAAAAAACTTTCCCAGGTGGTCAAATTACTTTATTGCAGATCTTGAATGTACAAAATGTATAAAGTCGGGAATAAATAGTAAAAAAAAAATAGGAACAGTATTTTGGTGTCGGCATCACTCAGAACTTCAATATCTTCAATAGTATTTCAGAGTGTGGTACTCCTTGAAACACGGCTCTACGCACAGCGCCTTATTGCAGTCTGCACACCTAAAATGCATGTCTTTTCTCCTCTTGGAGCGACGAGTTGTGTTGGCGCACACATGACATCTCTGCGTGCAGCTGCCTTGGGCAGAGGTCTGAGGCACCCTCTCGTGTAAGCACGTTGCCGCAGAGAGCGAGAATACCTCATGAGCAGTGGTGATAAGCTAAGAGCAGCGCCGATCAAGATAGAAATCAACTTTCGCTGCCCCTGCGAGAGCGTGCCAACAAAGAAGAAAATCACGTTTCGTGCGCCTCCGTTGCGATCACGCGGCAGAACCAAAATTGCGTTGCCGCTGGGAACAAGAATACCTCGCGAGCGGCTGTGATAAACAAGCTAAGAGCAGCTCCAATCAAGATAGAAATCAACTTCCACCACCCTGCAAGTGAGTGCAGACAAAGAGAAAAATGATGTTCGAGCGCTTCTGTTGCGATCACGCGGCAAAACCGCAACCGCAAAAGGGGTGGTGCCGCAGTCTGCGCAACGCGCTGAAGTTAGAAATCAGTTCTGTTTTTCTCCCCAAGAAGGTAGCACAAATTTCAAATGCTCCTTGTAAGTCCTAAGAGGTGGCAGCACCTCCCAGTGAGCATGTATCGTCATTATGGCGCGAAATTTCAAACAGAGGGTCGAAACCGTACCCGTACGGCAAAGACCTTGCGGGACAGAAAACTGCCACTGTACATGTGCAGCAAAAACCTTCAAAGGGTTAAAAAGCTTTTAATGCAGATTTCAAATATGTCATTAGTTTCTGTAAAGCTGTTATCAAGTTGTGTGATGCACATTGGCAAAATATAATCACATTTGTGGGCACTTCTTTATATAAGAAATTTTTACAAAAAGCATCGTGCTGTAGGTTGTTTAACTCTTTTTAGATCGCGATGTGTCGATATCAGATAAACAGTGTGTACAATTACTGGAACTATGCGAAAAAATTGGGACACTTCGGTATTTTTCGAAATTCCCTAAAATATAACCTTGTGTTTTTGCAATCACTGCTGAGCGATATTGCAATTTCAAGTATATACATATAGTTGAACCTCGATATAACGGAACAGCGCGGTGATCGCGAAATTGTTCGATATAGCCAGAATTCGATATATAAAATCACGTAAGAAACGCGTAAAAAACTTATGCAAATCAACCAATGAACCAAGGGCGTGATTGGGGATTGTTGTTCGGAGCTTGCGTTTGATTGCGCTGCGCGCGATTGGCCTAGACTGTGCTGACTTCGCGCGGCGGACGAAGTCTGCGCAGTCTAGGCCAATTGCAAAAAGTGCAACCGAACGCGCGCTGCGAACAACAATCCCCCATCGCACCCCAATCGTGGCGCAGTAAATACTTACTTGAAGCTCCACACAAAGTATTTACTTATTTGGCTGAAAGTATTACAGCAATGTAGCCTGCTTCTTATTGGCATCTACGTGCTTAAACACGGAGTCCTCAACATAGTATAAATGATCCCACAAGTGACAGGCCGGTGCCCTCTATTGCTCTGCAGTAGCAGCATAGAAGGATCAAGACAGCTAGAGCCTCAGTTAAAGTAGGGAGCAGGGCAACATCAGCGCTTGTGAGATCAACCCCAGCAGAGTCTTCATTTGGCCGCTGCTTCTGGTGCAATCTCCACGTCCGTCGATCAAAGTATTTTAAAACACTGTCAATAACAAGGTATTAAGTCTGGGCCGAGCCAAGTGAGCATGTGCTGTCGCATGCCTTTGCAGATGCAAAACCACCAGTTCTTCTTAGGCGTGGCAGGTGCAGAGCTCGGCACCGAGGAGTCAGTGCGACAAATGAAATGCATCGTTCACATTGTCAGAACTGGCCAAGCTGCTGCGTCTGTATGCCGCTACGTTCAAATGGCGCTCTCGTCACTGTCGATGTGTGTAGCTATAGTGCGCAGCAGTCGGGGACGCGTATTGCCCCACCGCTATCTTTGAGGGTGTTGCGGGAAAGCTCACCGCCTGTCAACAGAGCGCACATGGTCTGAGGTGGCCGAGTTTGATATATCCAATTTACGTCCAACCCTGTTCAAAATAAAAAATTCGAAGTGCATGCAATTTCCCAATTGATATAGAAAGTGTTCGATATACGCAATGATTAGCATTGTACATAATTTCAATTATGTAAGCCAAATTTTGTTAATGTAGCACATATAGTGCAACGATATTTTCATGTGATTCTGGAAAAAATTGTTGCCGTGTTCCCTTTTTCATTTTTTTAAATGCGTAATCATTTCTATGCCTACCCAACGAGGAAACCCATCCATCATGTAAGCTTTCAAGATATGGCCTGCAGCAGCGAGCGAATTCACCTTCATGCAGCCTCTCGCTTAACGCGAACTAAGCGGCGGAAACGCAGCACACACGAAGCTATCAGCACTGAATGCACTGTGTCCCCATCTCGGATTGCTTTCGAGATGGGGCCTGTGCAACTCTCTTCAATGTGAACTAAGTGGCGAGAACACAGGCCCGCACCATGTGAATCCGCCCCCGGAGTGCGGCTGTTCATTGGTGGTAATAGTTCAGTGCGGATGGATAAAGTGCTAAAAAGCAATAACAGCTTATAATGATCAAAACGTTGTCAGTGCACCTGGTGCCGCCACCTGCAGTAATTTGCTTGGTTCATCAATTCACTTTGCGCCGCTGTTTGCAGCCGTTCATGTTGCCGCAGTGTTGTCGTTTATACTGGTCAGATGAAGTTTCGTAACATTGATAATGACACCGGGCTGCGTGAAGATGAGTAGGTGGCACAATGCTTGCGCAAACTTCGACAACTCCCAGAGGAGCTTGATTGAATTTTCTTTTTTTTTTTTCATATTTCCAGTTAATTGTATGCGCTGTTTGGATAGATATTGACCCCTTGTGGTCTACGAAGAGCTAAATAAGCTGCAGCGCAATGCTTTCTTTTTTTTTCACAATTTAATACACAATTAAAGCGCCCGCAAATTACTACTATACTTTGCTGTTGTGCAGGAGATAACTCAAGACCTGTAGCAGAAACACAAAAACTACAGTTAAACCTGGATATAACGAAGTTGACAAAAGCTCACAATTTTTCGTTACATGCAGGTTTTCGTTACATGCAGGTTTCGCGTGAAGGCTCGTACGAATGATGCAGAAACGAAACCAAATAGCTCAATATGTCCGTGAAAGGTGAACTCACCCTTCAAGCATTTATTTTACACCAAAAAACTGCGTAATTTCCGCTTGCTTCTTCGGCACGAGTGAAGGCACAACATGCCGCTCCAAAGAAGCTAAATCGTGTAGAGCTCCTTCATAGTCGAGCGAGCCGACGAAACGGCGCATAACGTCCATTGCGTTCATCAGCTCCTTTGCAGTAGGCACGTCACACGGATCTGCCTCACAAGCACCATCATCACCGCCATCGGGATTTTGCACGCTTTCAGCTACTGCTGCATCAGACATTTGTTCTGTAGCCACGGCGGCGTTGTGGGCAAACAAAAAGTCAGTCAGTTCAACGTCGTCGGGTACAACCACCGTTAGTACATAGCTCGTTCCACGCTTCGGCCACATCAGACGGAGTTGAAAGGTCTTCCTCCTCCTCCTCGTCGGCACCAGCCCGTGCGTTTTTGGCTATTCCGGCCTTTAAAAAGCAATTCGCGATAACTTCTGCCCTGACCTCTTGCCAGGAGGCAGTAAGCATCTCGACTGCTTGATAAATGTCGATCTTCATCTCCCGTTCCAGACGGATGTCGAGAAGTATCTTCAGGATTAGTCGGCGCCGGTAACAACATTTAAAACTGTTAATGACCCCTTTGTCCAGGGGCTCTATTAGGGACGTGCAGTTGGCCGGGAAGTAATGCAGTTCGATGTTCGACAGCTGCAGGCCTTCGACGTGGTGCGCCGAGCAATTGTCCAGCAGTAGGCAAACTTGACGGCCTTGCCGCTTGACGTCCTGGTTAAATTCCTTCAACCACTCAGAAAATATTGGCCGAGTCATCCACGCTTTGGAATTCGCCACATACTTCACGGGCTTACGCTTCGTTCCCTTAAAACACCTGGGACGGGCACTTTTGCCGACAACTAGCGGGACTCTCTTGTCTGTGCCGTCGAGGTTGGCACACAGCAGAATCGTTATGCGGAGCTTGCTCTGCTTTCCGCCGCGGCAGTCATCGCCTTTTAACGCTAGCGTGCGGCCCGGAAGCATCTGATAAAATAGAGCTGTCTCGTCGACATTGTAGACATCAGCCGCCTCGAAGCGACTCAGGATTCCAGGCAGCTTGTCAGCCACCCACGAAGCAGCAGCATCGCTGTCTGCGGAGGCAGATTCGCCGCTGATTACTCTTCCGACGACACCATGCCGGCTCTTAAATCCCTGCAGCCACCCGTTGCTTGCCTTGAAATCATCATGGCCCAAGATACACGCCAAATCCTTTGCCTTCTGTTGTAAGATCGCGCCACTTATGGGCACATTTCTGGCTCTCGTATCCAAAAACCACGTGAACACTGCCTTGTCCACATCAGTGTATGTGGACAGCTTCAGTCTCTTTTTCTTCGAGCTTGTTCCCAACTCCACTGCGTTTCTGATGCTGTGTTCCGCACTCAAAATCGTTGATAGTGTGCTCGCTGGAATGCTGAAACGGGTGGCAACGTCCTTCTCGCCCGCAGAGACTGCATTTAAAATTGCGAGTTTGTCTTCAAAAGACAGAACTTTTTGTTTTCTGGCAGTAGAACTCGTCACGACCAACCGACGACGTAGTTAGAAGCGGAGACGCATGACTACACGCCGGCAGGCCTAGCACCTCCAAAAGAAGTCGGACAAACCATTACCAGAGCACAGTTGATACACGCACACGTGCAGAACGCAGGACAACACTCAAAATGGCGAATGCAACGCATCCATAGAGAAAGAAAAAAAAAAGTGGCGCATGTCGTTCATCATAGTCCCTCCCCCCTCTCCCTTCCCGCGCCCTGGCAATGAAAGAACCGGCTATCAGAGTTGCTTTTCAAGTGAAGTGTTACACATAAGTGTGTCTAAGCCGTTGAAACAAATGAAAATCGCAAAATAAGAATGCTTGTCCTCAAATCCATATGAAACAAAATAAATCTGAGAGAGATCAGCTGCCGATACCAATGCCACCTGGTGTCACGCTAGACAAGCAAAGCCTGAAAAGACTGCTACGTTAGGCACGGAGTGGCGCTAGTTGCCGCCATCATCATCATCATCGCTAACTTTGCTCGGTCGCGGCAATCCCTGGCGTTCGCGTCGCTGCTGGCTCCTTACAATATTAATATTCAATAATCTAGAGCATTTCTTCGGCCGAATTTTCCTTAAAAGTGCAAAAGTAATGACTGATCAGCTTTGGGAGTTCGTTACATCAAGGCTAACCGCCGCAACGCGTTCGTTACATCAAGGTCGAAAATACATGGGCTTCAATGGGGGCAGCGTTGGGGGAATTCAAAAACTTTGTTAAATCCAGGAATTCGTTACATATAGGTTCGTTACATCCAGGTTTAACTGTATTGAATTTTTTGAAAAGCTAAGCTTAGGGGAATTTTCAAATCTCTAGCACAAATATTAAAAACATTTTTCGAAGAGCATTTCCCCTTAAACTAGTCTTCCCCCCTTTCCCCCGTCATTTTGATGTCTCATTGCTCTTGTGTTGCTTTGGAACTATAGACCGTTTCATCGGGCGAGGAGGATAGGGCGCGCGGAGAGCCTTTCCTCCTCTCTGGCTTGGGCGATCCGACGCGGCGCTGCTTGAAAGTATTGCTGTCGCGTGCTGCGGAACGATTTCGAGATGTTTTAGATCTTACTTTGGGAAATTTACGCCATGTTCGTTCATATAAGGTCGTCAGGGAAGCCTTTCGGTGCATCGGCAACTACTGTAGGCGGAAATATGTCTTGGGGGCGCAAAAATGTGACGCGCATAATCAGCCACGGTGTACGCGCATTATCAGTCGCGGTGCGTGTATGAGTTGTTTACTATTTTGCTTATATTGATTTTAATTCAACAAAGAAAACCGGCGTCTCTGTATTACCAGCATTAAATGGTAAATGAGCTCACTGTCTGATCGATTAGCGTAGGGAGTAAAACATACAACATACGAGCGTATGCTCGTGCACCCAACCTAAAGCAACCACGAAACATCTGAGCGGCAGGCACTATCAAATATTTGTGATACACTGGCATCGTTTCACGCATTTCAAGTCTAGTGTGCTTGAAATTACCATATGTCTACGCTAGCCTTGCTGCATGAGGCCCATGGCACTGCTCAACACAGCGATCACTGCGGTTGGTAAGCCAGCACGATACATACATAAGCTGTGTGCTTCGGCATTGCCTTTTTGGCCTGTATACAGGCATAGTAAAGGAGAGGGTTCGCATAAAAAGAATGCGATGACTATTTTTGAGCGCAAAATTTCCGTAATACGTGTCAGTACGTCGTAGAGAACTGAATGAACACAACCGAAAAAAAAATTCGGTTACCATCTTCTTTCTCTAAAAAGCAAGTTAAACGGGCTAACGCCGCACAACGTTTATAAATATATAACCGATGATGCCGCATGCTTGGACCATGCGCTATATAGAACAAATATATCTGTAACCCAGCACCTACTACTGCTTAGGACGCTCGCGCAGTTCGTCAACGATCGCTTTGCTGGACAAGCTTAATTCAGACTCTAAGGTATGCTGCTATTACTAGCCAAAAGTATTTTATTCATGGGCGGAAACCTCATCCATCCAACCAAGTAGTCACGCAATGTAACCTGCATCGAACAGTTTGAACGCGCACGCTTGTCAAAGTATAACAGCACAGCTCCTATTGTAGCAGAACGGTGCCCACGCTGTTACGATCGTCGCGTATTTTTCATGGCTCCTAAACCGCAGCTTATAAATAGAGGATAATACTGCAATAAGGTCTCATTAGTGATTGGAACATTCAGAAATACACAATTCATCTCCAAGGCTGATTGTAGGCTCAAATATGCGCGCACACATCGCGATGCGTGTTCCGTCCACCTCAACGCCAGCAGAAATTCCGGCCATGACTCCTTAAACCACTTCAGCACGTCTCACAGAACCGTTTACCACGTAGAAGACGCACGTCATACTAAACAGACCGCACGACCGCGAAAACAAAAGCCAGAACCTACCGCCAAGCGTATACCTGCCATGCAAAAGACCGCTTTCACCCAAGCCAGTATGGCGCTGCTCATAGGCGGCGCCACTGCGTTCACAATATGGCGGCGCCTACGAAAAAACGGTCTATAAATCCCATCATTTACTCGTATGGTGTAGTCGCAGTAGTGCATGTTGCACTGACAAGGCTACCATACAATAGTACTCCATTTTATGCCTGCCTGATTAAGTGTAATGACATTTATATGTACTGGTAATTTTCCTTAAGATTTCAAGTTTTCGTGCGGTTCCTGTGCAGTGACAAGTTACTTGCAAAAGTTCTGTACATTGCGTGCTGTGGTGCCTGTGTGTAAGCATAACCTGGTGTCATGGACTGTCCTTGAAGATGTGTAGAATTATGATGCTTTGTACAGTTGCCATAAGATCTCCTCAAGCAGTGCAAATGGAAGGCACATTCACGCGTCACAGTCCAAGCACAGTCTGTCTACATTATTTTGCTTTTCCTGACATCTGAGTAAGAAGCTTTGATTTGGGTCGCAAAAGTTGTCAAACTCCATACAGTAAATCTTGCAACAACTAATCTATCTGTTAGGGTGACAAATGCTCAACTTGACCATGATGGAATGTACACCAATTCAGATTCCTGTGAAGACTGTTCTAAAGAAGCAAACTGATTGGCCAAAGCAGGGGAAGCAAATGAAACAGTTCTTTTGAAGTTCTACTACACAAACCTCTGGATTGAATGCAGCCTCGAAAGGCAGACTCCAACAGTAAATCTTGCAACAACTAATCTATCTGTTAGGGTGACAAATGCTCTACTTGACCATGATGGAATGTACACTAATTCAGATTCCTGTGAAGACATGTTCTAAAGAAGCAAACTGATTGGCATCTTTCAGTATCCCAAGAGTTTCAGCTGTCTGTGCTTGGAACTACCAAAGCAATTTTAAAATTCTTCTTTCATGCCCCAAGCACCTGCTCCCTGTTGGAGTCTGCCTTTCGAGGCAGCATTCAATCCAGAGGTTTGTGCAGTAGAAGTTCGAAAGAACTGTTTCATTTGCTTCCCCTGCTTTGGCCAATCAGTTTGCTTCTTTAGAACAGTCTTCACAGGAATCTGAATTGGTGTACTTTCCATCATGGTCAAGTGGAGCATTTGTCACCCTAACAGATAGATTAGTTGTTGTAAGATTTACTGTATGAAGTTTGACAACTATATACTACATTTTGCTGCAGACGATAATGAGAAGGGCTGCATCAATTTTAGTCCGTTTTTGTAACTGACTCGTATTCAATTGACTGAGTGAGCCGTGCACACTTTTAATGCTATTTTGTTTCTTGCTATGCGCATATATAACTGCAACTTTTTCACTGCTTTGTGGACTTGGGGGCCAGTGACATGACATTAGCACTAAGGAAGTCATTCTTTATTTTCCTTGAGGAAGCTTTATCAAATGCACAGAACTTTTATTGCCCCACTTATTTCCTGTATGATGCATTCTGAGTAGCGCGCTTCCTCATTCCTTATTTGCAGGTTTCGTATGCTATAGGCATTGCTGAACCACTTTCAATCACTGTGCTACCTTATGGTACCTCCAAGTACGCTCAGAAGGAACTGTTGGAGATAGTGAACAAGAATTTTGACTTGCGGCCTGGTATTATTATTAGGTAAGTTACTATGCTTTTCTATGGCACTTTCCCACTCTTGGCCTGCCGAGGGATCAAAGTGGGAGTGTGTTAAGGTGTGCATTTATATTAATGGCCAGCGTTGCCAGTTCTGCATATAAGCTGTAAAAATAAATGTGTGGGAAGACTCTGTATACAGACACTGACCAATAATTCAGACTAAATGAGGGCTGTAGAAGTCCGAATGATAGGGAGTCCAAAATATCAAATTCAACAGAAAATAGGCGATCTTATTTGACAAGTGGCCAAAATAGACTTGCATATTCATGGATGACCGCTTTCAAGAATAGCGTCAGGTGCATTTGGATCTAAGGTGATGGCATTCTTGGAACAGTGCCGGGAACACTGTCGCTCATCAATGCGTTCAGTGCTAATCGCAAAATATTGCAAAAGTGAAAGCATATTTAAAGTTATCGGCCGAGAGTGTGGCCCTAGTTTGTCAACATGTTGCTGCATGCGCATAGCTTGCCTGCGACCTGGACAGTCCGTATCTCAACCATTGTCATGCTGTTGCTGCAGGTAGATAAAATTTCAATTAATGTATGCACTGAATCTTCATTCTCTCAGAAGTAGGGATTTTGAATAAGAATTGAATGGTCTGTGCTATCTTACTTGCGAATTCACTCATTCGAAGTTGTGGAATAATTATTTCTTCTGCATAATATAATACATGCAAACACTTATTAGAATATCGAGGGAGGCAGAACGATAGCTGTAAGAAATGTTCCAAATGATTCTTGTGTAGGATAGCTGCAGTTGCTGCGCAGGGCAGCTGTTCCTTAACGAACACACGAGCCAGATACACTTGATACGTTTTTCAGGGGACAATAGAAAGAAAAACCAACATTGAGGAAGGCCCCAAATTTCCACAGCAATGTCAGAAACAGCTCTGTGCACGTGTGTAATTAAGTGACACCTGTGTTATGTGCCAGTGGCCTCTTTCTACTCCTAATATGCTTCACTGCATGAAATGGCGGTATTGCGGCGAAGCTGACTTCAGGGAGCCATCAAGAACTACAACTGCATTGTGACACTCTTATCAAGACTGGTGATCGCATACTTCTGGCATTTCGTAGTTTAGAATTTGCCTCTGCACTGCTAAATTTATGTGACCACCGCATTTAAGTAGCATGTAAAATGCAGGAACATTTCAGAACGGCGGCCTATAAGACAGGAACATAATACATGGAAGTCAATAGGCCTTAGGTCGGGACCGCGAAAATGCAACGTAGCAGCCAGGAAAATCCAAAAGTAAGGAACGTATCAACTGTGTTACACTGTAACTCCTGCTCAATAATTTCCAGTCATTCAATAAAAATTGCTTGCTTTTAGGCAGCCTATGGACAGATTTGTTGCATTTTTTACTTGGCCAGTCTCGCCATGTTTGCATCCCTTAAAAACAATGCGCAGTGCTGTATTGCCACACTTCTCTCCTTCAGCAAATGCAACACTGTATGTACGATTGTGCTCAATAGAAGTTGCAATACAGCATACACCCATCAGTTCTTTCAATAATAAAAATGGTGAACCATTTTTCTTGTGAACAGGGTGCTACTAGTAAACGGAACAATACCGTATTTACTCGCATGATAATGCCACTCGCGTAATGATCGCACCCCTGAATTTTGTTGTCAGAATTCGATTTTTTTTTTCCTTTCCCGTGTGATGATTGCACCCTGAAATTGCTGCAGCGATATGTCGTGTGCCAAGCCTAGCTAATGATGATCACGCTTACCATCTGTCGAATGCTACGCGAACAACTCTTCCAAACATACCAAGCGGTCTGCACACGCCGAACATTCTTAAGCAGATGCCCCATTTCATTCCTTTCATCACTTTCCGCACTTCCATGAAAAAAAAAAGCTACAACCAAGCTTGCCTTGGCTTTATTATTTGTAGGCTTATAACGGTTGTGGTCGACAACAAAAAAAAGGCGCTTTTTGATTCTCGTCTGCACTCGTGGGCACGCAACAAATCGCGAGCGGCAACGATAGTAGCCACGTTTACACTGATATGTTAAAAGTGTACCCTATTCATATGACAACGCTTGTAACACAGCTAAGATGTTCGCCCATCCATAGCGGAAACGTGCCGTATTAAGATAGTAGTGAAGACAAATGCGACCGTTTCTGCAGCGTGCCTGCCATGGGTTTCTGTCACTGGCAGCTAAGCATGCCCATCTCCAGTTCTGTCCCCTCTAAGTGGTCATGGCTACGTTATTGCCACAAACTTGCCGAAAGTAATGTCATTATTCCTTACTGATACGGAAGAAACTGTTTCAATGCGCGTAATGTACTTGCAAGAAGAAAAAAATCGCGTTCGGCTTGCTCCGCCAGCCGCCATTGTCATCCCGCAGCAAACGCGGGATGAAAAAAAAGAAAAGGTTTCTTTTTGCAGGTAATTTAACCCATGTAATGATTGCACCCCTGAATTTGCTTAATTTTTTTTTTTTTTTACAAGAAAGTGCGATCATTATGCGAGTAAATACAGTATTCATCAACATTCTTGTATAGACGCTGCACTGTATGGCAGCATGGCAGCACCTACAAAAAAAAAAAGTGATTCGTGTTGCAGCTCGTATTGAAGGTGATAGCACATCCAGTAACATGTTGTTCCCTTGTTTCAGTACTATCATTGTCATGTTGCACCAGGTAATTCAAAACAGTTGTTTATCATTTATAAGCTACTCAGATGCCTAAATAGGACAGGTCTCTTGCTCCATCGCGGCCCGCATCTGCACAGACAGAGAAAGTGGAGCTGGCTGATGATTCTGAGCAGCAATTCCCAACAGCAGACACCAAGGTCGCCCAAGACTGTGTCTCTATTTATTACACTAATTAAGAAATGTTGGAGGCATGAGAGGTGCACACATAAATGTGCAGGCTTCGCTTGATTTGGCCCGTTTGATTGGCTTAGCTGGCAACTACTGGATTGACTAGCTTATGGACTAGGCAAGAAGAGTAGTGTCCTTTCACTAGTTTCATTTTTGGGTAGGTTCTGGAAATGCAAAAACCAAAAACCACTCCTGCTCACAGTGGTGCCAGAGTTTTCATGCCGCTGTTCAGGCAAAGTCCGAAATATTGAGCAGCGTGCTGTAGCGTCACTGAAATTTAGGTCATCATTGTATGCGACTTATATTTCTTTATTCTTTACTCAGACATTTCCCCGCTTTGCCGGAAGGCGCTACAGCAGGGGGGGTTACAAGCTTGAAAAAAATACATCTTCATTCACACTGCACACTTGCTCAGACATCAGTCGATTCCACTTAGCGATAGTTTTTACAAAAAAAGAATTTGCATACAATACATGGAGGTTAACAGTGATGCCGCAATGATAAAGAATCTACTTCTGGCTTATTGTGCCTGCTAGTGGATGCCAGGCATTCTTGAAAAATTACTGCACGAGGAGATTTGACTTAGTGCCACCTCCCCAAACACATTTTATAAAAGGTATAAAGTATGTCCTGTAGGGCATCACTTCTCAAATAATTTTCCAATGTTTCAGCATGTGCCTAGGTGTCCACAGATTTATCTTCAATGAAATGTTGCCCTTACTATGCCTTCTCATCCATCCTCTGCTTTTTGTTGGGCTTGGCTGCACTGATGGGGAGCAATGCCCTCAGTCCAACCAACTCTACAAGTATTGCATATTGTGGTCTTGATGGCCAAGCACCTTTTGGTAGTCTCCTACTGCTTGACTCGGCATGCTGTGGCTGGACATCTAAGACTTGGCAGCCCAGGCTGTTCATGGGGATTGGCCAGTCTTGTCTGATATCCAACTACAATGCTTGAATGCACGTACAGTTGACTGCCATTAATTCAATCCTGACGAGTATGACAAGATTGGTTTAATTGTTCAGCAGGTCTTAAACAAAAGGTAGAAAAGAAGACGCCAGAACACTGGCAATTCATTCAGTAGCATTTGCCAGATTCTAACACTTTTCCAAACCAACCACACGCACACACCCACTGTATGTTTTCAAAGTAGAGAACTAAACTCTATAGAAACGACACCAGAGCTCCCCAAAAATGTAGAACTCTAGCGCCCACTCGATTTTTTAGCAAGGGGAAAGCATGCATAATAGTACTGTAATCATTCATTGTGAGCTGTCGTTTTCATTTGATTTTGTTATGGCTGGCCAAAAAAAATATTTCGGCTAGGGATAACAGGTTCGTGTTCACTGTCCCTTAAGATCTGCCAAGTTGGACGCTCCCTGTAAAGGGAGTTGCTATTAGCATGTGCATGCTGACCGGTCAAGTTCGAATTATTTGCTGGAGGCCAATTTTAGGATAAAAATAATGAATGCCTGTGCCAACAGAAACGTATGGTCTTTGGCCCCGGCACCTTCGGTCGGAATCAAATTACAACCGGAGTCTAATCAATGGAAGTCTACCGTATACAGCGGCCTCCCTATCAAATCTTTTGCACAACACATGCCTACCAAATTTTGTTGATCCAATGAACTGAACCTCAGCATGGAACTGACTCCACCAATGCATCGCCTAACACTCAAGTATTGGAACCCATCATTCCAGTGCTCAAGCTACCGGTGTTGCCTTCCAAAGTGTTTGTTTTTCAGCTTCGGGCCATTGATTACTGACATTAGATACCATCGAGGATTGCAAAGTACTACATTTTTGGTGTGCTGTCTGCCTTGTGGCAGCTCGTGCAAACTCCTAGATACGGAGCTGATACACCACACAACTGAATTTGAACAGTGTTGGTTGCAATAGTTTACTGAGGAACTTGGTCACCACATGCCACCAGGGCAACCTTCGAGATATTTTCCTCTCTGTAGGACCTAACAGGCAGATTACCAATGTGGAAGATAACTGCAAAGCTGGCAGCCTATGCTGTGTTTGTTAACATAATGTGCACTGGAATCTTATTTGGCAAAGTATCATTGAACATAGGTGTTTCTGAGGATGTTTTGCTTTTGTCATAGTTGCTGATTAATCATATCTAGAGATTCAGCTGATAGCATTTGTTTCATAGACTACTCCAATGAAGTACAACAGCTTGGTGTGCATTTAAACTGCTAGCACCGCATGTAAATATTCTGCTCCAGTATTCCTGATAGCATTGTCTAGCTACTAGGCCTGGTATAGTTGCCATAATGTTTGTCCCTTTGTATTTCCTCAATAAAGTTGTATTGCAGGTGAATTTAATTGTGGCTTTATCTTGCAGGGACCTGCAGTTGAAGAACCCCATCTACCAGAGCACCAGTGCATATGGACATTTTGGTCGCAAAGAATTCCCATGGGAGATTCCCAAGAAACTGGTTCTTTAACACACGCCATGCCCAGCAAAGTTCTGTGTATACTGTCAGGTGGGCACTGTTGTGTGCCATGTGTCTAGGTTTTGCATTCATTTCACCTTGCTAAATGAAAGGAGGTAATTGCCCTGGATAATTCCCCTGCCATTTCTTTCTTCGCCCACATGTGTTAATAGCTGGCAGATAAGTGTGCAAGTGTGTGTGCGACTATACAAGAACCATCGACGTATCTGTGTTCCAGAAGGCTTAGGGTTGCGATTTCTACCATTTCCTAGAGCCTGTTGTGAAACAGAAACAAATTGGATGAAGCATGTTGTTAATCTGTTTTATGCTTTTCAATTTCTTTATAATGTTTCTGCAATATCCTATAAAGATCTGTAATATAGCTGTCAACTTGTAGACTCTGTTTTGGAGTAGACTCTGTTTTGAAGAGGTCTTTTGTTTTTAGATAATTTTGTATTGTCTGCTTTATATTGTTACACACTAGCTTTTGTCTTTTGTACAATTTTTGTAGCTGCATTTTCCACAGCGATATATGGTGTACATTGTAGTGCTGTTGTCTGCCAGGCACTATTAATGCTTTATGAGAGATCGGTGACACGGGCATTTTATTACAGCACTGAAAAAAAGAAAGTATACACCTGCATTTATTTCTGATATAACGTGGCAGAGTCCTTTTATTCGTCATTTCATTGTTCATTTGGCAGAGATTTTCGTACTGTCGCATGATGAATTCTGCTGCTAAATAAAGGTCATTTTGGCCTCATCTCTGCAGTGTCAGTCTTTGTAAATGCTTGCTGGTAACGAATCCAGGTAAGTACAGTCGTGAGCAAGTTGCTAGCCATAGAGTATGTGCTGTATTGTCTGTTGGGCATTTAATCAACACATTAAATGCCTATTGCTTAGTAATGTGCACACATGTCGAATATGAAGAGGGTTGGAAAAGCACCTGCCACCGATAAATCTTGCCATCTTAACAGACCATATCTGCACATTATTCTAATAGGGACCCAACAGTGTGCCAAACTTCAGCTGATCTAAATGCGCCCAGGCGTCCAATGCATGATTGCTGTTGCAAACCAGTGTGCGACAACTGCCCAAAACCGTTCATTTGATTTAATCTTGTTGCTGCCTAACTGAGGCAGTCTGGAACAGAGGTACTCTCTCAAAATTGTTCTTTACCATTGTGCACATTCTACTCTGCTGTCCTAAGTGATGCATAATAAACTTCTTTGCTAGAAAAAGCTAGGTGTCATGAAATGGAGCTGTATTATCCATACAGCTGAAGCAATGTTCCTGGGTGAAAGATGGTGATGGTTATGCTGGTATGTCTTGGCAAAGTTCTGCATGCAATTCCAATGAGGGCAACCTATCCTGTGGTGTTGCACTACTGCTAGCCACCACGCAGCACGCAGGGCAAACCAATAGAAGAGTCAAACTTTTGGATGTGACCTTCAGCATCGAGCATGCTATGCAGCATGGCACAAGCAAAATGGGTGTGCACCTTCAGCGCAGAGCCTGCTTAATTAGCACTTGGTTGTCAATGAAAGTGCATGCATAGACTAGAACACAGCACTTGTGCCTATGTATGCACTAATGCTTGCCACATGTAAACGAGACTCCATAATCTGGAGAACCGTTGTGTAATGAGAAAGTGAACCATTGAATCTGAGAGATCCTTTTCACTTGCTGTTCTCACTAGGTATGAGCTGGCACTCCCCGTGTGCCGAGCAATTTTCCTCAACCCACTGTGTTGCTTTCCTGGCATGGTAACTGCATTATGATGGGGTTGGAATGGGCAAATGCTCCTGTTATTAGATTTAGGCGCACATTAATGACCAAACGGTTGAAATGAATCTAGTGGCCCACATTATAACCTTTCTCGTAGCATGTGTGTAGCTTTGCGATGTTAAAGCCCATGATTCGATTGGTTTTCCTGTGCCTAACCAAAGTGCACTGTGCATTCATTTGTGTGGTAACGGTGCCACTCCTACACAACCACTGTTAAGACTTTTTTTTTTTTTTCCATTCGGTAAACCCTTTAAATTGTGAGCTTCTTGTGTATGCCATTAAAATGTGCTTCTTCAAATACCGTGTGTGCGAGGTATTTGAGGGTATATTTAAGAGTTGATAAATCGCAACTAAATTCGTCTTTGATAACGGCTGCATGCTCTAGTCGGACAGTGCATGTTCATTTTGGGCAGTGGTTCCACGGTGGCAGCTTTTACACTTTGTTAGCATTGTGTGGCTGTTTGTTAGTCTCGCTATCGGTGATGCTGCATTGCAAGCTTGTAGTGGAAAATGTCTGATACAACTCGAGGCAGGTGCACATGGGCGCGCACTAGACATGTCATGAGCCGTACGGCTGGTGACCCCACCGACGGAGAATATGGTTCCCCGCGCTTCGAACTGAGTGAGACTCTTGAGCGGGACTATTTCTTACGTTGCGGAAGCAACTAGCTGGCATAGTTTGGTCATCTGGGCAGGACTTCTGCCTTCTTAGGTTGACCTTTTCATCGGGCGAAGAGGCAAAGGCGGGCGGCGAGCCTTTCCTCCTCTCTGGCTTGTACGATGCGGGGCGGCGCTGCTTGAAGGTATTGCTGTCGCGTGCTGCGGGACGATTTCGAGATGTTTTAGATCTTTACGCATGTCCATTCATATAAGGTCGTCAGGGAAGCCTTTCGGTGCATCGGTAACTACAGTACGCGGAAATATATCTTGGGGGCGCAAACGTGTGACTCGCATTATCAGCCGTAAGGTGTGTATGTGTTGTGAACTATTTTGCGTATATCGGTTTTATTTCAACGAAGAGAACCGGTGTCTGTATTACCAGGATGAAATGTTAAATCTGGTCACTATCTGATTGCTAGGCGTAGGGACTAAAACATAGCGCATGCTGGTGTACGGCCAACCTAAGGCAACCACGAAACATCTAAGCGGCAGGCGCTATTAAATAATTGATACACCGGCATCATTTTCACGCATTTCAAGTCTAGTAGGCTTGAAATCACTATACGTCTTCGCTAGCCTTCCTGCATGAGGCCCATGGCGCTGCTCAGCACAGCGATCACTGCGGTTGGTGAACCAGCAATAGAAGCTATGTGCGTCGGCATTGCCTTTTTGCCCTCTAAAGCCATAATATATAAGAGGGATCGCATAATAAGAAACCGATGGCTATTTTTGAGGACAAATATTTCCTGATACGTGTGAGTGCGCCGTAGAGAACGGAACGAACACAACCGAAAAAAAAAAAAAAATCGGTTATCATCGATCCTCCTCGAAAAAGAAAGAAAAACGTGCTAACGCCACAGTACAGCCCAACGTTGGTACAGCCCGTATAGTTACGCCGCACAACGATTAAAGGGACCCTGAAACGATTTTGACGATTTTCTACAAACGTACTGAGTCGTTAGAGTAGATGCGTCTGATCATTAATTGACACATCTAAGTGCTCTGCGTAAAGTGTGTAACTTATTATAAGGTTTTTAAATTGCACATCGCTGCCGATCGCAGCACAATGCTCGGCGGAATTTTAAGCCGCCACTACCCATATGACAAATATTACAGTGCCTAGAATATACTGGCTAGTGTGCCGTCCGCGGCCTCCTGGGTGGCACCAAATGCAATGAATGTCGGCGGCCGCCGCTAGGGGCGCTGCAGTGCAGGTGGGTGCCGCGGCACCACCCGGTCTTCGTAGCCCGCCGTGTTTCCACAGCATCGGCAAGCGGGCTGCTGCGCTTTTTGTTTTTATTAAGCTGTAGCAGCAGCACAGTTCAAATGTGGGCAGCTGATTTATAAATCAGGGTTTGTTTTGATTACAACAGGCTTCTCTAGCGCTTGTCGCTTGCACGAAAAGCGTGTGCTAGCTCAGCTGGGCTTCGAGCGGGGAACTCGATGTGTTTCTATGCTGGCGAAGAGAAAACGTAATTTTTAAGGCAAATGCCTTGATCTCCATGTTCCAAGGCCGTGTTGCGAGGTACAGAACATATCACACGATCCAAGGAAGGCCAGAAACAAACCAAAGCATGTCCAGCCGTGTATAAGAGATGCTAATCATTAGCAAATTTCATTATTGATTATAGTGATTGGATTAAGGAGGATTAGGCTGAATTAGAGGGATTAAGGTGTATTAATTAAGGAGGATTAGGGTGGATTAAGGAGGACTAGAGTGAATTAGAGTAGGCTTTACAAGGCGTTCGCCTTCGTACGTGTCTCTTCGGCGATAGCTAAGGACACTTGTTTTTTTATTCTAGCGATGATTGCAACTGTATAGAGATTTATACAGTACCAGTGGCACCCACGACGATAATGGAAGAGAAAATAGTCTAGAGGAATTCGAAATCCCGAAGGTAACGCCGGAAGAAGTAAAGAAAGCCTTAGGAGATATGCAAAGGGGGAAGGCAGCTGGGGAGGATCAGGTAACAGCAGATTTGTTGAAGGATGGTGGACAGATTGTTCTAGAGAAACTGGCCACCCTGTATACGCAATGCCTCATGACCTCGAGCGTACCGGAATCTTGGAAGAACGCTAACATAATCATAATCCATAAGAAAGGGGACGCCAAAGACTTGAAAAATTATAGACCGATCAGCTTACTGTCCGTTGCCTACAAAGTATTTACTAAGGTAATTGCAAATAGAATCAGGAACACCTTAGACTTCTGTCAACCAAAGGACCAGGCAGGATTCCGTAAAGGCTACTCAACAATAGACCATATTCACACTATCAATCAAGTGATAGAGAAATGTGCAGAATATAACCAACCCTTATATATAGCTTTCATTGATTACGAGAAAGCGTTTGATTCAGTCGAAACCTCAGCAGTCATGGAGGCATTACGGAATCAGGGTGCAGATGAGCCATATGTAAAAATACTGGAAGATATCTATAGCGGCTCCACAGCCACCGTAGTCCTCCATAAAGCAAGCAACAAAATCCCAATAAAGAAAGGCGTCAGGCAGGGAGATACGATATCTCCAATGCTATTCACAGCGTGTTTACAGGAGGTATTCAGAGACCTGGATTGGGAAGAATTGGGGATAAAAGTTAATGGGGAATACCTTAGTAACTTGCGATTCGCTGATGATATTGCCTTGCTTAGTAACTCAGGGAACCAATTGCAATGCATGCTCACTGACCTGGAGAGGCAAAGCAGAAGAGTGGGTCTAAAAATTAATATGCAGAAAACTAAAGTAATGCTTAACAGTCTCGGGAGAGAACAGCAATTTACAATAGGCAGCGAGGCACTGGAAGTCGTAAGGGAATACATCTACTTAGGGCAGGTAGTGACGGCGGATCCGGATCATGAGACGGAAATAATCAGAAGAATAAGAATGGGCTGGAGTGCGTTTGGCAGGCAGTCCCAAATCATGAACAGCAGGTTGCCGTTATCCCTCAAGAGAAAAGTATATAATAGCTGTGTCTTACCAGTACTCACCTACGGGGCAGAAACCTGGAGGCTTACAAAAAGGGTTCTACTCAAATTGAGGACGACACAACGAGCTATGGAAAGAAGAATGATAGGTGTAACGTTAAGGGATAAGAAAAGAGCAGATTGGGTGAGGGAACAAACGCGAGTTAATGACATCTTAGTTGAAATCAAGAAAAAGAAATGGGCATGGGCAGGACATGTAATGAGGAGGGAAGATAACCGATGGTGATTAAGGGTTACGGACTGGATCCCAAGGGAAGGGAAGCGTAGCAGGGGGCGGCAGAAAGTTAGGTGGGCGGATGAGATTAAGAAGTTTGCAGGGACGGCATGGCCACAATTAGTACATGACCGGGGTTGTTGGAGAAGTATGGGAGAGGCCTTTGCCCTGCAGTGGGCGTAACCAGGCTGATGATGATGATGATTGCAACGTAATTTTTTAAGGGTGAGTTTTAGGTTACATTTTTCATTCTAATAATGTAAAGGAATATTAATGCATAACCATTCAAAACCGCTGTAACCGATCATCTTTTGAAATGACTTTAATTTCTCTGTTCTTTCTTTTTATTTTATTTGCTGCTATTTCTGCCTGTTATCTTATTGTTGTCCTCATAGGTTTGAATGTTTTTTATTGTTTGTAAACCATGTACCCATCTCCTTATAATTCCCATTGGGCCCCGAGGATAGGATAATAAGCAAAAAAAAAAAATTGCCTGTAAAATGGACTGCACGTGGTGTTCCGTGTACTATACATATTTTTATACTTGGTAAATACGTGCAGATTTCTTTTTATGTCTGATATACGTGAACAAAAATAGGAAACATATCTTTCATTAAAGTGTAACAAAGATTTTATTTATGCGTAACAACAGTCAAACGCAGGCATATAAGACAGCCCTAATGAGATAATGCACACATACATGAAGAAAATAGATCGCGCAGTGACGCAGTTTAAGGAGCTTCTGCCGTTGCCTTTGCGCTTCCCTCTCTTTGTTGATGCCTTTTACAAAAAAACCGATACCTCAAGAAAATAAAGAAGTTTGCAAGCGCTGTCAAAGCTGGCTTTTCATGCTCTGGGCACCCTACTTGGGGAAAGGCCAGCTGTCTGCAGCTGACCTGAAAAATCAGCTACACTCGCTACATGTAACTTGTTTCTGCTGAAGAACACAGTAAAAGCATCTTCCACGGCCTTCACAGCGGTTGACAACGTCTGGCTAATATAGACAAGCAAGGCCTCCATTGTCAAAATGGGAAGTGCAATAATGAAGCAGCGTCGTTACTAGCTTCAGCTTTACTTACGCAAAGGAAGCCTGCACAATTTGGTCAAGAATTTTGGGCAGTGATCTTTCGTGCAACATGACCTGCAGTATAGTAGATCAAAGCACTACTGCTCGTTTTTTCTTGTTTTTTTTTTCCCCTGGTACTCAGGAAAAGTAAGCTGAATGCTTAGCATTCTCAGGGAATATCGTGGGTATAGCTTAGGGTTTCAGGCGTGGTCACGATGGAAGAATACTTCCACCGTGGGCGTGTTTTATCGCGGGGAATCTGGTGGACAACGTCATTCACGGTGATAGAGAACGCGCGCTCGACTAAGCTGTTTTCGAAATGTTTTTCACAAACCGCAGCAGTTGGTGCCGGCCTTCTGTCCGTTCTCCTAATCATTCTTGCCCATTCTGCTGCCGTTTCGTATCAGATGGTAGAGTGAACAAGGATACACGCCCTTTGTTCGAGCGGTAACCGCTTCTACACAACGGCACAAAGCAGGTCCTCTCCTTGCACTGTTTCTATAGCTTCGGCATTTTTTCACCGCTGCCGCATAGTTCTCGCAATGACAGGCACACGAACATAACAGCCACGCACTCACTCTTTGACAACACCAAGAACAAGCACGCAACGCTGCTATAACACTGAAAACGCAAACACAGAAACCGACACAATAGCTGCGAAACTGATATGCGAAGCAGACGACACGCGCAGTCTGCACCCACCCGTGTGGCAGCGACCTCTGCCGGCTATAGTGGGCATTCATTGCAGGCGGCGCCACGCTCGTCCATTCAAAAGAGCTGGTGCACGGCACACTAGCCAGTATATTCTAGGCACTATACAAATATCACCCATGTGACGTAAGTGGGGTGAGCTACCAGGGCGCGTGGTCTATAATTTTTGCAACTTTATGGTAAACAAATGATCTTCGTAATAGTTGGAATGTTAGTTCATTTGTTTCTGTATAAAGAAAGTAACTTAAAGAGAATGTACAAGAACAATTTTTCAGTACACTTAAGCACTTCCGGCACACAGCAAGTGTCGTCTGCTTGTGTTAAAACGTACTCCATTTTGACGAGAGCTCCGCGGTCGGAGTCGGTCTCATTATTTTCGCGAGCACTATGATTCGACTTTGTTGCCTTGCAGACTGCAAACGTAGCAACTGGCAATGTCAAGCTGCGACATCGTGTCCCTCTGCAAGGCAGCATACGAGCGAACTGGCTGCTGCGCATCGGACTGACGCTATCCGATGGGCGCCAGGATTTGCGCGTTTGTACTGGTCACTTTACACCGGAAGATTACTAACGCAATGGCGTTTCGCGAGTCCGGTATTAGGGCAAACGCAAGTGCAAGGGGACAGGGTCTGGCCGCTTGACCATGCTTGACTGTGCCGTAACGGGATGAGCCATGAGATAGCAGAGGCGCAAATCTGAATGGTCTGCACGGTGCAGCCACCTGGTGGCACAGAGCTCAACCATACACAGTAGCAGTAACGAAGTGTATTTTTCTTTGCTGCTGGTGTGTATTTTTCGCACGAGTGTAATCATCAACACGTTGTTTTTATAATTGTTTAACATGTTTCACTCTTGGTTAGAGCAATATTAGCGCTTTGTTTGGCTGGTTAAGCGCTGCGCCAACAAGTGGCTGGACCGTGCAGACCGATCTCGCTCACGTACGTCCGCGCTGAAGTTCCTTCATCAGCTTTAGTTTCTGCATCCAGTCATTTGCCGAAATGGCCAGCTTGCCTGTGGCTACCGGAATACCAGATATGTTCGGCGCTAGGACAGAATGCTCGCAACGCACGCTGCTTCGATAGCTCTCGCTTGGGGTCGACGGCCAAGCGGCTAGCGGAGAGGTCTCGCGCGGGCGGGGGCGGGCTCCAAAACAAGCGGAAGTGGACGATGTGACGTCGCATCGTGACGCATAACCAGTGAAGGCGGAGCTTACCCCCGATCGCTCGGCGAACGAGTTGAGGAGGAAAAGCATGGCTAGGGAGGAGGGTAACTTCTAATCGCTTGTAGCTCCATTAATACGTAACGCTTCACTTAAATTGTGGTGCGAATGTTCTACTTAAGTTGTACCCTACGCGTCTACAAAATTTGTCCGAACTGTTTCAGGGGCCCTTTAAGGAGAAGGGGATTTAAAGAAAAAAAAATAGGAGGGGGAGCAAAAGGCTAGGTGGCGCCAGCCGCCGTCCGTTACAAAGGGTGTAGCCGCCATCCATCCATCGAAGTCATCGCTCGCAAGAGGTGCGACAACTTTCTTTTCTCTCTCTATGGCGCGACTTGTAGTCGACGAGCGAACGCGACAGCCATCTCCATCGCGTCGCTTGTCGCTGTGGCGCGCAAGATCGCTTGCATGGGGTTTTTACTTAAAGGGCCCCTGAAACGGTTCGGACAAATTTTGTAGAGGCGTAGGGTACAACTTAAGTAGAACATTCGCACCACAATTTAAGTGAAGCGTTACGTATTAATGGAGCTACAAGCGATTAGAAGTTACCCTCCTCCCTAGCCATGCTTTTCCTCCTCAACTCGTTCGCCGAGCGATCGGGGGTAAGCTCCGCCTTCACTGGTTATGCGTCACGATGCGACGTCACATCGTCCACTTCCGCTTCTTTTGGAGCCCGCCCCCGCCCGCGCGAGACCTCTCCGCCAGCCGCTTGGCCGTCGACCCCAAGCGAGAGCTATCGAAGCAGCGTGCGTTGCGAGCATTCTGTCCTAGCGCCGAACGTGTCTGGTATTCCGGTAGCCACAGGCAAGCTGGCCATTTCGGCAAATGACTGGATGCAGAAACTAAAGCTGATGAAGGAACTTTAGCGCGGACGTATGTGAGCGAGATCGGTCTGCACGGTCCAGCCACTTGTTGGCGCCGCGCTTAACCAGCCAAACAAAGCGCTAATATTGCTCTAACCAAAAGTGAAACATTTTAAAGAATTACAAAAACAGCGTGTTGATGATGACACTCGTGCGAAAAATACACACCAGCAGCAAAGAAGAATACACTTCGTTACTGCTACTGTGTATGGTGGAGCTCTGTGCCACCAGGTAGCTGCACCGTGCAGACCATTCAGATTAGCGCTTCTGCTCATCTCATGGCTCATCCCGTTACGGCACAGTCAAGCGGCCAGACCCTGTCCCCTTGCGCTTGCGTTTGCCCTAATACCGGACTCGTGAAACGCCATTGCGTTAGTAATCTTCCGGTGTAAAGTGACCAGTACAAACGCGCAAATCCTGGCGCCCATCGGATAGCGTCAGTCCGATGCGCAGCAGCCAGTTCGCTCGTATGCTGCCTTGCAGAGGGACACGATGTCGCAGCTTGACATATTGCCAGTTGCTACCGTTTGCAGTCTGCAAGGCAACAAAGTCGAATCATAGTGCTCGCGAAAATAATGAGGCCGACTTTGACCGCGGAGCTCTCGTCAAAATGGAGTATGTTGTAACACAAGCAGACGACACTTGCTGTGTGCCGGAAGTGCTTAAGTGTACTGAAAAATTGTTCTTGTGCATTCTCTTTATGTTACTTTCTTTATACAGAAACAAATGAACTAACCTTCCGACTATTACGAAGATCATTTGTTTACCATAAAGTTGGAAAAATTATCGATCACGCGCCCTGGTAGCTCGCCCCACTGACGTCATATGGGTGATTTTTGTCATATGGGTAGGGGCGGCTTAAAATTCCGCCGAGCAGTGTGCTGCGATCGGCAGCGATGTGCAATTTAAAAACCTTATAATAAATTACACGCTTTACGCGGAGCACTTAGATGTGTCAATTAATGATCAGAAGCACCTAACGACTCAGTTTGTAGAAAATCGTCAAGATCGTTTCAGGGTCCCTTTACAGGGACACTAAAGTGAAAAACTATTTCTTCTGCATCAGTAAATTACCGTTCTACAGCACCAAAACACCACTCTTACAACGATAAAACGTTTGGTAAGCCAGAAAAAGCGCAAGAACGAAATACGGGTGGACGCCTACTTAAAGGGAAGCTGAAGAGTCTGTCGCATTCAATAAGACGCTCATATACGGATGCGGGAACCTTATAAACCATGAAGGTAAAATTTTGGGGGGGATTTTCCACTTAGGAGCGACGCAATCTTCGGTTAAAATTGCGCTGTAGCTCCGCCCCCCGTCGAGCGCCGCGCGCTGCTGCTGACGCTGACGATGCGAGCGGAGACCGGAAACCGCGGCTTATTGACGTCAACACTGGTGTTGCGCTCCTTCGCAGTCTCCGCGACCTTGCCTGACCGGGCTTATTTCTGCGTGCGTGCCGTCCTAATCTGCTTTGCTCGACCCTACATTCCTTTGTGTGTATATAGGAGTGGTAGTTGACGTGCGCGGCATCAAATGAACTTGTAGGCCGATCATGCCGGCGTTCTGTGCAGCCTACGCTTGCACGAACACCAGCGGCCGCGACGATGTTCCGATGTTCCATTAGTTCCTGCAAGACAAGAAGCTTTCAGCTAAGTAGGAGGCTGCTGTGAAGCGAAACAACTTCAAGCGCTCAAGAACAACAGTGCTGTGCTCTAAACACTTCCGTGACGGTTACTGCCGGAGTTTATCAATAATGCGTGATTTGGGTTCTCCTAAAAAAAAAAATAGTTAGCACGCTGAACGGAAGGTGCATGTTTATCGCCCACCCTTGACGCAGGTTTCATCGCCAAGCGCCTCAAATTTTCTATTCGCACGTGTGTTGGGAAACAGCCTGCATGCAGCTACCATAACGCAGTGCGAGCGAAAAGTTTGCATGTGTTAGAAAGCCTGCTCACGCCAAGACGCTGCGCTCCCCTTTCTCTCGCACACATAAGAAACCGACCATCTCACGTAGCCGACGGAATTCGCCCGTTACGAGTAGCGTGCGGATGGCGCGCTGACGAAGGTTCTATACTACACGTGCTACAACAGCCGGTAAACTTTTCCCGCGTTTAAACCGTCTGTGTAGATTGCCGACAGCTTTGGGGCAGCGCACAAATGCTGAAGATCGCATCACCGCTTACGTTCTACGAGGAGGCATGCAGGAACATAACACTACAGTTGCTTGCCCGGAAACGTACTCACTGGAACGCTGAATGCAGCTTAGCAAAAAACATACTCGCCAAAGAACATTTCCTACACAAGGACACGCTAACACTTCGCCTTCGTTCGCGTGGAAAGCAGTGCTTGCACCAGCATTTTTTTGCTTCTTGGAGAGGCCGGCTCTTCCCAATCGGCTCGTACTTGTAGTATGTACAAGTATGTACGTACGTGTAGTATGTACAAGTATAAACCCCTTACAAGTGATCTTGCACGCGACAGCGACAGCGCTACAAGTGAGGCGATGGCTGTCGCGTTCACTCGTCGTCTGCAAGCCGAACTCCACGCGAGCGACTGCCTTGAGCGACGACTTCCCGGTATGAGGGCAGCAATATACGCGCCGAAACTAGCGTGACGCATGCTTTATCAATTTAAGTTGATGTATTTTACTGAAGAAGGAGCACAAAATATTTCTGAAGGTCTTGCACTAAGTTCTTATTCTTGCACGTGTAAAATTCAAAAGTTTGCTCGTTCCGTGTGACAAATAGTAGTATTTGAGTTATGTACATCCAGTTTCGGCTTCGCACAATTGGCTAGTCGCTCATAGCATTTCCGGGCGACAAGCGACGAGTTCTAGATTTCTAGAAACGAGCGATCGAGCGACAACACCGAGCGATTTGTTCAAGCGACGGCCCGTTTTGTCGCTCGAAGCCGTCGCCCGTCACCGTCGCGCGCAAAATCGCTCTCGTAGAGTTTGGACTTAACGCCGAACTCCTCAGAGAAACGCAAGCTCTCGAAAATTTCTATGGCCGTCTCAGCAAAACCCCACCAAACTACTTTGCACCGTGATTCGTGTGTAGCGGCAGCAGTCGGTCCGGACGAACACCATTGTTGACGTCACGAGGCGCCCGACCAATGACAGCCGGAAACGAGGCGCGCGAGCTGGGCGTGTCTGCTGCTGCACTTTTCGTCGAAATAAAATATGTTTGCGCTTTCTTTCGCTCAATTTCGATGCAATATTCGAATTCAGAGGGTTGAAAACCACGGCGTACTGCTCGTCACTCATTTTTTCTGGAAAAGCTTTCAGCTTCCCTTGAAGTTCCCGCACCTGGGGGCTGTGACGTCTTGGATTTTGATGGCATCTTCTAGGGCCTACTAATTATATATAGCGGTACAGATGGACTACATTGTGCTCTAATGGAATCAAATATTAAACATGGCAAGTTTCGGGAACTTTTATTCAGCCAACGCGGCCCGAATGCGAAAACATACTTTAGAATCCCTGATGTCACGCTGACGTACCAGCGCTGGGGTTTCGGCGCGAAATTCAAATACTGATACTTGGACCTTCATTTTCTCATCTAATAATCAAACTATCTTTTTTAAATGACTGCCTGCAGGGTTCTCAAACAATGCTTCATTAGTCTAAACTGATTTATTGTTTCGCTTTAGTGTCCCTTTAAACTAATTTTCACTCCCCTCCTCCCATCAAAATAAATATCTAACATAGTATAGAAAACATTAGCTCCCCGATTTATGGCATTATCTCTTCCTTGACTTCCTCCACCAATCCTCTAGCCTCCCCTTCGTTACTTCCACTCTTTTTTCGTCTATTTGCCCTCGTTCCCAGGGAAAACCTAATGCCCCTTCCACATCTGTCACTGTTCCCTAAGCATTCGGGCGAAGGTCTGTGCATCTCAGCACTATATGCTCTGTGGTCTCAGTTTCGGCTCCGCAAGCTGTGCATAAAAGGTCCACGTCTTCAAATCTAGCGCTGTATGTTTTCTTTCTTAAAACCCTCGTTCTAGCTTCGAATAATAGTGAGCTGCCCCGCGAGTTATCAAATAAGAGTTCTCTCTTTATCTCATGTTTTTGGGTCCTATATATAGCTAGCGCTGGCTTTCCGTGCATTCTTTCTTCCCACCCTTTTCTTTCCGTCCTGTTATTAGATTTAGCGTCGAGCGACGTCTTCCCAGTGTTGCCGATATGAGGGCAGCAATATAGGCGCCGAAACTAGCGTGACGCGTGCTTTATTAACTTAAGTTGACGTGTTTTACTGTAAAAAGCAGCATAAAATATTTCTGAAAATCTTGCAGTAGGTTTTTATCCTTGCACGTATAAAAATTCAATCGTTTGCTCGTTCCGTGCGATAATCGGAAGCACTTGAGTTATGTACATCCAGTTGCGGCTTTGCGCTATAGGCTAGTCGCTCATACCACTTCCGGGCGACGAGCGACGAATTATAGATTTGTAAAACCGAGCGATCGCGCGACAAGACCAAGCCAACCAAGCGATCTGTTCACGCGACGGCCCGATCCGTCGCTCGAAGCTGTCGCTCGTCGCTGTCGCGCACAAAATCGCGCTCATGAGGTTTACGCCTTATAGATATAAAAACATTGATGCCGCATGCTTGGAACATACGCTTTGTAGAACAAAGATATCTGTAACCCTGCGCCTACTACTGCTTAGCATGCTCGCACAGTTCGTAAACGGTCGCTTTGCTGGACAAGTATAGTTCACACTGTAAGGTACGCTGTTATTACTAACCAAAACTAGTTTATACATGGGTGGAAACCTCATCCATCGAACCATGTAGTCACGCAATGTAATCTGCAGCTAACAGTTTGAACGCTTGTCAAAGTATAACAGCACAGCTCAGGACTATCGTAGCCGAACGGTTCCCACGCTGTTACGATCGTCGCGTATGTTTTATTGCTCCTAAACCGCAGCTTAGAGCTAGAGGATAACACTGCAATTAGGTCACATTAGTGAATGGATCTCCGAGGCTGATTGTAGGCTCAAACATGCGCGCACACATCGCGCTGCGTGCTCCGTCCGCCACAACGCCAGCACAAAGTCCGGCCATACCGACTTAAAGCACTTCAGTACGTCTCATTGAACCGATTCCACGGGGAAGACGCCACGCCATACTTAATAGACCGCACGAGCGCGAAAACAAACGCCAGAAACTACCGCCGAGCGTATCCACCTGCCATGCAAAACGGAACGGTCGCCCAAGCCAGCATGCCGACTGCCCATAGATGGCGACACTGCGTAGCAATATGGTATATGGTCTCTGTATTTAGCCTTCCTGGACATAAGCGGTGCATACGACAACGTGAACAGGGAACTCCTGTGGAACATATTAAAATATGAAGGTATCGGTCATGAGGTAATTGATTTTCTACAAGAAATATATCGAGAAAATAATGTTGAAATAACATGGGAAGGAATAACAGGAAGGAGTACGACAACTGTCGAGGTACACAAAGGATTAAGGCAAGGTTGTCCTCTATCACCGCTGCTGTTCATGCTTTATATGACAAGTATGGAAAGATGGTTACAACGAACCAATCTAGGGTATAACCTGTCGTACAGATTAGGCGGAAAGGTTGTTGAGCAACGACTACCGGGTTTAATGTATGCGGACGATATTGTACTGTTAGCAGAGAGCCAGGAAGATTTGCAAACTCTGGTTGATTACTGTGGAGACGAAGGTGACAGTTTAGGTTTCAGTTTTAGTGCAGCTAAGTCCGGTGGGATGTTTTTCAACGATACAACTGATCAGGAGCTTACAATAGAAGGCCATGAAATACCCCGAGTGGCCGAATACAAATATCTCGGGGTATGGATAAACAAAGAGCAGATGTACACGGAAAAGCACGAACAGTCTCTCATAGCAAAAGGGCGAAGAGGTGCCGGGATAATGAAGCATAGGGCATTGTGGGGGTACAACAGGTATGAGGTACTGAGAGGTATTTGGAAGGGAGTAATGGTGTCGGGGCTTACTTTCGGGAATGTGGTCCTTTGTTTAAGGGCAGAGGTTCAGTCGAGACTAGAACTAAATCAGAGAGCTGTGGGATGATTAGCACTAGGTGCCCACGGGAAAACCGCAAACGAAGCAGTACAGGGGGATATGGGCTGGGCATCGTTCGAAGCACTGGAAGCTCAGAGTAAAATCCTATACGAAAAACGCCTCAGGAAATTGGACGATAACAGGTGGGCAGCTAAGGTATTTAAATTCCTATACAGAAAGACCGTCAACTCACGATGGCGGAAAAGAACTAGGAAGCTAGCCAGTAAGTATGCCAGACACGAGGACGAAGAAAGACAGAGCATTAAACAAAAAGTTAAAAACGCGGAAGGTAAAAATTGGATAAATTCAATGGAAAAGAAGCATAGTGTTGATTTATATCGAGACGGGAAACAGCAGATCAGGAAGGAAGCATTTTATGATAACTCAAGAGGCAGTGCCCTTCTCTTTGAAGCTAGGTCAGGATGTCTTAGAACGCGGAGCTATAAAAAGAAATTTAACGAAGAAGAAGACACATGTACTGTGTGTGGTAAATCTGTAGAAACAATAGAACACCTCATACTAAAATGTGATGGTATCAATCCCGATGTCGATGCGGCCACAGTCACGCTTCCTGAAACCATAGGGTTTAGAGATAATAATAGTCATGTAAATAAATATGCGGTGGAAATTAGCAAAAGGCGATAGGAGGATTGGTGGCTCAAAAGCAGAGAGGTGACATAAGGTTAACAGGGTAGGAAGACGTATTTAAAGAAAATCGAGAATTTTAATAACACACAGCACAGGTAAATAAAGATAAAAAGGAAAAAAAAGCTGAGCATGGTGGCAACTGCCATCACCCCGTTTCAAAGGGGACGCTCCTACCTTCCATCCATCCATCCATCCATCCATCCATCCATCCATCCATCCACGGTGGCGCCCATGACAAAACGATGTATAGGGTGCCAATTTGAGGATTACGTGGCAGCAGAAGTTCACAGCATCGCCATTGGGTTTACTCTGGTTCTATGAGAGCAAGTAAATCCATTACCTTGGAGGGCCGTCAGATGACGTGCGCTGAAATCTTGGTTGCGCAATGTGGCACGTTAAGCTGTTCCATAATGGCCATAATTTGCTTTTCAGGGTTCTTGCTTGTGGCTGCCTCCACCTGCTTCAGAAACTCGACTGTCTGAATGGCGTCTGACCACAGCCAGCCAGGGCCGGATTAAGAAAAATGGGAGCCCTGGGCTAATGCGCATGCAGGCCCCCTTTCCCTATACTGAGCCCCCCCCTACCCCCTGTCGCCTGCTACGCTATTGGAAATATGCATGTTTAATTTTAATTCCACGAAATTTAAAATAACGAAATGCAATCAACGGGTTTATTATTATTGTTATTATTATAAGGAAAAGAACAAAACTTGCTTGAAACGCCGGCTGTTGTAAACACCAGCACATATTGTCACTCTGTGATTAATCTGCATTCTGTTTTCAGCAAAAGCTAGGCTTTAAGGAAAAGTTTAGTGCACCCAAGACGAACAAGAACGTAGAAAAGACAACACAGCTCAGATGTCGATCCTTCTGAAACTAGGCTCTGTTTGCATCACTAAGTTTAATCCCGTGAGGAGACGCATGGTTGTATCCAATACATTCTTTATTAAAATTCAAGCATCAGACTGCAGTAATCGTTATACACGTTACTCTATAAATATGCAATAGATATATACAATACTTAAGACAATACAAACACTATAAAATGCACTAGAATACAGATGAAAATTACCAACTGTAATTGCAAAACATTATTTGAAAATATTTTCGTTAAAGGTAAGACAAGCAAGGACGACACCAAATAAACGTGGCACTATCAAAAACAACAAAAATACAGTTCTTTATAAGCATGCTAAATATCACAAGAACAACAAACAAGAGACGAACAACGAAGATTTGCATATCTTGGATTACGCTGCTCAGCGTTTCATCGGCAACGTGGAGGCTGGGAGGCGACACAACGAACTTATTGGAACTATTGATGTATAGCGCAAACAGTCCTCTTTTAAAATGGCATCTTTCACGCCTTCCCTTTGGTGAAATCAAATATAGTCTGTTCGAAGGATAGATGACGGAGGAGGTCACTTTCAATGGATATGATAGCAAGCGAGTTCACCTTGTCGTCAAGGGGGCTCGAACGAAGGCGAGTTTTTATCAGCGACGACTTGGAAAACGATCGTTCGGTCTCACAGTTTGCTACGGGTATGCTTAAGTACATTCGCAAAGCAATACAAAGGTTCGGAAACGCATCAATATAGCTTTCTTTCGTGCAGCAACTTCATTATTCTCAGGGGACTCGTGTCCTGGCACACAGAGTTGTGCAGAAAGTTCGCAAACTGCACGATTTCGGCGGAAAATTCTGGCTCCAAATCATTTTTGTAGGTTTTCACCAACTTCTCAGCCTGCTGTGCCAGAGAGGCCTCGCTCCCAACTTCTGTCAGCAATTTTAAGAATCCGAACCTTTCGCAGAGTTCAGTGTAGGCAGCCTTTCGCACTCGCAAACCGGAGCCTAGACTGTCAAGTACAACATTGTAGGTTTCTACGATAGACTTTTTCTACCTTGTAGCGCACTATCGGTTTTCCCGTCCGGGTGCTTACCCAAAACGATGCGTTTGCCCTCATCCTGATAACATTGGTTGGCACTTAGCGTGCGTGTTCTCTCTTCTAAGGTATCAAAGAGAGGTCGCAAAGAATTAACAAAGCCTTCTAGACAGCTCAGCAGGTCTACAGCAGTTGAAATGCCTAAGCCTAATTTCTGAAGTGCTACGCTCATTTTGTCAAAGCGCTCCAAGATTTCACTCCAGAAAATCGCCATGAATGCAGTCTCTAGTTTTGTCATTTTCTTTGAGAGTGTGCGCTTGGTTCCTAGTGTCACCGTTTCTTCCTCGTTCTTTGATATACTTCAAGGCAACACAAGACTGCATTGAAAATTTTCAGAATGGCCTTACATGATTCAGCGTGTCTTGACCACCTGGTCTTAGAGAGACTTTTCAAAACAAACTGCTGGCCAGTTCCGCCCATGCTGTCCAAAAGATACCTCCATCGCTTAGGTTAGGAAGCAAAGAACACACACAGCCTCTGAATTACAGTGAGAAATTTGACTGCCTCAAGGCAACTGTCAACGCTACACGCGCCAACTAAGTTCAGTGAATGACCAGCACACGGGACGTAGACTGCCAATTTGTTCGGGTGTTTGATTTGAGCTTGCACTCCTTTGTATTTTCCTGACATATTACTCGCATTATCATAAACCCCTACAATCATCAATTGAGATGCCATTGGTCGTCAAAAGGGACATCACGGTATCGAAAAGATACAAGCCGGTATGCGATTCAATTGTAACAAATCCAAGAAAGCGTTCGTACACTTTCCTATTTAAATAGTATAGTAAAACAACTGACAGCTGATCAACGTGAGTAAGGTCTGGAGTCGAATTACCAATTAAAGATAAGTATTTTGCGCGTTTCACTACGTCAACGAGACGTTCCTTGACAGCCTTTCCCATATGCTCGATAAATTGATCACAAATGGTTTTTTGACAGATACGGTGGGTGACCTTTTCCTTTGTTCCCCTAGCGTTTGATGTGCTCCTCTAGAAAGGGATCAAACTTGGCAATGACCTCAAGCACTCCCATATAATTGCCATTTCTCGGTGAACCAAAAATCTCCTCACTGCCCCTAACCGCTAGGTTGCGCTCAGCTAGAAGCTTAACTACAACGACTACGCGCTTCAACACCTCTGTCCAGTAAGCGGTCTCAGTGACAAGATGCTTAATCAGCTCCTTGTCAATTGTGCTGCTCGAGTTAGAGCGGGCGAGCCATGCTGCCACGTAGTTCCGGTGCTCGATGCTATTTTCACGTGCGCAAACCTTTTCTTCTGCTCTTTTCCAATCAGAAAAGCCGTGCGTGGTGAAAGCACTAGGGTTGCTTGAAATCGAAAATAGTTTGCACATGAAACTGTAAACGGAACCTTTGGACTCAGAGTACATTAACCAGTGTCGCTGGTACGCCTCCCCATTTACAGCCTTTCGCACGAAAAGATGAGGTGACTATAGCGTTTCTGAGTTTTGTATTGCCTTTCGGAAGGCGGAAAATTTTCTGCCCGATTTTGAAAATAAAATGGCCCTTTATCGAGGCATACACTCCGAAAGCTGTCAGTAATAACGTCCGGCCACTTAGCAGGGTCACTTCGGAGAATCTCGCAACGTACCTCTTGCTGCGGGGGTGTCTGTACTTCTCTGTTGCCGCAACGAGAAGCCGTCTCATTCATCCTCTCGAGGCACACTTTGTGGGTGGGAACATGATTATTTGAAGCCAAACTAACAGGAAACAAGTGAGCCGGTTCTTGGAGTGTTGTTTCATGGCGCTCGTCTGTAGAAGGAGGCTCATCGGGGAGGTTTGGCACCTGTTGATCAGCAGTAGTAGAAATCGGGCGCGGCGGACCGGACACCTGGAGCTCTGTGGCAGGGGCCCGGCCGAGTAGCATGAACGTTGCTGACTCAGGAACAGGACAGGGCTCGGTTAGCGTCGGTTGCTCAGAAATATGGACGACCGAAGTTGGCACCGTTTTCACAGGATCCAGACAACCAAGATGAGTCAAACCTTGCTTCTTGCCAGGAAACCGTGGTGATGGAGTTGGCAAGTCCTCCACAGGAGCACAGCCGGTACTATAGGGAGTTTGACACGGACTCTGGGTAGAGCGATCATACTGCTCCGCGGAAGCTGCATTCAGTAGGTACTGTGTCATCTTTGGTAGCTTCTTTTCACGCTCTTCTCTTTCTAACTTTGCCTTTCGTTAGGCGCACCACTTTGATGCTTCTGACCGAGCATTTTCGCATTAATGGATGTTAATTTTTCACCGGGCACTTCGTCAGTCCGACGCGACCGCAGGTGTCCAACGGTGGCCGTCCCGATGACTGGCGCACGCTGCCTGGATGGTCCGTGGCTGGCCGAGAGTGGTGCGTCCCCCGGGAGCTCCTCAGCGGGCGGGCTTATGCAAGCTTGACTGGCGGCTCGGGGCTGAATCGCAGCCCCGAGCCCCGAGCGGGTCCTCTGAAGAGAGGACCCGCTACGAACATGTGGGGCTAACAACATGCAAGACAACATCTTTCAGAAAACTTAGGACTGCGTTGGTGTCAAATAAAGGTTCTGGGCCGAGTAGCATTACGGGATGTAGGGGGATGTGCTGCCGGTATGCTAGAGAAAAATGTTTCCTTCTCTCAGATTCGGCTGCCCGACACTCCAGGAGGACGTGGAGGACGGTCAGCCTCTCCCCGCATCTACCGCAGGTTGGAGGATCATTTTCAGTGAGTAAGAAGTTATGCGTGCCAAATGTGTGTCCTATTCTGAGGCGACAGAATAGGACATCTGTTCGCCGTGATTTTGTTACGGAGGGCCAAGAACCTAACTGTGGCTTTATCACGTGCAGTTTGTTATTTACTTCTGCGTCCCACATACGTTGCCAGTGGTTTCGCAGTTTCCTTCTTAAGGAAGGCTTCAGGTCTGTGACAGGGACCGAAGCAGTAGGATTAACTGCATGCAATGAAATTGATGGGGCCATCTGGTCCGCAAGAACGTTACCCTCGATGCCCCTATGTCCAGGCACCCAGCATATAATCACATGCTAGTTAGATATATATGCTTTACACAGCACGGAGTAGAGTTCATTAATTACCGGATTTTTGTGGTTACAGAAAGACATCAAGACCTTCACAACACTAAGGGAGTCCGTATATATAACTGATTTCTGGAGTTTTGATTTATTTATATGCTTTACGACCGACAGCAGTGCGTAGGCCTCAGCCGTACAGATACTAGACTCCGGATGCAGTACATCGGTTTCCGAGAAGGATGGACCGACGGCTGCATAGGACACCCCGTCGTGTGACTTCGATGCGTCTGTGTAGAACTCCATGCAGGAGTATTTTTGCTGGAGTTCCCGGAAATGCATTTGGATTTCAATCTCCGGAGCGTGTTTTGTAACTTGCATGAAAGATATATCGCATTGTATCAGCTGCCACTCCCAAGGAGGTAGCAGCTTGGCTGGATGCATTAGGCGAAGCTCGAGGAGTGGAACATGCATTTCATGACTAAGCTCCCCCACACGCAGCGAGAAAGGCTGTCTTACGGATGGACGATTGTGAAAGGGTGAAGCATATGTCATCTCGTTAACGGTATTATAACACGGATGTTGAGGATTAGAGTGGACTTTCAGAAAGTATGTTTGGCTGATGTATGTTCTCTGGATATGAAGTGACCACTCATTCGATTCTGCATATAAACTTTCAAAGGGACTTGTCCTGAAAGTGCCCGCGGCTAAGCGGATACCTAGATGGTGAACAGGGTCTAGCATCTTTAGCGCACTCGGGGCGGCAGAATGATAGATCACGGCACCATAATCTAATCGTGAACGAATCAGGCTCTTATAGAGATTCATTAAGCACTTCCTGTCACTACCCCACGTAGTCTGGGATAGAAGTTTCATTAGGTTCATTGTTTTCAGACATTTTTCTTTAAGTTGTTTAATGTGGGGGACGAAAGTGAGTCTATAGTCAAGTATAACACCTAGAAACTTGTGTTCTTTGTTTGCGGGTATCTGTTGTCCACATAGTTCTAAGCAAGGATCTGGGATCAGGCCTCTCTTTCTTGTAAAAAGAACGCAAGAACTTATGTTAGGATTGATCTTAAATCCATTTTTGTCTGCCCACATCGACACTTTGTTCAGGCCATGCTGTACCTGTCTCTCGTAGACTGCGAGGTTACAAGATTCGAAAGCTATTTGAATGTCGTCCACGTAGACAGAGTAAAAGATGGCCGGTGGTAATGAAGCACGAAGCGTGTTCATCTTCACGATAAAGAGCGTGCAGCTGAGCACGCCTCCTTGGGGTACCCCCGTTTCTTGCGTTAAAGGACGTGAAAGCACATTGCCGACTTTTACCCGGAAGGTACGATTGGACAGATAGCTTTCTATTAGGTTAAGCATATTGCCATGGATGCCCATTTCTAACAAGTCTCTTAGGATTCCATAACGCCACGTTGTATCATACGCCTTTTCCATATCGAGAAATATCGATAGGAAGAACTGTTTATGTATAAATGCATCCCGGATATTTCCTTCAACACGTACGAGATGATCGGTTGTGGCGCGCCCTTCTCGGAAGCCGCACTGATAAGGATCAAGCATTTTGCTCTGTTCAAGGAAATGAATGAGTCGCCGATTTATCGTTTTTTTTCAAACACCTTACAAATGCAACTTGTGAGGGCTATCGGGCGGTAACTTGCCACTGAGGAAGGGTCTTTGCCTTGTTTCAAAACAGGGACCACAATGGCTTCCTTCCATGCGGTTGGAAGGTACCCTGCATCCCAAATGGTGTTGAAAAGTGTGAGTAGTGTAACTTGCGTATCATTGTGTAAGTGTTTGAGCATTTCATACATGATTCTATCAGATCCTGGTGCGGAGCTCTTGCATGTGCTCAAGACAGCTCTCAATTCGGCAATACTGAATGGACGGTTGTAAGGCTCATTCTCTCGACTTTTTCTTTTTAATGGCTTACGTTCTTCTATTTGTTTATATTTGAAAAAAGATTGCGAATAATGCTTTGAACTTGACATGCTCTGAAAGTGCTCCGCAAGTGAGTCTGCCTGATCTTGCAGTGTATCACCCTGTGTATTTACCAGAGGGAGTGAATATGTTTGTCACCCTCTAATTCTATTTACCTTGTTCCAGACTTTGGCCTCATCTGTAAACGAGTTAATACAAGATAAATACTTCTGCCAGCTTTCTCTTCTGGCCTGTCGGCGGGTTCTCCTGCCTTGGGACTTTACTTTTTTAATGTTGACTAGATTCTCTGCAGTGGGAAAAGCGCGTTGCAACCCCCACGCTTTCTTTTGTTTCCTACGAGAGATCCTACAATCGTCGTTCCACAACGGGACACGCCGTTTACATGCCAAGCCAGTTACTTCTGAGATGCATTTAGATGCAACATCTATAATGAAGGCTGTGAAATACTGCACAGCAGCATCAATTCCTAAAGAAGACATGTCATTCCATGAGATACTAGTGAGAATTCGGAACTTCTCCCAGTCAGCTGTGTCGATCTTCCACCTAGGAGCCTGTGGTAGACATTCTTTTTCTTTATGTGTTCTTAGCAGTATGGGGAAGTGGTCGCTCCCGTAAGGATTGTTAGTAACTTCCCATTCGAGTGCAGGCAGTATACAAGGGGAAACTAGGCTGAGGTCAATTGAAGAAAATGTTCTGTTTGCGAGAGAATAATATGTGGGTGTCTTCTTATTCAGCAGACACGCACCGGACGAAAAGAGGAATTGTTCAACGAGACGACCTCGCGCATCGATACGAGAGTCTCCCCATAGGCTGCTGTGCGCATTGAAATCGCCAAGAACAACATAAGGTTCTGGCAATTGATCTATCAAGGTCTGAAATTCATGTTTGTTTAGTTGGTAATGCGGGGGTATGTAAAGCGAGCAAATGGTGTTGAGTTTGCTTAGTAGGACAACTCGAACCGCCACTGCTTCAAGGGGCGTTTGTGGCTGTAAAGGTTGACACGCTATACTTCTATGAGTGACAATGGCAACACCGCCCGATGATGCGACGGCATCATCGCGATCTTTGCGAAAAGTTATATACTGTCGGGGAAAGTTTGTGTGTTTGTTTTTTAAGTGTGTTTCCTGTAAACACAGCACTTTTGGAATGTGTTTTTGGATGAGTTCCTGCACGTCATCAAGGTTTCTAAGAAGACCTCTGACGTTCCATTGAATTATCTATGTATCCATGTTGGTAGTAAATAGGTGCTGTGTGTACAAAAACAGAAGTATTAATTACAGAGATTTCAGAGCTTAGATTACAGAGCTCTTTCGAGGCCCTGTAATTGGGGTCTTGCCCTTTCTGGGGCGTTCGAGGGAGCCTCGCCGCTCCTTAGGCGCTTGGCGCGCCGGGAGGACAGGTGTAGTGTCCATTGCCTCTTGTGACGCGCCGGACACATGCTCTTGCGAGCGAGAAGTTACCAGGGAGGGTCCCGCCTTGGAGGGCAAGACCCCTGGGCCCACCAGCCCGGAGGTCGATGGGGCTCCCTGGGGGATTTGGCTGCGCCGGCCGTTGCCAGCGCTGGAAGGGACCTGGGAGGTTGAGGCAGCCTCGGCTGCGCCCACCTTCGGGGTCGATGGTCCCTTCTCCTCGGTTAACGGAGCAGCGCTAGCTGCAACCGCCTCGGGGGCAGATGGCGTAACTGCCGACTCACTGCTTGTGGGTCGGACAGCCGCCGGAGGCCGTTGTGACGCTGCCCCCTGACGCGCCACATCGGCAAAGGTTTTCTTTGGCAGGTAGGATACCCGCCTGCGTGCCTCCTTGAAACTTATATTTTCCTTCACTTTTACCGTTACGATTTCCTTTTCTTTTTTCCAGGATGGGCACGACCGCGAGTACGCGGCGTGCTCCCCATCGCAGTTTACATAGTGGAGGGCGTTCGCACAAGCTTCAGTGGTGTGTTCGTGGGCACTGCATTTCGCACATGTTTGGCGGCCCCGGCAGCTCTGCGAGCTGTGGCCGAAACGTTGGCATTTGAAGCATCTGAGGGGATTTGACACATATGGCCTAACACGAAGTTTGATGTACCCGGCCTCTACAGACTCGGGCAGAATACTCGAACCGAATGTGAGTATCAGGTGCTTGGTTTTGATTTCTTTGCTGTCACGCCTCATCTTAATTCTTTTGACATTGATAACATTCTGGTCACTGAAGCGTTCAGCCTCAGTGAGCTCGAGCAAGTCATCGTCGGAGACAACACTGCGGCTTGTGTTCATCGTGCGGTGCGGGGTTATAATTATTTGGGTTTCCCCAAATGACACTAGTTTTGGCAATTTCTCATATTGTTTCTTATCGCGGAGCTCCAAGAGGAGATCACCGCTTGCCATCCTCGACGCCTTATAACCTGGACCAAAGACTTCAGTCAATGACTGGGAAACAAGGAAGGGTGAGATTGTTCTTACTGGTTTATCCGGTTTTGCAGAATGAATGACATGGAAACGCGGGAAGGATTCTTCTTGCCGGCCAAAAAATTGGAAAACTTCATCGGCGCGCCCTCTTTTCTGAGGGCGATCAGGCAGTTGAGGGAAGGAATTATCCATAGAGGAGTGTGTAGTTTTCGGCGATAACGCCAGCCACCCACCGTGGAGTCCTACAAGGGGACGCTACAGGAACTGTAAAAACAGGTCCTGCAAACGCCAGCTGTACGTAATTACTATAACCGAATATGAAATAACCTAGGTTGGCTATTCACACAAAGTTAACAATTGCTGCCTGGAAAAAGTGGAAGTAAGCGGAAGCTAGGAGAAGACAGGAAAGATGAAAAGTCAGAGAAAGACGAAGGCTGGAGGGAGAGAGAGACAGGTAAAGGCAACTACCAATTTCCCCCGGGTGGGTCAGTCCGGGGGCGCCGTCTACGTGAAGCCGAGGCCAAAGAGGTGTGTTGCCGCCGCCGGGGGGCCGTAAAGGTCCGCACACCCGGCATCGGCTCAACCCCCAGGATCCCATTTTCCCGGACACGGCTAAGCCGCGCACGGTGTTACGTTTCGCCTACGACGCGCGGTATAGCCGGCGCGGATGCAACGGACGCCGGGGCTTCGTTCAAAGCGGCGGACATTTTGGCCTGTTCGGCGCCGCCGCTACGCCTCCCCGCCAAGCGCGTCCAGGCATGTTCCAATGCCACGTGTCTTCAAGTGCGCGCGTGTGTGTGTGTGCATGTTGGTGCCCACGCTTGTCAAAGCGCGGCAGCCGGGGAGAGGAGCTCCCCCAACTGTGAAGCGAGGAGGTCTGATCGGCGCCGGCCCGGCGGATGCGTCACCTACTCGTCTCAACGTGCCCGAGCGGCGCATCACGTGTGCCTCTGACGAGGCGTTCCTTCTTGCCCTCAACTGCGAGAGTATAAAAGCAGCTGCTCCCGGACGCCGAGAGAGGCTCCGATTTCTTCAGTTGAGTTATGTGCTCTCCCGTCTCTCCACTTCGGTCGACCTGACCGCCCGCTCTTTTGCGATGCTAGAATAAACAAGTTGTTCTGTTACCAGTCGACTCATGCTTTGCCGGGACCTTCGGATGCTTCCAGTTGTGCCCCAGGCCGCCAGGCCAACGCTACCCTTGGGGCTTGCGACCCAGTTGCAACAACGGGTGTCAGCGCTGAGATTCCAACAACGGCTACGCGCGGAAGGTTCCAACCCTCGTGTGCTCGGGTACGTGGTGTCGCAACACACCAAACGCCTGCTGACGCAGACGCCCCTGCGGGGTGGTTGAGGTTGAGCGTGGCGTGAGATATTGTTGCGAATGGACGTGCATTTCAGGGCTCCGTGGCGGCTACGAAATAAGCTTTTGTGCATGCTTTGAGCTTGCTTTTGTTTTTCATTTGCTGATCTTTTTAGCCTTTAAATAATAATTGGATAGTTTTCTTTTTTTGTGTGAGAAGGTGTGTTTCGTGTATATTTGGTTTGGCAGGATAGTCAGTGTCTTTTCGCGCCACCTGCTTCAGCACGTGCAACCGGGTGGGACGTTAAGTCTTTATAGCCTTTAAATAGTAGCTTGGAAGCTAGTGGCAATACTAATAGCTATTAGTGGTTTTAGTGTGTGTGCTTTGGTATCGGGAATATTGCTTTGGTAGGAAAGTGAGAGAGTGGCCGCGTGGTTGAACACGTGTCGTACCTTAAGCCTGTGCGTCATTGAATGCTTTTAAGACATTGGTGAGAATTACTTTGCGGCATTTTAAGGATTTATATTCTGTGCGTATAAGTTTTTGCTAGAAGGCACGTGCTCTGAAAGTTTCGGTATTTGCATTAGAAAAAGCCATGCAATACATGGGAAGAAAGCCGGGAAAGCGTGCAGTGTGCGGAGGGTCCCTCCAGGCAGACGAGGGGACGGATGAGAATGGACAGGGATTCGAGTTAATCGGCAGACACTGTGATATCGATGCTAGGCTGAAGAAAATGGAGGCTTTCCAGGATGAGCTTATCAAACAAGTCGAAGAGCTCAAAAATGAGCTAAATATGGAGTGTGATGCACGGAAGGTAGTAGAAAAAAGTCCAGCAGCCGAGGAAAACCTGAACAGGGCCGCCATTGTGAACGAGGATGATCGTGATAATGGAACGCAGTCTCCCGTCGTGATAGGAGAGGGAGTGTTAGCAAAGCACGTGAAATGCGTGCAACATAGCGATGGGGTAGCTGGAAAGAGCGGCACTTACCTGGAGGCCGCCACACAAACACACACACACACACACACACACACACACACACACACACACACACACACACACACACACACACACACACACACACACACACAAAATCAGTGTGTTCAATGAGTGTGTACCAGCAAAAAGCACTGTGTGCCAGCATGAGCGCAGGGGTCAATGCGCCTTGTCAAGTCCGAATCACGCGGAAAAGGATAAAGGGAAGCAGGCAGAGGTAGGAAAGAGTGAAATGGTGATTATCGCCGGTGGCTCAAACCTGGCTAGGTGCTCAGGAGCAATTGCGGAGGGAATGAAAGGCGATAAAAGAGTGGCGGTAAGGACGTTTCCAGGGCGGAAACTGGGTTCCGTCATGGAGTGAGCAAAAGCAAAGCTCGCGGAAAATGCCCACGTGCGCAACCTTGTCACAGTAGCAGGTGGGCTGAATGACGTCCTAAAGAGGAAAGGGACAGGACTAGCCCAGCGCTTGGCGAAGGGAGTAGACGACTTGCGGGAGCTGTACGCTCAGGTGCAGGTCGTGGTGTGCACGGTGCCGGAGATTTCCGTACGTGACAGTCACGTACAAAGAGCCGTAGGGGCTGCTAATAAGGCGATATTGAAAACGAGCCGAGGGAAAGGTTTCGAGGTTGCCGAAGTGAACTGGAAAGTGAGAAGGTGTGGTGGTTTTGAACGAGACGGGATCCACTTTGACAATACAGTGCCAGGAAATACCTCGGGTAAAAGAATATAACTACCTTGGTATATGGATAAACGAAGGCAATAGGTATATGGAAACAGGAAAAAAGCAATAACAGTAAAGGGGAACAGAAATGCAGCCATAATGAAGCACAGAGCGCAATGGGGATACAATAGGTACGAGGTGCTCCACGGTATGTGGAAAGGTGTAATGGTTCCAGGACTTACTTTTGGAAATGCGGTTGTTTGCTTGAAATCAGGGGTACAATCAGGAGTCGATGGGAACCAAAGGTCAGTGAGACGCCTCGCATTGGGTGCTCACGGGAAAACTACAAATGAAGCTGTGCAGGGTGATATGGGCTGGACAAGTTTTGAAGTGAGGGAAGCTCACAGTAAAATTGATTATGAAGAATGATTAAGGACTATGAAAGAAAGTAAAAAAAACCTGGGAGAGTGTTGAGGCATTTGTACAGGAAAAACATTGAATCACAGTGGAGGAAAAGAACTAGGAAGCTTACCACCAACTATGCAGCCTGTAGGGTGAGCAACACAGCAAGAAAGGATGTTCAGAGAGGCTGAAGTAATCTCATGGGTGGCGGCAATGGAAAAGAAACATGCCATGACTAACTACTTAAGAGGAAAAAACGAAATCAGGAAAGAAACAATTTATGATAACTCAAAGCGAAGCTCATTACTTTTCGAAGCGAGATCAGGATGCCTTAGAACACGCACCTATAAAGCGAGATATAAGAAGGAAGAAGAAGCATGTGCTTGCTGCGGTAAAGCTAGGGAAACGATGGAGCATGTTTTATTAGAATTTGACGACATTTGACCAGCGGTCGGTTTAGCCACCACTGGCCTCGTTGAAGCCCTTGGGTTCAGCAAGAGCAGTGGAAAAGTAAACACGCCCGCAATAGAGATAAGTAAGAGGCGATTAGATTATTGGTGGAAGAAAAGTAGGAAAACGACAAAAAACGGAGACGTACAAAACCAAAGTTCAGAATAGCGGGTCAGAAAATTTGGTTGTGGGAAATCATCGTGTTTTTTTTTAACCTAGGTAGGACATTAGGCAGGACAATAGCAAGAGCTTGGTGGCGCAACCCACCACCCCGTTTGAAAGGGGACGCTCATAACATCCATCCATCCATCCATCCATCCATCCATCCATCCATCCATCCATCCATCCATCCATCCATCCATCCATCCACCCATCCATCCACCCATCCATTGGGGCCGCATCAACGTCACGCCGTTGGAAACTGTTGGCGATTCTGCTCGGCGCGGTCGTTGGTATTGCTTCTCCCGCTGCTGTTTGGGATGAGACCGCTCAAACGGAGTTTATGATTGGATATGACTTGTATTTATGTCTTAAGAATAGATGCCTTTCTTTCTCTCCTTTATTTCATCTTATTTTTAATTCCGCTCGGTGACTGCGCGTGCATTGAGGCCGCAGTGTCGGCTTTCATCCTACTATGTTATTGTATGGTTCCCTTTGGAGAACAAACATTTCCTTGTTCATCAAGCAACATGTATCTCTCGTGTGTATTTTTGCGCATATTGTTTTTCATCTGTAGGTCTTTCGAAATGCATATGAAAAAAAAAAGCGTATGTAAGCTTCCTGCTTGCCGCTTCAGCCAAATAAAACATATCGGCCCCATCCGGCACCCTGTACTCAGATTGACTGGAAGTTTATAGAAAAAAAAAAGGACTGCAGTGCAACATTCCGTTCATGTTCATGCTCATGTTCCTGTTCATGTTCAACATTCCGTTGCTCGCGTAACAATTCGGAGTAGTTGGCACGGCTTATTTTATTGCGGACGGCACTCCGGCGCCCAAAACAGTTTTAGGTAACTATTATATATGCTAATCTTTGGCCCGTAAGCCGTCTGAAATTTTTTGTACCCCCCGGTGCATGCTTAACAACAACAACAAAAGAAAACTCAGGGCCCTTCCATTCTGTGAAAAAAGGATGACCAGCTAAGCTGTGTATATGTGGGCCCCTTAATGCCGAACTGCACCTCCGCCGCGGGTCGGCCCGGCATGCATTGCACTATCTTCGGGCTATTTTTCTGCACGTGGACACGATGGTGGGGAAAGTAACCCTTAACAGCTTGGCTGTAAAAAAAAAAAAGAAAAAAAACCCCGGCGCGCTAGCTTAATTAGTGGCTACATAGTGCATATAGCGTTGCGCAGCTAAACTCGAGCTCACGGGTTCAAACCATGTCGCGGAATTCGATGGAAACGAAATGAAAAAAAAAAAAAAACACTCGTGTATTTTTGTTTAGGTGCACGTTAAGGAACTCCAGGTGGTGAGAACTGAACAGGGTGCCTCATAATCATACCGCCAGACGTAAAATGCTAGTTTGTTTAATTAAAAAATAACAAGAAAGAAAAGAAGGTAGCTGCGCCCTTCGGCTTTCTTCTAGGGGTGTAAACGAAGGAAATTATTCTCGAGTTTTCTCAGAAAAACATGTTACGCTTATCTAATATTTCACACCTAAATATAATGCCGTTCCCAACTTTACGTCCGCTCAACTAAGCAGTTCCTGCATTGTAAACAGCTACTTTCAGTTATCCGGTGGACTATCATAAGGACAATAATGAAGCAATTAAACGAATGGCGTGCCTCACATACACGTAAAGATATTTGTAGATCTGCTGTATTCGTTGAAGAAGTGTGGTACCCCTTTGGGCATTCAGTTTTAATGGGTTGCAGACATGATGAGACCGCATAAAAAGAAAAAAAAAAGAAAAGTTTTTCTTGCCTGAATCAAGTTATCAGATTTACGGGCTGCCCCAAAACGGTGCGTTCATATCGAATGACAGCTAGGAACTTGTTCACCAGAACCGATTCGCACCCGTGCGTTAATTCTCTCAGGAACTGGTACGTCTCTGCGCAACAGCCACGACTCTCCAGCAGCACAATCATTCGGAATAAGAGTCCTCACTTGTGTCGGCCCCTCACCTTCGAGACTTCAAAAGTGCTGTTATGTGATATTCGAACGGAAGCCGCTATTCGATCATTTTTAATTGTGTATTCTGCAGTCGAATACGATCTGAATAGCAGATTCCATTCGAGTAGACTATATGTTTCTACTTCATTTCGCCTGCTGGCACGTTGAAGGAGATCGCCAGACAAGCCACGGTGATTACATTGTTAAAGACTTCCCGGTCTCCCCGATTCAGTCTGTGTACATAGGCAATATCGTGTCCCTAGCACTGTTGTTCATATTAACGTCCAATAATTGCCTTGATTTCTTTTCTCGTAAACTCGATTGGTTCACCTGGGGCTCTTATTCTCTTATTCCGGTCCGGAGTTCTCGCTTTTTCAATCAGTGCTTTTAGAATATTTGATCATTTTTCTCTTGAATACATGTCGCGGATATATATGTTTATGTACCCTTAGATTTACCTAGAAGTGCATTGGTCATCTGCATCTCTTCGCGTCACGCAGGTAATCAACCTGGTTTATTACACTGTAATATTGGGCCTCTTTGATTTTCGGAGTTCTGGCAGCCAGATGGCAGCCAGCTAGTTCTGGTTCCTATAGGAAGTCACGTGGGCTGGGATCCCAAGACAACCCGAACATGCCCGAAGTTTGCAAAATCGAACGCCGGGACAGCTGGCCTAATGTATGCTACCTGCATGGCAGCGCCCGGCGAGGCCGGCGCGCGTTCGGCGTAGTCGGCCCACTTATGCGTTGCCAGCTTGAAAATATACAGTTGCATTCAGGGATACGATCACTTTCGCGCGACTCGGCACAGGACGCGCACTGGGCCAACCCCACCTTGTGCAGCGCAACAGATGGCCTCCGACGCGTCCGGTGGCGAAACGCGAAATCGTGCGTAAGTGATTGTATATTAAGGGCGAGCTCCACCGCTGGAAAAGCTGGCGCCACCGTGACGTGGCATGAGGGAGCACGTGGACACAGCGGCCGCGTCGGCTGCTTCGGAAGCGCCGAAGCGAGCTAAAAACGAAAGTTTAAGGTCCCAGCTGTGCTGCGGTTCTGATTAAGTGGTAAGGCTTTACCGCCTTGGGTGTCTGCTTCACAACATTTGAAAGTACTATAATCGGCAGTGACTGCCTTTGGAGGCGTGCAGCATGGTAGGCTACTGCTCGGTGCCGCAGTGCCGGACGTACGCAATGGAGCCCGGTGTCAGCCTTATTCACACGTAGCCGCAGGACAAGGAGCTGCGTGAAGCTTGGCTCGCGAAACTTAGAACCGGCAGACAACCATCGGCTACAACTCGGGTATGCAGCAAGCACAGACGCGAGGAAGATTTCTTCTACGGCGCCTTGGACTGCGATGTTCGGTGAGCAGCAGAAAACGCGCACTGAGACGCTCGCCCGCGCCCGCTGCCCGGCTAATGTCATGACGGTTGGGTCTATGAACTTGTTGATGCTAGACACTGGCAAATTCACTGGAACGGAAAGGGATCGGTACGACGCACATTAAAAAAGCATGGCATATGGTCATATTTGTGTTATGAATTAATGCACTGGATTACGAAAAAGAAGCAGAGGGAAACTTCACGCTGAGCCGACCAATAAACATACAGTGCGACGCAGCTTGAGAACTAATACTGAAATGTCCAAGAATTTAGAAAAAAAAAAAGAAAGATTGAATCGTCGCGACGGCACATCGCAGTCGCCGCGCTAGGCGTCGAAGTCTCTACAACGAACTTATTTTTTAACCGTTCTGATAGCGTCCACCCAGCAATGGTTGTAATATACTGTCAAATGCTCATATGCTGCGGCCTAAAGCTCACGGCACGGTGCGAAAACGCGCTCACAGCGAAAGCAAAACATTGTGCGCGGACATGCATGCAAACGCGCAGTCGGTCGCTGCGAACCCGTGCGATCGCTGCATTGAGGCTTCATTCTGTTATGCTCCATTTGGTCATACAGACAGCCCACTAAAAGAACATATTTTACATAGTTTACTCTCAGCGTTTGCCTACCTTTCACGCAAGAAGCCGGTTCGGGAGACTTCATCGCGGCGACTGCGCGCAGTGGCGCTCACTGTACATATTCGGTAAAGAGATGGCGTCTCTAAATGATTCTGTGCTTTCAGTTTGCCCAAGATTATTATAGCGACAGTCAAAAAACTGAGGGTTCAACATGGTTGCGTGACATAAAGGACGCTCCAAAAGTTGAACAGCGTGGCGTCGTAGGGTTTTAGACAGCTGAAGGTGTTTCCCCAAAAGAAATCAGTCGCCGTATGGCTGCCGTGTACATTGAACATTGCATTTCACTGGCCACTGTAAAGCGTTGTAGCAAACGGTTCAAAGAAGGGCGTGAAAGTTGCAAAGACGATCTTAAACCGGGCCAAAGGCAACGCGCAATCACCTCCAATACAATTGCAAAGCTTGATGAGCTGATTAGACAAGAACGGAGGATAAGTATTGATGAACTGGCAGCGAGTGTGAACATCAGTCACGGTTCAGTTAACACCATATTTCATGAACATCTCGGTTATCGGCTCTTGTGTGCGCAATGAATGCCCAATATTTTGAACCACCGCCAGAAGACGGAGAGGTTCGGCGTTGCATTGGCTCATCCGATCTGGTATCAGAATGAGGGTGACGACTTCTTGTCTGCAATTGTCACCGGGGACGAATCATGGTACCACTATTACGAGCCTGAAACACGACGGCAATGCTTACAGTGGAAACATTCGAATTCGAAAGGCCGTCATTTACACCGGAAAGGTGTTGTTGACTTTCTTTTCGATCATCAGGGGTCATTACTGATCGAATTTGCTAAACCTGGAGAGACTATCAGTCGTTTCCGATATTGTGAAACGCCAGATTGGCTGCGTGTCGCAATCAAGAACAAACGACGTGGAAAATGCACGAATGAGGTCATCTTGCTCCCCGAGAATGCCCGTCCCCACGTCGTTGATGTGGTTAGCGCAAAAGTGGCAAAATTCAAGTGGGAAACGCTGCAATATCCGCCATACAGCCCAGACCTGTCGCCTTGTTACTTACACAATTTGGGGAAATTGAAAAAGACAGCTCAAGGGAACCACATTCGTGTGGGACGACGACGTGAAAGAGTCAGTTACAGACTTCTTCAAGCAGCAACCCAAGGAGCTTTATGAGACAGGAATCACGCGACTCGTTAGCCAGTGGGGCAAATGTCTCAGTGCTCATGAAGACTACTTTTAAATAAAGTACCCCATTTGTCATATATTCGCATTGGCTCACTATCATTTGACTCGCCCTTGGTATATTCTGCGGAACTCCTGCTTTTTGTATGTTCTCTTTGTTGCGACTATAGTTTAGGTGCAAATTACTCACAATACACGACCGGTGACAGCTGCTCCTGCGCAAAACATTGTAACAAAGGACAGCGTCATTGAGATTTTCCCTGGCCGTTGCATATGTACAAATATCTAAACGAAGATCTTGAATACGAAAGTTTCATTGATATATTTGTCCTCAACTTGTTCATTTCAAGGCCTTTACATTTTTCATATCAGCGGCATGCACTGCTCTGCTGGTTTCAAACTGATATAGTTCTAAAGTTCGTGTGATATTTTCTTTACTTGTTAAATAGACAAAATAGACGGAAGCATTGATATAAGTTATTTCGGGCACAATTTCTGGGACATACGAGCACATTCTTTTATGAAAATATACATATTTTACTTGTCTTGACAGTGCGTAGCGTTCAAAAATTTGTTTGCAGCATCTTTGGCAAGGAGAATGCAGTTATTATTCATGTATTTGATCCGTCAACAAATTCTATAAGGAGGAGGCTGAGCTGCCCCCCCCAACGCGAGCGCCCCCCCCCCCCCCCCCCCCGAACAAAATTTCTGGCTACGCCACTGGCCGTCAGCGAAGACTCAGTGTGCTACCGATAACAAAGGTACAGGCTGAGGGACCTTTCGGAGATATCGATACAGTAGCAGCTGTCTCCAGTGGGCTACCGAAAGGCTACCATTACCTTTTATCGAACAGCTCATAGTCGTCACTGAATGAAAGTGGGTGCACATTTGCTGAAGCCCAGGTCATGGCTTTGACAAGGTCCAAAGCACGCCAGCTAGTTCAGCAGCTAAGTGAGGAAGATGAACAAAGTGCAAAAAAGGACGATGAAACAGCTATACTAGCTCCGGAGACGTAGTTAAGCCGGAAGAGGAAATCTTTCCGATTTCCCCAACAGAAATTCAGGAGGAAGGTCAGGCTGAGGAGCCGCCAACGGGAAGTAAGAAAAGGCACTCGAAAATGAGCACCGGAAAGCATGAGGTGTCGCAGGGTCAAGAATGCGGCAGAGATGGCGACGTGGCCGAATAAAGCCAAAGCCACTAAAACCTATTGGGAGCGTAGCGAAAGAATTAGAAAGGCGTGTTTGTCGTTTGGAATGTTTCCAGTCAGAGCGCGTCCGAGCCGCCAAACAAGGAAGGGGCGTTCGTTGAGTTCTTTTCGAGGTCTAAGCTGTATGGCACAGGAAAGCGCGGTGGTGAGGCGACGGGAAGTGGTCGTACCAGGCAGTGAATTCGTAATGCAATGCCTATAAGGCACTTTATCAGTGCGTAAAGTGTCGGGGTTCTGCAGCGAGGGAAATGGCCTACGTGCGCTTTGTATTACCTGGTTGACAAGGTTGAAAAGAAGTGCTTTCAGACCGCGCCCGCCTCGAGTACGGCTTAAAGAGATGACGCAACCGTCGGCTATTTTAAATTAATAACGGCGTTACAAGTTTTGTGGAAATAATAGTTTGTTTGTTTCTTTTATTTTAGAGTTTGGTTAAACGTTTTGAGATCGCCGAGACTAGAGATCGTTTCGACAAGCAGGTTTTGAGCTTTGTTTAGGTTGTTTGTTTTAGGAGCTCTGATATTCTGAAAGAGATGGCTTGCACGCGCATAAATATCGGAAACTTTGTTTTCTCGATATGTCTTTCTTTCTTTCACAAAAAATGCTGAACTAACTGATGAACCTCAACGTCGAAGGCTACCGTGGCAACAGAGTCGACCTCAGATTCCCAGATTGCTACGCGCTTGCGCCATATGGGGGGACGAAGGTGCAACATAGGAGGCGGAACGGTGCGACATCATAGGAGGGATATTGCGACCGATTCGACTATTGGGATTGGACGAGATACAGTCATCAAGCCTCCTAGGGAAGACGACGGTATTAAAAGCGGATACTTTAAGGGCAGAGAGAAAACGGCTGTCATACGTGTCCTGATGTAAACTCAGACGTTTAATATGCTCCGACATGGAGTGGACTGGCGTATCTGGAGGCAGAGTAAATAATGTAAAATGAACCCTTTTTCCTTCATTCCTACTACCGGACGTACTCTTCACTGTGCTTGGTGTATTCCTGGCCCAAACGCCACCTCGAGCCGCAACATGGCTAGCACTCCCAGGGTTAGGTCTTGTACACGTACATAAATACCCAAGAATGTGGACGTGGGAACAGCCACCGTAGCACAACTGGCAGTGCAATGCGGAGGTTGTGGTTTCCGCTCACACACATGCCAAGCTGTTCTTATTGCGATAGCAATTATATGGACACTCCAAGCGAATTTCTGCAGTCGGCGTCGCCGTGAGGTTCGTATATATTTAGGTATATGTATGCTATAGGTCATGCAATGCTGTATGATATGCGGCATATGCAGGTTATATTGCCACATCGTTCTATCACTAAAGTTGCTCATATCAAGTCTTACATTCTTGACAAAATTATTTCTCAGAAATTCGAGAATGGCAGCCCACAAACAAATGTCATGAAACAAAACACCGACAGCGCGTGCCTTTTATCTTAAGTCTTCTCAGACTTAAAACGGAGAGAGCGTGCCTGTTTAATTCTCGAAGGCTGATGGAAGAAACTTCGAGCGCTTGCAAATGACGCCATACAATCATTGTGGAACACACCTATATAGAGTTTCCAGCACACACGTCTTCATCGTCTGGACCCTGTCCTCAACTTCGTCCTCCACCTGAACTATCCCGACCCGAGACAAGGGTTCCTTACCGACTGTGGCTTGGTGTCGCTCTTACGAAATCCTTTGCTTTCCGCGTGAAAATAAAAAAAAAGGAAGGTAGTGCTGCGTTTGACCACTGCTGCAACGAGGAAACTATCGAACACGTTCTTTGTCATTGTCCCAAATTCAGCGCTCACAGGGAGCCATTTGCGACCGCGCTGACGTGTCTTGACGACCGGACGCTTTCGGAGCAGACAGTCCTGGAACGCCTAACTATGCAGTCGTCACACCACAAGACAGTCAAGGCATTGTTGAACTTTTTGCGTTCGAGTGGCCTATTAGAGAGACCCTGGTTCTCCCGGACGTTCTCTCGGACATTCCCAACCTCTATTTATTTTTCTTGCCTTTGCTTTTTCTCCGCTATTCTTTCCGTCTTTCATTTCCCCTTCCTCCAGTGCGGAGTAGCAAGCCAGAATCTTGTCCGGTGATTTCTAAACTTCTATTAAATATACAAACAATTTTCCATGTGTTTTGCTTGACTTCATTATCTGTTTGCTTCACATGGTAATGACCCAAAAAAATATCGGATTCCTTGGTTTCTCTTTTTCCCCTCATTTAGATTGTCACCTTTGCCGTTGTAAATCTAGTCCTTGTGGTGGGTGTTGAAATCCAACTGCAGCTAATTTTTAAACCTCGTAAAATGCCTAGTTTAAGATAATATGCCAACCATCCTCTGTGAAAAATATTACATTTGAAATATGAGTTGATGTCTCACGAAAGGCTCGAAAAAATAGACATTTTTGATACTGAAACTGGGAAAAGACGCCGCCATTACAGCTCGCTATAGAGTACTATAGTGTACTATACCAGAACTATAGTTTCCCCCACAGTTCTGGCGCTAGTGTCTCTGCGACCTGAGAGCATGGCGGTTCAGCCAGCATGGGAATGATGATGGAGGAAGGACACAAAACTAGGAGGGAGCACGACGTCAGGCAGCTACTCTCGGCAAGTCGGCACCTCCGGGGCCTACTTGCGCGTTGACTATCGGGAAGTAAACCCTCCGTGGTTGCTGTACCTTTCAAGGCATTGCTTGGCTCCCGGTAGCTCTCAGTGATTACCTCCCCACCATAGTGCCCAGGAGAGCACATTCTAGGCACTATGTCCTCACGATTGACTGTCGCCACCCGCTCTCCTTTCTAATCTCTCCTGTGCTCTCCGCGCGTTCGGCGGCTAGAAATGACCGCTTGCGTATCAGTTGGTGAGAGCCTATTTCGATGAGCCTTTCCTTTCTATTTTTTTAATGACTAGGCTTCAAATCTGTCACGTGACGCTCCCGCCTAGTCTTTTTTTTTTCCCTCGATGGGAATGATTATGGATTTGATTTTGTATTGCGCATTTCATTATATCACAAACAATACACAACATAAGTTTTACAGAAAGATGTCCCAAAGAAAAATCCATAAGTACGTACTTGCACAAAAGATGTATGTAGAAAAAAAAAGTAATTGTAACAGCTGTATATAGAATGCAAGCAGCGATAGGACAAAGTGAATTAGAGACAGCAAAATATATGTGGAATGTGTACAACATATAACCGCCCACAGTAAACTGAAGCACACAAAATGAAAAACATAGAAATGTAAGAAAATTATGACTATAAGTCAATTAGTATACAACACTCTGGCTATCAATAATACATTAGTAAGCAAAAACTGTATAGGCGCACGTACAATCAATGCGCTCACGTGCATGTTAAATTTCGGTTCGTAAGGCATTCCATGCAGATGTATAGAACTCACCAGAATGTCTGTGTAACGCAGACGAAATATCAAACCGAGCTAGCTTAACAGACAATTCACAAGAGAGAGGGATACTGAGACTGACATACAAGGTGACATACTGGTGCTCTGAGGTCGCTGAAACTTGATGCGTGCGAAGTTTTTGATTCTGTAGATGACGTGTACGAGCTACATGGCTTGCGTAAATATTTCCACAGGAGTGTGAACAGTAGGCGAGATGACCATGCGTATACAAAAAGTATAAACAACGTTATACGCGCTGGAGAGAAATAAAAGTGTCGAGTGTTCATTAAACGCGGATACCAAATGCAACCTTTGTTGTAAGTGATTTACTATGTCGGTCAAATTTTATTTGGGAGTCTAGTACGACACCAAGAAATGAGACGGCACCAGACGGGGTCATAATTAGGGGATTGAATTTTTCGCCATCTATTTTGTTTAAATACCTGCACGCGACAGGTATTCTCCCGCGTGCTCAACTCTCTAATAGAACGTGCTTGTTATATATCACAACACACTCGCTTCACTAACGAAGTCCATTAAATCGGCGGTGCAAAAAAGTGTTCATATGCTTTATACTCTCGCTTTTAACCGGGGCAGGTCCGGCAGCGATCGTTTTGACAGCGCTGCCCTCAACTAAACAGGCTTGAAACTGCGTTCAGAGCGTCTTTATAGAAAACCGTTGAGCCTGTAGATGACGCGCACGCAAGGCAGGTATTTATCGCAATTTATTTTCCCCCCAAAATTGGGCACTTGTCGGCACCTATTTTGTCACAATGCCGCCTTTTCAGCATTTGTGGCACTTGACTTTGAAAAACTGCTCAGTGCTCACACGCATTTATATATATTGGGAAGGAAACAGTAGAACGAGAAAGCTTCATTGTCATAAAGGTAGTGGGGCAAATTAATTACAGTCGAAATTTGTTAACATAAATGCACATATATATGCAGAGATGACTTGTGAGAGAGCTGGTAGCGCACTTTCCTGTTTATCATTCTCACTTTGGAAAAGCTGCGTTCCACGTTAGTGAAATTAAGTGCTCCATCAGAAGGGAATGGCCCCTCGGCGCAGTGCGTTCCCCAGAAAAGGACGGACACGGCTGTTTCATGCGCTGTCACGCATATACTCTGCAAATTCTTTTTTTTTTATGTGGTATCCAGCGTGCCTTCGTCGTTTGCCACCATAAAAAGCGTCTCCACCCCTCTCCGACTGAACCACTCCATTCAATAAGGTGTTTCTTTCTCTCCCGTAGTCGGTGCGCGTCCATCATGCCCGCCTCGCTCGGGGAGGTGCGCTGATTTCGCGCAGCGCCAGCAGTCGGCGTACGGACAAGTCGCGCGTCCATTTCAAAAACGCCTCGACGCTGGCCCGCGAACAAAGACGGGCACCCGCAATTTGCTGGAATCCTACTCTATCCACCATGGCCAGTCGGCTTGTGCCTCTTGAAATAGGCTCTCCGGTTGGGTGCTCGGCCTATCTGCGTCCACTAGCTGGCACGGATACTGGTGATGTCTCATGCATGGGACGGGCATGTGCCCATAGTCGCTATCTTAAGCACCGTAAAGATTGAAAATAACCCAACTTTCCTTCTCCCTGCTTTTATTTCTCGCTCTGTACATTTTCTACTATGCTGTCCTTTTTTTACGCCTTCGCCTCCTTGCCCATGTTCAGAACTAGGTGTCAGGTGTTCGCCTTTTGTGTGTGTGTGTGTTGTAATAACTACAATTAACAGTCGCTTTTTCCCCAACCAGATGCGTAAGAGCGAAGATGTGGACTGGTGTGCCTAAATTATCCGATCCCTTTTCGTCGTGACGGGGATGGCGAGAGACACGAGAGGTTCGAATGACGCTGACACAGTGAGCTAGATTCCCTGTAACGCTGGCACACCTGACAAGAAAAGAATAGTAATAAAATTGAGGAATCTGCTCGACCAGAGACACCCACATGCAACGCGGTGGAGCTTTTGTACCAGTCGAGCGGGCACCAAAACCCATTTGGGAGGGTCCGATCGCGTGATGCGGACTCAGTTTGACTGGCCATGACGAATTCCGAAATTCGACCATTTTCGACATAAACGGAATTTCTTACATTGGAATCGGCAGGTTCGGCATTTCGGTTTTCGACACTTATCGGTAAATACCGAAAACTCCAATCCCTATAGTTATAATATGCGAGTCTATGGAAATACGAAGAACGGGAAGAACGTTTTTTTTTTTCGAGTGTGAGAGATCGTAAAACTGGTTTTAAGATGATTAATTTTCATAGGTCTTTATTACACCAAGATATAACATGCAGCAACTCCTCATTTACTGTCGCAGTTAAGATGGAAATATTGTTCTCCGGTGAATGTACTGTCGTGTCGTCGGCGTAAGGTAAGCAGTTAGAGTTATTGGGCACTTCGGTAGATCACTAATATATCTAAGAAAAAGCAATGGTTTTAACATAAAGCCCCGTGGAACACTCTGGTTAATAATGCATGAGTCGGACAGAATGTTAAAAATCTGCACAAGCTGAAGCCTGTCATTAGGATAATTACGAATGAGCGTTTGTGCATGGCTTGTAATTGCGAAGGATTCGAGTTTCAAGAAGAGAATTTCACGATAAATATCTAATGATCTCGTGAGATTAATAAATAGCGCTTCAACGTAGGGGCCGGCATCAACGGAATATTAGTATAATCTTAAAACTGAGCTAAAACTAGTTCAGTTGAATAGTTGAATCGAAAACCGAACTGTTGGTTTGTTAAATGTTGAAAATTTTGCAGATAAGTCCTGAGACAAATCAGAATCGGATATTCAATCACCTTTCTAAAAAAATGCAGGATGGTTAAGGAGCAGTGGTTGTTTAGCATATTACGAACTAATTTCTTAAAAACTGGTACTACCTTCCCTCATTCGATGGGAATAGGAAAATGGCCATACGTAAACGTGAAGTTAATGACTTGACAAAAGGCATGAGAACTATCGCGAGCAGCTACTTATGCTATATATATATATATATATATATATATATATATATATATATATATATATATATATATATATATATATATATATATATATATATATATATATATATATATATATATATATTGTAAGCGAAACACATGCCTGACTTTCAACTTCATCATCTCCACATATCATCATCCATTGTACATCTTCATCTGTATATATATCATTACCAGCAGCTCAGCTTGATCCTCGTGGTAGTCGCACGAGTTCGGCTGGAATAAAGCGGCTCCTTACAAGGGGTGGAGGTGCTTTTTTGTTTCCCCAGACCTCTCGCACGTTCTCACTGGAGCTCCGCTCGGTTCGCCGCATAACACCACCGGCCATGCTCACTTCAGCGAATCCAGGCACGTCCGAGGCCGCTGCTCCACGGCAGCCTTCGCCTTCCGTCGCGACCATCAACAGCCGCCAGCGCGACCCCAAAATTTTCGCAGGTCTACGCGGGGATGACGTAGAGGACTGGCTCCAAAACTGCAACCTCGTAAGCGACTTCAACAAGTGGGACGGTTCACAGAAATTACGGAACGTTCCGTTATGCCTGTTCGATGTCGCTAAAACCTGGCTTTGGAATCATGAGCCAGATCTTCCCTGACTCGGCGACGTTCACGCAACAGCTTCGGCAGATTTTCGGTGCCCTAGCTGTTCGCGCTGAGGCCGCGAAGAAGAAGCTCCGTGAGCGCATCCAATTCGCTGGGGAATCGTACACCTCATACATTGAGGATGTGCTTGTATTGTGTGTGAGCCACCACACACAATGCACACACACACAATGATGACACAATGACACACACACAGGTACTGGGTGAACGCCACCATGTGCCAGAGCGACTGAATGCGCCACATTATTAAGGGCATAAACACCATCGCCTTCAATGCCCTTGCTACGCAAAATCCTGCCACCGTTCAGGATGTGATAACTACTTGCCAGCGGCTTGTGGAGCCCCAGTCCCTTCGGCTATGCACCGATACCTCCAACTTTTGTCTCTCTTCGACCATGGACTTGTGCACGCTGATCCGCGACATCGTCAGTGAAGCGCTTCACGGGCGGTGCTCTTCCTGCGCTCCGCAAAGTAAGATCACGTCCGCATCGCGCCTACTGCGCTCCGACGGCCCCTGCACTCATCAGGTATCAACGTATGCCGACGTTGCGGCGCTCTCTCCAGCCATTGCCGTTCCTCTGCCTACACCAGGAGACCGCCCTCCAGTGGCTTCGTTGTCACCGCCAGTGTGTGTACAGCGTTACCACTCCGCTCCGCGTCCTGCCAGGCTCATTTCCTACTACTGTGGCTATTGAGGGCACATATCTCGCGATTTCGTCGAGGGCGTCAACAGGATGAGCAACGTGGCTATGCTCCCGAGGAACGTACAAGCGTCCATCCAGCATTGGGCTATCAGCGCACGCCCTACCGCTCCTCTGATTACCAGTCACCTTCTCCTTGCTACCCTACTGATGTGCCTGTGAATCCTCGTGAATCTCGCCGCAGGTCGCCGTCTGCACTTCGTCGTTCGGTGTCTCCTCTCCGACACACCTCCTCATGTCACGAACGCCCGCTCGGAGAACTCCCCGGTGCAGTTTTAGGAGGGGAAACTGCATCCACTGGACAGCCTACAATTCCTCCGGAGCGACCGTCGAACTTGTCAGTTTTTTGTAGAATGTGTATGCGTCAAAGCTCTCGTGGATGCAGGCGCTGCCATTTCGATTATTCGTGCTGAATTTTGTTCCCGCCTCCGAAAAGTGATCACGCCTTACTCCGGCCCTCCTCTTCGTGCACCGACTAAGGCTACTATTCGTCCAATCGCGCAGTGTACTGTTCGTGTCCATAGACAGAATTCGTCACCACATTGTTTTTGCGTCATTTCGTGAGTGTACCCACGAACTCATCTTGGGGTGGGACTTCTTCTGCGTCCGCTTCTATCTCTTGTCGTCAGCGCCTCATACAACTGGATGCCACCGGCAATTCTCTTCCTAACCACGAAGAACGCATTCGTCTCGTCACCTCTTCCGATTACGTTCTTTGGCCATCTAGAGAAGAGATTACAAGTGTAAACTCCTGCAACATTGTGGATGGCGACGTACTCATTCTAACCTACGGCCATACGCTATCTCGAGGGATTCTGATTACGCCTGGCCTTATTCGCTTTTCTGAAGGGTCTGCATTGCTTACCACCTTGGACCAAACTCCCGAACCCCAGCTGTTGCCTTGTGGATCAACTGTCACTTGCGCTGTTGACACTCATCCCGCTGCAATTGTCGCCCTGTCGACAGTGCCACCCGAGTGAAGATCGCCGCCAAGTAATGTCTCTTCTACACTATCGTTGGCAACCACGAGCCCTGACCTAACGCCTTCCCAGAGTCAAGATCTCCTCGCACTACTGAACAAATACTTTTCCTTGTTCGACGTCAATTCGCCCGTCCTCGGTATGACTACTGCCGCTACTCACCGCATGCAGACTTACGGCTCCCGCATTGTTCAGCGGCGCCCATATCGCGTGTCTCTTACAGAGCGCAAAATCATCGCGCAAAACGTATCAGACATGCTCAGACGAAATATCACACGTCCTTCCTCGAGTCCCTGCGCTTCCCCAGTTGTTCCAGTACAGAAAGAAAAGGCTCAGTGCGCTTTTGCGTCGATTACCATGCGCTGAACAAAATCACGCGCGAAGACGTTTACCCCCTTCCACGGATTGACGATGCACTATATTCGCTCCACGGCAGCGAATGTTTTTCAAGCCTTGACCTTAGATCAGGCTACTCGCAAATACCAATGTCCGAATCTGACAAAGAAAAAATGGTGTTTGCCACCCCTGATGGGGTCTACGAGTTCAACGTGATGCCTTTTGGACTCTGCAATGCGCCTGCCACCTTCGAACGCATGATCGATAATGTCTTGCGTGGTTTGAAATGAAAACCTGTCTGTGCTATCTCGACGACATTGTAGTGTTTTCAACCAGGTTCTCACAACATTTGCAACGTCTTGATGAAGTCCTTACCCGTCTTGAAAACGCTGGCCTGCAGCTCAACACAATATAATGAAGTTCCACCAGCAAGACCACCAAAGTTCTGGGGCATTTAGTCAGCAAAAGAGGTATTCGACCTGACCCCGAGAAACTTGCTGCCGTCCTCGAATTTCTCTGTCCGCTGCGTCAAAAAGACCTGCGCAGTTTTCTCGGACTTGTTTCTTACTTCCGGCGCTTCATACGCAACTTCGCTGTGCTTGCGTCCCCGCTCCAACAACTCCTCGCCAGTAATGCGCCAATCATTTGGTCCCACGAATGTGAACGTGCTTTCCTGGGTTTGAAACATGCCCTGACGTCGGACCCAGTACTGTGCCACTTCGATACCGAGCGCGCCCATCAACATTCCCACTGACGCTAGCAGTCATGGTCTCGGTGCCATTCTATATATATACAGCAACGTGACACCTTCCGCGAACGAGTAGGTGCTTACGCTAGTCGTATACTTACCACTGCACAGAAGAATTACACTATAACCGAGCAGGAGTGCCTTGCTGTTGTTCGGGCAGTGCAAAAATTTCGCCCATACCCTCACGGCCGCCATATTACAGTCGTTACCGACCATAACGCGCTGTCCTGGCTTTCATCGCTAAAGAACTTATCGGGTCGCCTTGGTCGCTAGGTTCTTCGCCTACAGAAGTATGATTTCGATGTCTCCTACAGGGCTGGAAAGAAGCATCAAGACGCCGATGCTCTATCTCGCTACCCTATGCCGAACCATGACGGTTCACCATCGCCTCTCCGTACTAGCGTACGTCCCGAGTCCTCTTCATCATATTTACCCATCGCAACCCTCGACTAGCTGAGACCCGACAGCCCATCTGTCATTGTGTCTCACCAACGTATCGACCCATACTGCCAAAATATTCTCCGACGCATGGAATGTTCTTCGTCACCTCCGAACGCCCGACTTCGTCGACAACTTAATCAATTCAAGCTGCACAATGGGGCATTACATCGCTACATTTATCACGTCGACGGCAACGAATGGGTCCCAGTCATACCACGTCCTCTGCAACGTGAGGTGCTCGAAGCCCTTCACGATCATCCGACGGCCGGTCATCTAGGCTACCACAAGACTTACGACAGAATACGAAGTCGCTGCTCCCAGCCTGGCCTGTCTTCAGTCGTTGTGAAGTACGTTGCATCCTGCGTTCATTGTCAAAGCCGCAAACAACCGACAACAGTTCCTTCTGGCTCTTTTACAACCTCTACTTTGTCCCGCTTCGCCTTTTGAAGCAGTTGGAATAGACTTGCACGGTCCTCTTCCCATGACCTCACATGACAATCCTTGGATTGTATGGGCCGTAGGCCATCTAACACGCTACGAGGAGACAGCATCTCTACCATCAGGGACTGCTGCTGAAGTCACCGATTTCTTTCTACGCAACATTTTCTTACGCGATGACGCTCCGCGCGTTCTCCTCAGTGACCACGGCAGAATCTTCCTCTCTTCGATCCTCACTCAAGTTCTGCGCGCCTCTAACACAATTCACAAGACAACTTCCAGTTCATTCGCAGAGCAACGGCTTGACGGAGCGTTTTCATCGTACCCTCTCCGACATGACTGCGATGTACATCCGCCCTTGCCACACGAACTGGGATGCAATGCTGTCGTTCGTGACATTCGCCTACAACACGGCTACGCAACGTTAACCGGTTTTTCACCTTTTTTCCTCGTATATGGCCGTTCACCAAGTTTCGTTCTTGATGTACGTTCCTTTGGACTCCTGTACCCCCAGCAACTCCTTTCTCGGAACAGTTTCTGACTCGCCTCGCGGACTGCCGCCACCTCGCCCGCCTTAACACCGGCATCTCCCAGGACGCTCGCAAGTCTCGTTACGACTCGACCCGCCGTGCTGTGACTTTTTCTCCTGGTGACGAAGTTCTTCTTTGGACTCCTCAGGTGCGCGTTCCTGGCGCATGCGAAAAATTCGTCACGCGTTTTATTGGACCTCACTCGGTCATTTACCTGTCAATTACCACATCTCGCGCCTTAGAACGCCGTCCGATCACCGTTGCCGTGGGACAAAGATAGTGTATGTCTTTCGTTTAAAACCATACACTCGACGCATTTAATAATACTTCAGGCGGCCACTTCCACAGCGAGAGGGAATCAGTGTGAGCGCAACACATGCCTGTCTTCAACTTCATCATCTCCATATATCATCCATTGTACATCTGATTCATCTGTATATATCATCACCAGCAGCACAGCTGAATCCTCGTGGTAATAGCATGAGCTCGGCTGGAATAAAGCGGTTCCTTACAATATATATATATATATATATATATATATATATATATATATATATATATATATATATATATATATATATATATATATATATATATATATATATATATATATATATATAAAGGTGTCGACGCTAAAGAAGGCAAGATCGACGTACAAGGTGGTTCAAATGATTTGATGATTGTATGTTGATAATATCTCTCTATTCTCTCTTTTTTTAATGTTCAATATTCACTCATTCCGTACGTTATTTCACGCGCAATTACATCAACCTTGTCTTTAGCGTCGACACTTGGTTGACCCTTTCTTTTTCAGCAAGCGGTCAGGTGGACCCATGCCGGAGATAGCGCAGGATATGGTGCAATGTGGTTAACTTTCGACCGCACTTGCGACTATGTTGGCTCTAATTACACCCGCACAGTTAATTTTGCCTACTCTGTGACTAATTCTCACTTTTTGTAGGTAGCACCGAAGCCCCGCCTTCCAGAAACCATAACCTCGTGCGAGCTCTGCTACAGTCCAAGTGAACTTGCTCCATTTCCAAAAAGCGTGCAGTTCGGTGGCTTCGCCTCAATTTGTCTATATCAACGGCGGTACACCCTTTACAGGGGTATAGTGCAGTGTGGTTAATTTTCGACTATATTAGCGCTAATTACGCCCGTGCCCTTAATTTTGCCTACTCTGCGACTAATTCTGGCTTCTCGGCTCACTTAGACCTACATTCTTTACATCTTTTTCGACTCGCTACGACGCTCTCGGGGTGCGAAAGGGCCGTTTTTGCTCGATGTGGTGACAAGACCATGAGATCCCAGGTACGCCAACCCCATATGAAGTCAGCTAAGAAGACCTTCTCTTCAAAAGAAAAAAAAAAGAGGAATCGGGGGAAGGCATCCAGGCACGTGATCACGCGTTCGCTTCGAGTCGCCTCGCGAGGCTACGTTGGGTTGGCTGTCTGCTTGTCTGCCAGTATGCGACATACAGCGTTTTGCTGTCAATCCGCGTGTTTGGTGGTAAGTAGCTTCATATCTGCGGTGTCATTCGTGTAAACACGTCGTATTTGCGACACAATTAAAAGTATGGAGTGTTAACGTATAATTACATGACGCGTACCCATATTTTTCGTTCATATGTGACGCATTATTTTTTATAGCGAATGCAGGTATTGAAAGAAGTCTCACTAACCTTCGTAGCGTTACCTGCTTTATCTGAAACAGAGAACGTTTCTTTTATTCGGGCACTCATTTTAGCAGCGTTTTGTGATGGAGCTGCCTGGCGAGTCCACTTACTAAAAAAATGAGCGCATTGTCATCCGAAGGGCGAATCTCGCAACATTCACGCACATTGGCGGCGCCACGCAGTTTCTTCGTGAACCAGTGAAGCGATTATCAGTCTCGGCGATGCTGGCGACTGCTGCGCTTTTCAGCAGATAAAGAAATGTGGGCAACCTGCCTATCCATAATGCCTGTCCACAGTAGAAGTGTGGAATATTCAGAAAAAGCAGATTTTGCTTTGAGCTCTAAAGCGGCGCGAAAGAAAAAGTTCTGCACGAGAGAGAAAAAAGCTCCACGCGGCTGCTAGACGTTGTGTGCCTCAGATGTGCCACGAAAGGTCCGCGTTCAGAATACCCGTCGCATTCTTCATCGGTTCTTTTCCTGTTCTGTGTCATGTGTATAGATGCCAGTGTTTTCTTATCGCGCATATTTTGCACTCACTTAGTTTTGGTGTAATGCGTGCTGTCGCAGCGTTTCTTTCTTCTTTTTTAGTTTCTTTTTAAATCTTTTCTTTGTTTCACGCATATTTGTGCACACCAGATCATTCATGTTTCCCAGCCGGATATTGTTTTCCTTCTTTATTTATATCACAAATTTGTGCCCATTTCTGTCCGTGAGCAGCTGCGTCCTGCAAATTCACCGTGTGTATTTTAACAAGCCGCGCTTTCCACTGTATGCCTTGTAGGGGGCACGGACCCGCGTCAAGCCTTTTCAGGGCTTCTTGTCCGTGCCCCTAAGCATCTTAGGATGTTTTGATTTGATTTGATTATTCCGCGTCGCAAGCGCCTGTAAAGTTCCTTTCTTATAATATCTCACCTTCACATCTCCCGCGGTCGCCGTATCCACATCTTTCTGTCTGGTTTTCTTTGCTAATGGTGCTCTTTTTTGTTGCCCGCGCCCATTACCTTTTTTCTTGCATTCCTCAAATACAGGAAACGTAAAATCGAAAAGAGAGGCAACATTTATTAAAGGTTACTATTTTAACCATATGCTGGTTTGCTTGCTGCTGGCGCACTCGCACGAACCTTACGCTGTTTCCTCCTCAAGGTGACCCAATAGAAGCACATCGTCGGTAATCGGATATGCCTCCAGAGTCGCCCTTTCTGTTTGGTCGCAAAGTGCAAAACGCAATTATTTGATCACTTTGTTTGCTTACACATGCGCAAACTCCACTTCATCCTCTTCATTTCGTAGGTCATAATACAAAATACATGCCAGATTTGACAGCCCTCGGCCGACACTGAAGTGAAATAAACGCCAGACTGCGGAGTACAGTGCGGGCAAGAACATAAAACAGCGCATCTCTGAGAATTTTTCTTACTTTACTGAGCCGTATTCGTGATAGTTTCATACTTTCTGACAAACTTTCATCAATGATTTCGAGCTAGCGACGCCACAGGCTGCTGCGTTTGCAGTATGTACAATTTTATGCATTTAGAACTTCATGTGAGTGCATTATGTACCCAAGATGTATTCAGTTATGACAAAATCTACTTGGCATCCTTGCATACGCAATATCATGCAGGGTGTCCCAGCCAACGTTAGTCCAAGCTCTGAAAAATGAAATATAGAATACGAGGACGCAACCAACGGTATTATGTCAGCAAAGATGTACTGCACCAGGAGGATCTTATTTCATAATTGGACTATCGATAATTATATTACATTAGTTAACGAACTTTTTAATTACTGAATTGAGGGCGCGAATTTTGATAGAAAAGTAATAATTGTGTTTGAAAACATCCAATTCAGTTGTTTTCAGCTATGTATGTCTCGCGTAATTATGTCTTTCCGCGTTGTAAAGAAAACACGCGAAATATGAAAATAGCCGCACAATTATACGCGTCCGCGCGCCGCGACACCAGCCGTATCAGGCGTTACTCGAAAGAAACTCGTATGCTGGTCGTGGCTTTGTGTGAATCGTTTAGCTCTGTTGAACACAGCTCTGGCGGCCGCGCCCCGCGGAGATGTCACGAGCCACAGGGCGCCGACGAAGAGGCCCGTAGAGGAGGAGAACATCGTTACGCGTTTAAATACACCGACGGTGGTCAGAGGTATATTGTTCTCACGGTAAGTGAAGCTTGACGAAAACAAAGTTCTGCGGTGGTGGTGGTGATAAACTTTATTGAAAGGGGGAAGGGTAAAGAGGGACGTGGCTGAGGGTTAGGGCTCAAGTAAGGCCCTGGGCCTGCTTGGCCTTTTCCGCCCAGTCCACCAGTTCAAGTTGTCGGTCGACGTCCCCGGAACTGAGCCAGGCTGTCCAGTCAGTCTCGCTGCTGACGGGGGGATGAGAGAACGGGAGCGAGGTGCATTCCCACATTATGTGTGTGAGTGTTCCTGTTTCTGAACAGAGCCTACATTTGTCGCTTTCCCTGCCCCCTGTGATTTTGTTAATGTATTTTGGGTGTGGGTATGTATTTGTCTGAAGTCGCCGAAACGCGACCGCTTGCGTTTTGTCGAGTTGCTTGGCCGGTGGTGGGAGCGCGCGACGCCTCAAGCGATACCGATGGGCTATTTCATAATAAGTCTCGCAGGGTTCCTCGTGTCTCTCGTCCTCATTCACGCCGTCCGCATCCGCGGACGAGGCTCGGCGCGCGAGATCTCGAGCCAAACTGTGAGCCGACGCGTTGCCGGGCACAGCCGCGTGAGCGGGGGTCCACACGAGGGTTGTCAAGCCGCTTAGGGGGCGTCGTGTGAGGACATGGTACGCCTGTTTGCAAATTCTACCACGGACGAAATTGCCGATGGCCTGCTTGCTGTCGCTGATGACGGTGTTCGCTTCCGCATGCATGGCCATGGCAATCGCGGTTTCCTACGCTTCCACCACTCGGCCAGCCGTGATTGTTGTATGTTCTATCAGTCCTCCGTTGTGATCAGCTACCACCGCAGTCATGAGGTCGCCGCGAGGGTGTCTGGCTGCGTCTGTGTAGACCACTCCATCTTGCGAGCCGTAGCGTCGCCAAATGCGGTATCCTCCGCTCGGTGCCGAACTGTAAGCGCGTATATGCGTGCGGCTAATGCATTGATCGGGCCTCCTTGTGACCATCAGCCGTTCGATGTGCGCGGAGGCGAACGTTCCTCTGTCGAATCTTGTTCACTCTCGCACCGCATCCACCAACCTTCACTTCCCTGTGCCCCTCGAGCACACGTATATCTGCGATAAGAAGGGCTCGTCCCTTAATTACGCTTCTTTCCCATCCTTCCATATGGTTGGTTTACGTGCCGCAATTGCATCGTCCTCAGGCACACTGCAAAGCCGTTACTGACCAGCAAGACGTTTATCGTACATATTCTGAAGCACAGCGCGGTTTCAGTCAGTGATGACACGCTAGCAGGAATCCACCAAAGACGGCAAATAGATTCTCAAATGGTCCTTCGTCTGTGGCGTGGTACGTGTTGTACGGCGTTGCATGTGCGCTCGTTTCACGCTTTTTACTTCTTCCAGTTCCACGTGGCCACTGTTACGTCTCGGGAATACAACAAAGAACTTTATTTAACTATACATAGCTGGGGTGCATGTGCGCACGTTGTTGATGCCGTTGCTGTATATCTAACACACACAGGCTTGGGAAGACGATCAAGAGTTAGGTTATATATGTAGGTGGCGTTGATGATCAGATACAAATATGTAACACGCCCCCTTTTTATTGCTAGGTCTCTGCAGTTCAGTTCTTGCACAAGCATATCGTCTTCAGCGATATCTTGCTGGAGCAACAATTCGCCTTCCTGAGCGTGTAGCGACAGTTTGACGGGGTATGTTGGTATGACACTGCTGGTGACGTTGATTGCTGGAAGTCAAATTCTCTGAGAAGTTGCGGTCCATGGCTCGCTGAAATAACTCTAGTGTACTCTTAAGTCCAAAGGGAAGTCGAAGAAACCTGTACCGTCCACAAGGTGTGATGAATGTACACAGCTTGGAGCTGTGCACATCGAGTGTTAGCATCCAGAAGGCTGACTTCGTGTCAAGCACTGTGAACACGGTGCAGGTGCTCAGGTTAGCAAGGAGCTCATCCTGTGGGTATGCGGTAATGCTCGCATTTGATTGCATCATTTAGCTGTTTTGAGTCTAAACACAATCACAAGGTGCCATCCTTTTCATGACGATGACGAGTGGAAGGACCCAATCTGTTGGTTCTGTTACTTTTGTTATGATGCCTTTTGTTTCCATGTCATCAAGCTCATGCTTTACCTTGTCTTGGATAGCGAGGGGAATCTTCCTGGGAGCTACAATGACAGGTACTGCGTTGTTGTTGAGAGTGACGCTGACCACGCCTGGTAGTTGACCGATGCCCTCAAATACGTCAGAGTATTCGTCTAAAATAGCTTGAGTGCTGCAATGTAGCGAGCCTTTCTCGTCGAGAGCATTGGGCTTGCTACTGCTTGAGTGCACGCCACTGAGACGGGCGATCAGCCGTAAGTCTTGGTATGCAGATGCTCCGAGGACTGGAAAAACTTCTTTGTTGGTGATATGGTATGTCAGAGTATGGAACTTGCCTCTCACTAGGGATTTCATTTTGCACTCACCAAGTATTGGCAGTCCTGTGCCATCATTAGTTGAGACTTTCACACTGGAATACATAAGTTTTGGTTGCTGCTGGCATCTCCTGAGCGTACATCACGTTTACATCAGCTCCTGTGTCGAGCTTGAAAACAACATCCAACCCATTGATATTGGTTATTTCTCTCCGTTCTGCTGCTGCATGGAGTCTGTGCACTGTCAACATGCCAAGGTACACTGGATGAGTGTCCGAGGGGCACTGTGGTTGGGTATCCAAAGACGACACTGCATTTCTTGAGGAACGTGCATGCACTTTCTGACGACACACAGAAGCGAAGAGACCAAACTTGCCACAGGAGTAACAGTGGCTACCGTATCCTGGGCAACTCCGTAGTGGATGATTGGTGCCCCATCTTGAGCACGTGCGACGAGAAGGCTGAACACAGCTGACAGGTTGTTGCTGCGTGCGATGTGCGCTGGTGCGTTGCAGACGGACTTGTTTCGTGCTGTGCGCGTAGTTGCGATAGGCGATCCACAGTAGCCCCTCCCTCCTTGTCTTGTACATCACCAACATGCTGTTTCGAGATTTCGGCAGCTTTGCAGGCTGAAATTATTTTCTCCAGAGTCAGTTTAGGCTCTCTGAACAGGCGTCTGCGTAGGGCATCGTCCCTGATCCCTACAATGATACAGTCACCGATCATGCGGCTCTCTTGTTGACCGAAGTCGCACTTGCGTGCCTGCAGTTTCAACGTGGTGACAAATTCGTCGACGGTTTGACCCGGTTGCTGCGCTATTGTATTAAACAGTGCGGTTGCTTGAGTGACGTTCTTGTACGGCGTGTACAAGTCGTCAAACTTCTTTATGATTGCCTTCACGGAATCTTCGGCCTGGACCTCGGGAAGCGTTTGCTGAATGCGTCGCGCTGACGGTCCCAAGACGTAGAGGAGAAGTGCGTATTTTGCGGCGTCAGGCTTAGCTGAATATTCTATGGCGGTTTCGTAGATCAAAAAGGCTTCCTGCCATTCTTCCCATTCACTTGCTGGGTTGTTGCCGGGCGTGAACGGCGGTGGAGGTTGTAAAAAGGGACTTGCCATGGCGGTCACGGGCGGGCTTTGCGGAGCTGTCGGCTGCTGCTCTTGTTACTTCTGGCCCACTTCTGACACCATGTTACGTCTCGGCAATACAACAAAGAACTTTATTTAAGTTTACATAGCTGGAGTGCGCGTGCGCACGTTGATGCCGTTGCTGTATATCTAACACACACAGGCTTGTCAAGACTATCAAGAGTTAGGTTACATATGCAGGTGGCGCTCGTGATCAGATACAAATATGTAACAGCCACAACTAAAACCCCTCCATACACGTTTTCGCCGACCAGGTTAAGTACCGCCAACGTACCCTCGTCCTCCACGCTTCTCCCTCATTCACCCCTTAGCTTCCGGCATTGAGCGGAACTTGCGTAGTCCCAGCTTCTGGTTTTAGGTGGAAGCAACGTCACTGCTGCATAAAGGTGCAAGTGTGCAACAAGCGAAAATTCAGGAAACAGAAATCCCGGAAGCGCAACGACCAGAAACGGAAACGCCGGAAGCAGGAATTGCGGAAGTGGAACTGGTATGAGCGACAAACCAGGGAACAGCAGCGCACATCAAATGTTGGCGGTGATGGCGCGTGGATGGAGGGGCTTTAGCCACAACAACAGCTTGGAGACCATAACTTAGATAACACAGCGGTACAAAACACGGGGACCATGATTGCATCGTGTGAGCACACATGCGCACATGACGCCTTTGCCACTGTATGAGACTTACGGTGCAGCGCACGCATGAGCACACGCCACCATAACAAAACCGTCATTGTGCCCCGACAACATGGCCGCTACAGCGAAAAATAAGACGCCGCTTCCTCCACATTTTTCTCCTAGCACATGGAGAGGGTAGGGCCTCTCCTCAGTTTTTTTCTTCCTCCATGGTCGCGGTCATCTCAACGGCCGCTATGTTTGATGTACAGTCATGTGACCTATGGGCCGTTAAAGTTGCGGTTTTGCGTTGCGTTGAAGCTCCTCAGACGGTGTTTAAGAATACGCGGGTGCACGGCACGTGAGGCAACTTCTGCTGCGCCGCAGAAACAGCACCCAGGAAGCCATCAGGCGTCTCACAACGCTAGCATGATGAGGAGCTCTGCCAGCGGTTTTGCAGGCGTCGCACCTCAATGGTGTACGATCGAGGTGAGACAGAAGGAGAACCGTCCGGGTATGGTAGCTTGAGGTGCACGACTGTCCGTTCCGCTCAGACCGCGCACTTGCACAGTAGGAACGCTAGCGTTTGTGTGTACAGTGCCAGCAGCGAACGGCAGAACGCTGCCCTGGCTCCGCTGCAGAGCCGATTGAGCGGAGCGTCCGTCCACTTGGCTTTGTTGTTTTCGCGGGAAAACGCAATGCACGTCTCTATATACCTTCTAACCCTTAACGCGTCAGCCGCGCTTGCACTGTCGATACCGGGACAGCACGGCGGTGGCAACGACAGTGCGAACGCGCCTCAGTGTCCATAATATAATTGCCATCACAATAAAATTATTTTCGGTAACCGCAGCACCAAAGCTCTACAGATGTAACCGTGACAGCACGGCTGCTAGAGTTCTACAGCACCATTAAGACCTTTAGTTGCGCAGGTAGACGCAGTGCCAAATGAAGTCGCAGGTGAAATAGAGGCGCACACATCAAATGCGTAGGAAAACGAAGGCGATCACAAGAAATTCGTACATTCAAGGGCAAAAAAAAAAAGAACCCAAGCAAGAGTGATTCCTAAATGGAAGCGCACTACTGAGTACCGGTATCTCAGTGGGCAGCCTACAGGGGCAGCCCTTGCGAATAAATCACACTGAATTCGTGGACGTAAGCCCATTTGAACTTTTCAACAACTTTCTCTCCTTAAACACTTTTCCCCTTTCCCCTCCTCAAGTGTAGGGTAGCCAAGCGGGCACATCCTTGGTTAACCTACCTACCTTTCCCTCTTCATTTCTCTCTCTTTCAACAACTCGCTTAAAAAGAAAAGCATTGACCTGATAATTGAAAAATCGAACCGCTATGCCCGACACCACAATGGTCATGCCTTCGAACTGACGGAAGAAGTTTGTCAGTTCGTAGCAATTGTATTCTTTAGTGGCTACCACAAGCTTCCTCGTACAGATCTTTACTGGTCAAAAGCTGAAGGTCTCAGTGTACTACTTGGGTCAGGTACAATGAGTCGTTGTGTTTTCCGGGAAATCAAGAAGTACATTGATACTGCTGATAGCACAATGCTGGAAACGGGAGAAAACATGTCGAAGATCCGGTCCCTGTTTCGGCTAGTCAATACTCTGCTCCCGAAATTTGGAACTTTTTCGACTAATGTTATTGTAGATGTCCAAATGACCAGATTTTTGTCGGGACAGCTGGAAAACATTCGTGAAGGGAAAGGCAATACGCTTTAGCAACAAGCTGTCGATTCTCTCATTTTCATCAGATTACCTATCTGATAGTGAGACCTACCGCAGAAAAGTTGATCAGGAGAACATGAAATCGCCACTCTCAACGCACGTTGTAGTGAATGTGCTGAAATTTGCAAACTACACAATGTTTATGGATAATTTTGTCACATCTTCCTCGCTTCTACTAGAGTTGAAAGTGCGGGGATTTCGAGCAGCCGGAACCACGACAGCGAGCAGACTGAAGGTGGGCATTTAGAAAATTCAAAAGAACCCTCCAAACGAAACAGAGGATCTCTTGACTACTTACCTGATTGTGAAATACTCGCTTTCAAGTGCAACCAACAATAAGTGTGTATGCGTTGCCAGAAACTCTAACGCAATTCACACAGCAACAGCCAGTTGCTGTAGACAGAAGGAGCGAGAGAGGTGAATGTGCCACAGCCGAAAGTAATTCAAGAATGCAACAAGCATATGGGAGGTGTTGGATTTCTTGATCGCTTTGTTAGCGACCCTGGTATCCACATAAAGAAGTTGTACTGATCAATGCTAAGCCCTTTGCTGGTAACGCTACGCATCGCTGCTTGGAGGCTTTATATGGAGCGGGGAACTGGGCCAAACCTTGACCAGTTACAATCACAAGGCGCGTGGTACAAGGCCTATTGACTGAGATGGCGATATCTCGAGACAGACCAAGCCCGATGGGAGCCTTTTCATTACACTGCACAGAAAGAAGTGGTCCCTATATGGTGCAATTAGGCAAGCAAAGCCACTGTTGGAAATGCAGAAAAAGAAAACACGCGAATAATGTGTCAAGTGTGCAAAGTTCTTCTGCATAATCATTCTTCAAATGCTTACCACAAGGAAAGGCCACAAGTCTCCACAACTATAAGAGAAAAAAGTAATGTGCTGTGTATATACATTGCGCCAATGTTCCCTTTTGGAAACGTGCTGTATATTATGAACCACTTGTTCAAATCAAATAAAATTTGTTATCCAAATATAACGCTTCCTATGGAAGAAAATGCTGAAATTATTTCGTTTTCTTATGGGCGCTTCTAATACCGGCGTTTGATGCGTTAAGGGTTTAACGTTTCGGCCGTGGCACGGCCGAAATCTTAAACTATTAAACATGCAATTTTTTGAAGTATTCCCCTTCATTTTTTCAACTACCTATGCACCGGACCTACAGAACTTTTCTTGGATATATATATATATATATATATATATATCTTAAGACATAAGTTAAGTTATTATTAAATTTAAGAACTAGACGGTGTACAAAGAAAAGCTCTACGGTATATATACAAAAAACATAATCTAACAGACTCGCCCACCGAACTACTAAACAAAGTCGTAATCTTAACAGTACGAAACCGAGCACTACTAGCCCGTTCTAAACTTATGTACCATCTCCTACACAATAAGCTTAATATTGATACCTCTAGGTGCATCTGCAGAAATGAAACACGGCCAACGCGACATAAACGCTCACAAACACTCAATAAGTATTCTTTTCGTACTGACTGCTTCAAGAATTCATTATTTCCTTTAACGATAAGAGAGTGGAATAAACTGAGTGAATCCATTAGTAACAGCTCCTCATTAGATACATTTGCTAGTTCAGCGGAAAAACATCTCCTCGCCTTACAGCTCTGATTTACTTACTCTGGTTTGTTACCGATCTTCAAAGGATAACACTTTAATCTATAAGTGTTCTTTTTGTGTGATCCATTATATGCATGACTGCATCCTGTTTATCATGTTCATTACGTGTTTTATATCACATGTGTTTACAGGTGGTCTTTTTTTAAGATTTGGTTTCTTCTTTTCTCAGATTCTTCTAGGTTATAGTATATTGTACTCATATATTGCATTTGTGATGAAGTAGTTAATTCTCTTGTTTAGCGAAGCAAAAACCTGTGCAATAACACACTCGTGATTATAAAATGTATTTATATTCTTTGATCGCAAATACTACCATTTGTACTTGCCCTCCCTGTCATAATCCCATGAGGGATTGACAGTATGTGAAATAAATAAATAAATAAATAAATAAATAAATAAATAAATAAATAAATAAATAAATAAATAAATAAATGCATGAGATAGAAAGATGGGACCAATGGTATTATGTTGGGGATCGGAGGGTTATGGTTTATGTTATAATTTATTAGCTTATTAGTCAAAATTAATTACTTAAATAAAAAATACTCGTATACTCGAATGTGAAATTGTGCAACGCATTCGAACACGTTATATGCAGTAGTCCAACTCGCTGCATTCTAGCTTTCTAGTTATTTTGCCGCGCCTCATGGCGCAAAACGCGAACAAGATGGCGAAATGAGCCCGCGCTACCGGGCGGCCTCGCGCGCATGACAGCAGCACTTTCGAAATGGATTTCGAAGAACTGATACTTTCAGTGGATGACTTCATGGCCATCTCGGGCTATCTAACGTTCACTTAAGTCTAACTGCACTAGCGTTCTTGCATTTCGCCCCCACAGTGGGCGGAGACTATGTATGTCTTCCATTGGCCGTGTCGACTCGCGTCACAATTACGTCAGGCTAGAGTTACTGTTTATAGGCCTAAAGGAAGCCTATACAGTAACTCTAGGTCAGGCCTATAGTCAGCGCCAATTTCTTTTTTGGCTGTTTAACCTCCCTGCCTTTCCTTTTTATCTCTCTCTCTCTCTCTTCTTTGGCTTTAACTCTACGTCAGGCCTATATTCCGCGCCAATTTCTTCTTTGGCTGTTTAATCTCCCTGCCTTTCCTTTTCATCTCTTTCTCTCTCTTCTTTGGCTGTGGATGGCGTAAAAGTAACTCACAAACACAACAAGACTGGTGGTGACACTTTTTCTTTATTGCAACTTTTCAACTTTCTTATTGCAATAGCAATTAGATAGACACTCCAGGCGCATTTTTACCGTCGGCATCGCCGTCGCCGTGATGTTCCGTACAAAGTCCACGGGCGATAACACAGTCGCCGCGTGTCGTGTGCTGTATGTGCTAGTGAAACCTCGGGAGGGGAGCCGATGATCACGGCTCAATCTAGTGTCGCTAGGCGGAGTGCTGGCTTCTGCGTGTTATTCACGCAGTGTGCCAGCGGTTGGAAACGATATACAAAGCTTAATTAAATTTTTAATAAAAGTTTTGAACACTGACGAACACCCAACACACGCGACACCCTGGAGCAGGATCGGGCTTTATACATCGATCTCTAGCGCCATCTGGCGGCGGCGAGCGCGGTGCAGTCTCGAACTTTATTTTTGGGGTTTTACGTGCCAAGTCCACGATTTGATTACGAGGCACGCTGTAGTGGGGTACTCCTGATTAATTTTGTCCACCAGGGGATCTTAACGTGCGCCCAACGCACGGGGCACAGGCTTTTTGCATTTCGTCCCTATCGAAAGGCGGCCGCAACAGCCGGGATTTGATCCCGCGACCTCGTGCTTATCATCGCAACACCATAGCTGCTAATCCACCGCGGCGGGTACGGGCACGGTGCGATAGCGTCAGTCAACGGGAAACGACATTTAAAACTTGACTACGGAGCAACGCTTAAATAATCTATAGATTGATCTCTTACTAAAATAATTCTTGTTCTTGTGGGAACCGGCGAAGTCTCTTTCCAGGCATCATTCCGTGAAGTCTCATCAGGCATCCAGCCCTGCTGGGTTCAAACGAACCCGTTCAATTTCCCAAAGCGTGCCGTACAGTGGCTTTGCCTCACCATCACTCTATCTACGGCGGTGCATCTTTTACAGGCGTATAATGCACTGTGGTTACGGTGAGGTTAGAATTTTGGTCCAAAATATCGATTTTCTGATTTTGCGTTCTTTTCATAGCTATTATCTTCAGCTTTCAAAAAAAAATGTATAACACATGAGTACACGCGACTTTCAGAGTACTTATTTATTAAAGTTATTAAATTTATTTATTAGATGCCACTTCGTTGAGTCTCGGTTTCGTATGAAGGTTTCATCACATAAAACAACTTTACTCTATTACGATAGCAATAAGATGGACACTCCAGGCACATTTTTTTCCGTCAGCATCGCCGTCGCCGTGACGTTCCGTATAAAGCCCACGGGCGACAACACAGTCGCCGCGTGTCGTATGCTGTACGTGAAAGCACGCGAGGGGAGCCGACGATCGCGCCTCAATCTGGCCCGCAAGGGAGGAAAGCGGAGAGCAAACGCGCTGTCTTCCGTCACGCGAAAGGGTGTGGAGGAATGGGAAGGAGGGAGGGAGGGGGGCGGCGTTGTGCTCCGGTGGTAAATGCGTATTTCGCGACCAGGCACAATGGGAACTGACGATCGCGGCTCAATCTCGCGCGCAAAACGGAGGAAAGTGGGGAGGCAGCGCAGGAGGGAGGGAGGGGTGCTTCTACTATGCCAGCAACTGCGTACTTTGCGCGGCGGCGCGTGATCGCGCGCGCCATATCTTGAAAGCGATCTGCGGACGGCTCATACCTTTGTGCGTGCTTTCTCGCCGCTGTTTGCGTTGAAGCGATAGACAGCACGGAGGTCACCTCGCTCGCTGCTGCTGCCGCGCTTGCTCGCGTCAGCGTTTTGACAGCGAGTGTCCACGGTCATCAAGTGTGATGTGTTCATGCTTGCCTGTGCGCGCTGACATCATGCTTGTTAATTCAGTTAGTAAGTGAATGTTTCCCAGTTTTTACGGCTGATAAAACTACTATCTTCGTGTAGTTGCCTACTAATTTGCTATCGCACCGATGCTTCGCCTTTCGGGCGGAACTGAGACTTTTTTTTATTTGACAGAAGTTTTGACTTTTTTGTTTGTTTTCCGACTTTCTTGTTCTATGCAGTACATTTCATAGTCATTAGGGAAGTCTCTGTAGCTCTCGTGCGCTGTCTATTGTCTGTTTCTGGAGGCACGTGCACTTTGGACATACTCACGTCTGTGAAGCATCTAGTATTTTGTGCCATTTTCTCTTTTGCTCATGGGGAGAACTCAAAGACGTACATGAAAACGCGAGTATTTATGGCAACCGCTACATTGCAGGCGTGCTAAAGCTCGTATGAGTCGCCTCTGGACACTTGTGGGCTTCCCTGTGCACGCTATTAATGGCCCCGCGGCAGGTAAAAGCCACTTTAAATTGAAATTCAAAGCAAAACAGCAATGAAAGAACCGCAAAAATAGAGAGGACGACAGTAATGTTCATCACGAAAAAACTGCAATGCATTCCCAGTGGTGCCCACCTGCGGCAAGTTGTTTTTTCATCCACTTTAATTTCCATTAATTTATCAGTTCTTTATTTCACTTATTAAGCACAAAGTAATTTCTCCTATGTTGCCCTTGGTGTTAGTGTTTGTTGGCTTCTTATGATAGTCGTCACTGTGTGACTCTCGTTGCTTCGGCTATATGTTACATATATTCTTTCCGGTATCGACTGACTTTGCTGACACTCGCATGCCAAGGTCAGTCATGAGCATAACTACATGACGTCGACTATATGACGACGATTCATGAAAAAGGGATAATGTTGATGGAATGAAGAAGCCGCTGCGACGAAGGCAGCATGAAGACATTGAGATGACGATTCTGAAATATTAGTAATGGTTTGACAGCGACAGAGCCACGACGGCGGCATGAAGACTTTGGGAAGCTGACAACTTTGTGACGTCGATGGCGTGACGACAACGGCATGACGAGAGTCAGGTGATGAAGTTTGAATGGCGACACTGGAACGAACATGACGGCATCACGACGGGGGTGCAGCAACGAATGTTTTACATGAGCATGAGCAAAACGAGAACAAGGCAAAAGCGGGAGCCAACGTTTCGACAAGTGGACTTGTCTTCTTCCCGGCGACATATGCTTTCTTCAGCACAGTTATATAGGTAGGGTTTTTTTAAAAGGGAGAGGCGAGGCAACGACCGAGAGTGTTAGCGGCGAGGGTGTAGAATTGAAAAGGAAGGTGTGCTATTCGCACGGCCGTGTGTTCTTTCGCGGAAGTGGCCTAGACGACATGGGGGGGGGGGGGGGGGGGTTATCTGCTGCACTGGAGGTCAGCGAGCTAGCGTATTTGTGAAAGAGAGAATAAAAGAAGCGGCAGAAAATGGCGCCCGTTCAAAAAAAATGTATAAAATGGAATAAATATATAAATAAAAGAAAAGCAAGGTAGGAAAGAGAAGAAAAAAAAACAAAACACTAAGCAACCCAATGAAAACTGACTAACTGCTGTTGCCTGCAGCTTGAAATTTACTAAGTGCAACGGCACTCGGTTATTTTTTATTGGCCTGCTTAGTGGTTTTTTTTTCTGTGTTTCTCTTTTTATGCGTACGTTTCTTTTTTCTTTTTTTGTATATTTATTCCATTTTAGTAATTCTTTTTTCAACGAGAACCATTTTCTACCGCTTCTTTTATTCTCTCTTTCAGAGAGACGATAGCTCACTGACCTCCAACGATAGCAGATAATCCACACGACCGCTGATACACAGCCGTGCCACCGGCCGTGTGTCACGGTCGTGTGAATAGCAAAGCAATTCTTTTCAATTCTACACCCTTGCCCCTAACACACCCTCGGTCGTTGCCTTGTCCACTCGCCTTACCCCTCCCTCCCCTTTAAGAGAACCTACCTATTTATACTGTGCCGAAGAAAGCATATATCGCCTTGAAAAAGACAAGTCTACTTGTCGAAACGTTGGCTCCCGTTTTTACCTAGTTCTCGTTTTGCTCGTCGTCTTGAATTTCCATCTCCCGCCTTCCCTGTGTTTTCTCTACATGAGATCGGCAGCATCAAGATGACTGTACGATGATGACACAGTGGCGACGATGAAATGATGAAGAAGGAATCGTGTTGATGGTACAACGCGGACGATATATTGACGACGGCATGAGGAAAATAAGATGACAATTCTGAAATTGCTTCCCATTTGATGCGCATGTGACCTTTTTAATGCATTCATAAAAACAGCAGTTGCCACTCCCCGCTTCCCTGTCTTTGAATGTGCAGATGAAAAAGGCAGAAAACCCTTCTGAGAGAGGGGGCATAGGCCTATAGCAGACATGACCTGTGCTCATCCAAAGAGAGTGAAGCGGGGAGTGGCAACGGCTGTCCTTAGGAACGCATTAAAAAGCTCACGTGCACATCAAACGGGGAGCGGTTTCAAGTCTCAAGTTGCCCGGTTACAATCAGCGGGCTTCCCGGAATTTCGGTGCGCAGCATTGCCGAGAAGCTTGTCCAAAAAATGCAAATTGGACGAACAGTGCACGCTATCACCAACGACAAGCGGAACATCGCTGTCATACCGTATATCCATAAGATTTCACATCACATCAAGAAAATTGCTGGAAGGGCCGGGGTGCGGGTTGTTTTCTCGGCGCCCAACAAACTATCACGTTTACGCAGGCTGGCCAACCGACACGATGCGACGACCAAAAAGTGCAAGAAGAAGAACGTGAGGAAATTCACGGATTGGCCGCGCAGCGATGTTGTGTCCAACATTCCTCTGTCATGTGGTCTTTCGTATATCGGACAGACGGGGTGCTGTGTTAATGGCCGCCTCAGGGAGCATTCATGCTGTCGGCATGCAGCGGTTGCAAACCAGAATTGGCGCGCAGCACTATACTGAAGACATACAAGAATCGCCTCACACTCGAAATATTTGAGGTCCACGCAATCCACCGAAGAGACAAATGCGTCAGCATCCATCAATCGATCTGACAGTTAATTAAGGAGCTTGACTACCGTGCGTAATAGATGGAGACTCATTCCTCGACTAACCACGTGCGTATTTGCGTCAGTATATATGCTCTGTGTATTTTCAAATAAATCATATGTTGATAGACTGCGCTCGTGCTTGTTTCCTTTCCTGTCCCATCCTCGAGCAGTTCACCCAAAATTTAATGTGCACCAACTAGCCCAGCTAAATTTACGCTGTGGGAATCGATGTAAGCGAAGCTTTCCGTGCTGGATGCTTTGATTGGCGATAATTAGCGTTGATATTGACGGCTAAAGCTTAATTTCTTCAACGTTTAGGCTAACACAAGAGTGGTGAGTTGATGTTAAACATTACCTTGCGTGCACCACTGCTGCTTGCGTAGTACACAGAAAACACAGGAAGAGGTGCTTGCTTGAGGCATAGTTGTGTGCCATATTTTATAAGCTCTGAGAGGTTAGAGCTTTTTCATTTCTTCACAAGCCACATCGCATTGTGGCAGAAGTATTAAACTTGAATTGGATTATGGGGCGGTACGTGCCAAAACCCCACTCGGATTGCGAGGCACGCCGGAGTGGTAGACTCCGGATTAATTTTGACACCGTGATGTTCTTTAACGTGTCTCAAAATCTATGTGCACGTGTGTTTTCTATTTCGCCCCCGTCGAAATATGGCTACCGCGGTTGGGATCAAATCCACGACCTCTAGCAATACCATAGCCGCAAAGCTAACGCGGCGGGTACAGAAGCGTTGATTTGACGGTCGACCGCTTCCGTAGTGTCTCCTGGACCCTGCGGTGCGCTTTAATTAAGGCGGCTCTGCTTCTGCACGCCCTGCGTAAGTTGCCCGCTTGACATATTCGAATGGCGTTTATTTTTCAGAAATAGCAGCAACGTACTGTACCGTACCTTGAACTTTAAGGGCCCCTGAAACGGTTCGGACAAATTTTGTAGACGCGTAGGGTACAGCTAAAGTTAATCATTCGCCGAATGGACGATTGCAAGTTACCCTCATCCATAGTCATGCATTTTCTCCTCAAGTCGTTCGCCGAGTGATCGGGGCTAAGCTCCGCCTTCACTGGCTCTGCGTCATGATGGTATGTCGTGTCGTCGACTTCCGGTTCTCTAGGAGCGAGCGCGCGAAGCCTCTCCAAACTCTTCGCCATCTGCTTGGCAGTTGACCCCAATCGAGAGCTATCGAAGCAGCGTGCGTTGCCAGCATTCTGTCGCAGTGCCGAATGTGTCTGGTATTCCGGTAACCACAGGCAAGCTGGGCGTTTCGAAGGAACAGTGGAAGCATAAACTCAAGCCGATGAAGGAACTTCAGCGTATACACGTACGTGAGCTGCCTGATCGGTCTCCGCGATCCAGCTTAACCAGCCAAACAAAGAGCTAATATTGCTCTAACCAAGTGTAAACATTTTAAACACTTACAAAAACAACATGTTAATGATTGCACTCCTGCGAAAAATGTACACCAGCAGCAAAGAATACATTTCGTTACTGCTACTGTGTGTGGTTGAGCTCTGTGCCACCAGGTGGCTGCACCGTGCAGACCATTCACATTTGCGCTTCTGCTCATCCCGTGAAACGACATGGTTAAACGGCCACGCCCTGTCCCCTTGCGCTTGCGTTTACCCTAATACCAGACTCGCGAAACGCTATTGCGTTAGTAATCTTCCGGTGTAAAGTGACGGCCGTGAACGCGCCTATCCTGGCGCCGTACGGATAGCGGCAGTCCGATGCGCTGCAGCCAGTCCGCTCGTCTGCTGCCTTGCAGAGGGACACGATGTCGCAGCTTGACATATTGCCAATCGCTACGTTTGCAGCCCACAACGCAACGAAGTAGAATCATGGTGCTCGCGAAAAGACTGAGACCGACACTGATCGCGGAGCTCTCGTCAAAATGGAGCACGTTGTAACACAAGCAGACGACGCTTCTTGTGTGCCGGAAGTGCCTAAGTGTAGTGAGAAATGGTTCTTGTGCATTCTCGTTCTGTTACTTTCCTTTTATAGAAACAAATTAACTAACATTACAACTATTTCGAACATCATTTGTTCACCATAAAGGTGGAACAATTATCGATGACGCACCCTGGGCAGCCAATCAAATAGCTCGGCCTATTGACGTCAATTGGGTGATAAACGTCATATGAGTAGGGGCGGCTGAAAATTCTGCCGAGCAGTGTGCTACGATCGGCAGCGATGTACATGTTTAAAGCCTTATAATAAATTACACGATTTATGCGGAGCACTTAGATGCGTCAATTAATGATCAGAAGGACCTACTCTAACGACTCAGTGCGTTTGTACAAAATCGTCAAAATCGTTTCAGGGTCCCTTTAAGCGTATCTTATTTCCCCGCAACCGCTGTCGTATAGTAGTGGGGTTTCCTTGCCTTATCACGTCACCTCCCCGCTCTCTTATATGGGAACTGCCTCTTCTCCTCCCTCTCCTTCTCTCTGCAGTTCTATCTGCGTCCCCCTGACCTCACACGTTAGTAGAAACGGAAGCGCTGCAGTTTCTCCAATGCTTCTGAGGGGAGTCACGAATAATTACAGCTGTCAAGCGGCAAATGTGGGGACGGCCAAGGAGCTCCAGAGGGCATTGTGCACATTCGACGCGGTGGGGTGAAAACAAGTTTCTCCCGTTGCCTTTCCTTTCTGACTCGCGCTCTGAAACACCCCCCGACGCGGTGTGCGCGACAGCCGCCGCCACAGCAACCCACGGCAGCAGCAGCAGCAGTCGGAATGTCGAAGAGGCAAAGAAAGCTTCGCTTTGAAACAGTTCGTCATAATGAACTCCGCATATTAGACTGTGAGGCCGGTCCTCCGATACGTTTGCCGGCTTATCTGAAAATAAATCTGTGCAGTCTCTCTGCACTGCAAGAATGAAGAGGCGATGAAAGGCAGCGCACTTTACGCACATTGCGACACATCTACCTATGGCTAGCCCATCTGCAGTTTATGGGATCAAACTAGTATGCTAGTCGTGGCTTTATGTGAATCGTTTAGCTTTGTTGAACAAATTTCTGGAGGCCGCGCACCGCGGAAGTGCGACGAGCCACAGCGCCGACGAAGAGGCCAGCAGAGGAGAACGTCATTGCCCGTTTAAATACACCGACTGTGGCCAGAGGTGCATCGTTTGCACGGTAAAATGTTCTGTGGTATCATCCGCGAGGTGCCCAGCTACTCGCGTATGCGTGCTACTACCGCGTTGACTGGGCTTACGTGCGACCATCAACCGACGGATGTGCGCGCACGCGTGCGTTCTTCTGTCTTCCTTGTTCACTCTTGACCCGTATCCTGAAGCGCAGCGATTTCAGTCTGTGATGACACGTTAGCACGAACCCACCGAACGCGGCAAGTATACTCACAAATCGTCCTTCGTCCGTATCATGGTGCGTGGTGTATGGCGTTGCATGCGCGCTCGTTTCGCGCTTTTAAAGGCGAAAACCGTAAGTGGCTCATAGGTGATCCCCGATGGCCTTGAAGAAAAGCGTCGTCCGATCCGGCGATACAAAAACTATCATCACCAGCAATCGTTCATCCCTCTCGTAATGCAGAGGCTACAAGCACCCATTAAAGTGAAGCGTAGAGTGCGTACATTCATTAGAATAACGCGTGCAATGTACAGAAACGCGGCATCTAGTCATGTGGTAAAAAAAAAAAACACTTTACTTTCTCAATGGCTCATACCCCCGTAAGCAAGCAAAAAATGCAATGGCTCATAAGCATGTAAGGCTGAGGCTACAAGCGTTCAGCAAAGTGACGAGAACAGGGCATACATTCATTGAAATCATCCATACAGCACACAGAACAGCATACGTTTCAATCCCCTGCTGATTTGATGCAACGTAATTTCAAAAAACAAACGTCGTTGGCGCGAATCTGACCCCGCTATACGAGCACTGGAAGCCGCAGCTAAGCGTGGAAAACGAGCCGAAAAAGCCGAACAGCGAAAGCAGCAACGCGACGATGCGAGACGGCGCATGTACCAAGTGTGCCGCAGGCGTTCGCCTTCACGTGTTACGGGAGTGTAACATGCTGCCGAATTTTTACTTTTTCCAGTCCTACCTGGCCACAAGAACAGCTGGGAGAGCATGGTCTAGGTAGCAGAGCGGAACAAAACACGTAGACCAACGCAAACTCGCATACACGACACCTTTGCCACGGGACGAGAAACACGACTGCTACAGCGAACGATACCACGTGACTTCCTCCACCCTATTCTCCTAACGCGCGGAGGGGGTAGGGCCTCTCTCTCCTCAATTTCTTCTTTCCTCCATGCTTGGCTCACTCATACACATTTTGATAGAAATCGTTTCGTACTCTGTTACTGAAAGTGATTCAAGACCCTGAAACATATAGAAAAAAGTTAAGCCAGTTCCACACAGTGAAAGCTGTCAAAACAGCGAAGCTGGTGGTCGTTTTGTCAAGTTCGAACTCATGTTTAGCGTGATTTTCGTAAAAGTTTGAGAGTTTATTTAACATAATGAACGTGTACAATGGCAAAGTACACACTTTTAGGACCCAATAAATTTGGTAAAGGGTCCCTACCGATTGTTATTAGAAAAAAAAAAACACTTCTATGGCAGCTGTTTCTTTTTTGTACTCTAAAATCACATAACATTGAAATAACTGAATAGGTAAAACTTGAAAATACAGTAGTAGAGAAAATTTCACAAATGAGATACATTTTTCTAACAATTTTCTTTGTTACGTCATCGAAATTCTTTGTTACGTCATCGAAAACATTGGCACAGGAAAAGAAGAGAAAAAAAAAGAAAAGTGAGGACATATGCAAGCACGCGCAGTGTTACGCATTGTTAATAAGTGAGTGTTTTAATTGTTTAAGAAATGTATGCAATGTTCTTAGAGTGGTTAGGTCACTATCAAGCTTATTCCAAACTGAGGTGCCTGTAAACTGTAGTGTAGAGCGACCGTAATTAGTATTTACCTTAAGCAATAAAAAACGACAGCGAGATGCGTTTCCAACATTGCGAAGTGAGGGATGGAGCGAGACTGTTGTCAAGGCTAGTATTTCATTAACTATTTGATGCATGACGGAGGCGATGTTGTATGTTGTCAAATCGTAAATGTTGAGGATGTTGAGGGTTTTAAATAAATCTTCACTCTTAATATGCATAATGTTGGGTGCTATAATGCGAAGAGCTCTTTTTTGAAATGTAAACACCGGTGACAGACGAGTTTTCTGTGCAACCCCAGATCGCTAAGCAATAATTAATGTGAGAGTGAACGAATGCGTAGTAAAGATTGATAAATATGTGGGGAGGGAAATAGTTTCGACATTTCGACAGCACATACAAGCCATATGAAGCCTTATGAACTACGGAACGCACATGAAGGTGGAATTTTAAATGGTTATCGATAATAACACCAAGAAATTGTGTCTCACTAGATTGTTTTATCGGATGGTTATCGTAAACGACATCTGAATGAATAGCCGTTTTCCCCTTTTCAGAGTGAAATCTTTTGTGTCGTTGTCGTCGTTTTGCTAGATTCGAGCTTCGCTTCCGGATTCCGAACACTCTTCACTTGCGTGAGGTCGTGACCAAACCACAGTCTATCACACACCTTGCAGCTGTAACCGCACTCACGGTCGAGGAAATGTCTCTTGAACCGTCCATCGGCACCCTCCGTGGGAGGAATCTCTCTGCGTCGACGTCTCTGCTCGGCCTCCTAATCTCGAAGTTGGGGGTTAGCTTGCCTCTGCAGGCGCTTGGCTTGGGTTGCCTTCTCTTGAAAGTGGGCGTTGGTTTGCCTCCACCGGCGGTTGGCTTTACCGACCGCTTTACCGGTTTGCCTCCACCGACCCTCGGCGGTAGCGGCTTTCCACAGCTGGCACTTTGCTTGCTCTTCTCGCTCTCGAAGCTCGGGATTTGCGCGACGTCGGCGCTGCAGCTCTTGTGCGAGCTCCCGCTGCCACTCGCGCCGAGCGGAATCCATAGGTCGAAAGGGTGCTCGCCGGCGAAACACTTGCTCCTATACCCCTCTCCTCCCCCATCCCCCGGCGCGCCCTCTTATTGGTCCGCTCCCATCTCGGTGGAGCCCTGGATGGATGGATGGATGGATGGATGTTGCGTCTCCTTTGGAACGGGGCGGTGGATTACGCCCCCAAGCTCTTGATATTTTACTGCCTAATGTCCTACCTAGGTTAAAAAAGAAAAAAGAAGAAAAAAACGCACCATGCATTCCCATAACCAAATTTTCGGACCCCCTATTCTGAACTTTGCGGAATATTCTGAACAATTGTCCTGCACTCCACATAAGGCAGTTCATGTTTAATTGGGCAGGGTGGTTTTCTGCAAGTGGCGCCACTGACAACTTTGGAATGGACATACATATATATATATATATATATATATATATATATATATATATATATATATATTTGTGTCCTCCTGGGATTAAAACCAGTTGATGTCTAGCGTTCGGTGTGTCTTTTTTCTTGTTCCTGTCCGTGTCCTTTTTTACGCGCTAGTGCAATGTCCCCTTATACGAATCACCATGCACCAACTAGCCCAGCTTTCTGCCTTAAATACATTACTTTCTAGTACATTGGGCCCTGTGCTCCCCCCCTGCTTTATGTTTAAAAAAAGCCCAATTAAACATGAACTGCCTTAAGAGGAGTGCAGGACAAATGTGGTGTACAGAATTCTGCTGTCATGCGGAAGTTGCTACATCGGCCAAACTGGCCGGTGTATCAACATTCGTCTAATGGAGCACAAACTGCTTGCCGAGGCGCCATCGGGATCGGGGCACTTGGGCTTGCAAGCGCTGTGAGTATCAATGCATGCCGCTCTTTGATAAGACTCAAGTGATTACTTCTAGCACAGATCAGAGAGAGCGTGAAATACTCGAGGCATTCCTTATTCGTCGACAAAAACAGGCCTGCGGCAGCAAACCCAACGTATCTTTGACGTCTAAAGAAATAAAATTCTTGCACAATAAGGTGCCATTGCGCATGCGCTTCAGGGATTGATCATGTAGCACGTGTCTTTTTGCATATATGTTTCTGTCCTCCTGAGATTAAAGCCAGTTGATGACTTGCGTTCGGTGTGTCTTTTTTCTTGCTCCTGTCCGTGTCCTTTTTTACGCGCTAGTGCAATGTACCCTTATACGATTAACCACCAACTAGCCCAGCTTTCTGCCTTAAACAATTATGGGGAACGGGCCGACGGCCTCGTCAAAATGGTTCTCAACACGGATGAATTATCACCAGCGCGGGAAGACCTCGTTCATGAGAGGTTTCAGCAATTAGCAATGATACGGCTGTCACCTGTCAGCAGCACAAACTGGCGTGTCCAAGCCAGAGACGCGCTCAGTGCGATGATCCGGCCATCACCTCTCAGAGTACGATCGGCGTCAGCGGAAAGGGCAACCTACCTCCGGATTGGTGGGACCTGATGTCATCGGTCTCCTGACACCGGATTGGTGGGACCTGATGTCAGCGGCCTCCTGACACCGGATTGGCGGCACCTGATGTCATCGGCCCCCTGGCAGCGGATTGGGGGAAGTGACCAAACAATGGTCACGCAAGGCGTAAAAGGAGCTACGGACGGCGGGAGTGATCGGCGACTGCAACTTCATCATCAACTTTTCTGTATTTCTTTGCATTTTTTGTACTTACGTCAATATATACGTGTTTGTCTAACGCCCTGAATATCGGACCCAGCCTCACGTTCACTCACTCCTCCACGAGAAAAGAGGATACCACGTCTTCGAACGCCGAGTCGCAACACTGGTGTTGCGCTGCTAAGCACGAGGTCGCGGGATCAAATCCCGGCCACGGCGGCCGAATTCGATGGGGGCGAAATTCAAGAACGCCTGTGTCCCGTTCATTGGGGGCACGTTAAAGATCCCTTGGTGGTCAAAATTAATCCGGAGTCCCCCACTGCGGCGTGCCTCATAATCAAGTCGTGGTTTTGGTACGTAAGGCCCCAGAATTCAGTTCATTGTACCCGCGCACATCATGACAGCGGTAACCGCCAAGCTAGCGTTACGTAATAGTTTACTTAGCGTTGACTAATGCCGATGGTTTCCCCTTGGTCTCATCTCGTGCAGCGGGTGCAAGGTCGAGGTGCGACGCCTGCAGCGCCACTGTAGTCGCTCATGACGCCAGCGTTTTCAGGCGTGTGGTAGAGGGCGCTGTTCCTTCTGCCCAGGAGGCACCTCTGGCCTCCTTGAAGCCCGTGGGTTCAGCGAGAGCAGGGGGAAAGCAAACGTGTCCTCAATAGAGATTAGTAAGAGGCGATTGGAAGATTGGCGGAAGAAAAGCAGGGAAACGACAAACAACGAGGTCGTATACAACAACAAAAATCTCGATAGGTGTTCAGAAAGTTTGGTGATCGAAATTCTTCGTGTTCTTTTTTTTAAACATAGGTTGGACATTAGACAATATAATAACAAGAGCTTGATAGCGCAACCCACCGCCCTTTCCAACGGGGACGCCCATAGCATGCATGCATGCATCCATCCTTCCATCCATCCATCCATCCATCCATCCATCCATCCATCCATCCATCCATCCATCCATCCATCCATCCATCCATCCATCCATCCGTCCGTCCGTCCGTCCGTCCGTCTAGAAGGCGTTGCAGCATTCTGCATCTGAAGTATAGCACATGACTGTACAGCCATTAGCATAGTACTGCGACAAGCGGACGACAGCAAGAAAAAAAAAGTGCTGTAATGAGCCTTCTCAAACACCGCAGAAAAAATTACGGATTGCCTTACTGGGCCTCAAAGATGCGGGGGCCACTGCACGGATTTTACAGAATCTAGAGAATAGTCACACACCCGGCGCTCATTTGTCTCCTTTTTTAATGTGAAATGAGGCTGCGGGAACTTGAATAAACACAAGTCAAGTTCCTACTAGGACGCCCATTTTCCTGCTGTCCTTTTCGCGAAACAGGAATTACCATAAGCGATTTTATCAGTTTTAACTAAAGGACTTACGCCATCAGTGAAATGCATTGGGACTACATATATGTTGTCACCTGTTTCTTTTTTTTAAACGTAGAGCCAGAACAACTGGATCTTCACTTGTACGATAAATAGGTTTCTATGAATATACCTTGCTGCTGTAATAGCCAAGCTAGAATGTAAATGTGCATTATAAACGTTCTGCAGAGGTGATATCAAGTTCCTATTATGCGGTCATATGTAGGTATAAACCATCTTCGTTTCTTATCAACATAAGCAGAGTTGTCCCGCCCTTTCTTTTGTATATAGACGAATGATTGACTGAGGACTAAGCCCATTATTGTCATATGGTGCACGGCATCCTTCATGATGCTCCCGAAGAGAATATACTTTGCTCATTCAGGCTCAGTAGCCTTAGCGAAAAAGAGATTTGTGAGGGTAATAACATAATAAAGAAGGTTATGCCGATTACAACGCACTGTGGGAATAAGTGAAAGCAAAGTTTCCTGCGAAAAACAGCGCTTCTTTCCCCCAATAATTATCTGAAAAAGCGATCACTTCCACCCTCTTAGCGTCGACATGGCTGGCAAGTGAAGCGGAACTTTGCTCCTGTAAATCGCGCTCATCGCAACCGCGGCTCAAAACGGGTGGTCGTGAATCCAAAGAGGTGGCGTCGACTAGAGCGGTCAGCTCAGGATGGGCTTCCATCTCTTTTCGCCTTTTGAGAGTGATCTTTTGCTGTGAGCTGAATATCGAGGACTTCACGAGGTTCGGCAACCTGTGGGGACACTGTGGATACCAAACTTTCCGGTGAGCACTTCGCCAAGCCTTTGTGACGGGCCCAAACGTGTGTGAAGTGTGAACGCTAACGGCGGCGGTGAGGTGGCGGCAGCTGGTACGCGGAACGCGTCGGCTACGCGGCCGCGACAGATGGCGACGCTTACGCCGACTCTAGCTACGGAAGCGCCGAGTACGCCGACGACGTTTAACAAGGCAGCAGTCCCCGAGAAAACACCCAACGCGCAAACCACCTTCTCGGACCGAGATGAGATGGAATACTAAGAAACCGATAATGGGGATGGGGATTTCATTGTCCTCCAGAGTACCGAAGAAACTGGCGGACCCCATGGACGCCAAGACGACGACAGAGATTGGCAAATGGTTTTGGCCGCGCGCCAAAAGAAGGCGCTCGCACGAGCGGGCAAAAAGGCTATTTCCACGAGGGTGGCTACGAATCATCCGGGCCATCAGCCAAGCCCCTGGTACAACCAGCGAAGAAAAAGAAATCCAAGATAAGGCGGCTTCCACCACTGCCTAAGGACGACTAAAGTGATCGTGCGCCCTTACCAAGGTCTCCCTATCAGGGAACTCACGGCGCCCCAGATCGCAGGAGCAGTTATAAACGCCTGCGAAGGAAAAGTGAATGGAAACCAGTTCCTACTGAGATTGAAACCAGGATACAATATTTTTATTATCTCAAACCCTACCGAAGAGGTGGCAGATATTGCAAGAAGAATAACAGGTCTCACCTTAAACGGTCGTCTGCACGCACTGAGTGCGTACGCAGCAGTAGGCGACGACACAAAGAAAGGAGTGATACATGGCATCGCTCCTCACACAAGCCCTGAAACCCTGCTATAGCCAACCTGCGTATTCGTACGCAGGGCGTCGATATACTAAGAGCTACGATGCTGGGTGAAACGAAAACAGCCGCAATTACCTTCTTTGGCCCCATCATACCGCGATACGTGTATTACATGGAAGGGGAGCTTCACTGCTTCCCATACAAGAATACTATACATTTTTGCAAGACTTGCAAGCAAACGGGCCACAGAACAGGCGTCTACCCGAACCCCCACCTGCCAGTATGTCCCAACTGCGGTACTATGGAGCCCCAACCAGACCACGACTGCAACCCAGTCTACGCCACCTGCGGAGAAAAGCGTCTCATGGGATCCAAGGAATGTAAATGTCGTTTCAAGCTGCCACCACAGTGACAGCAGCCAAAATCATTAAACCGGATGGCAGACAAAGCGCCAGGCAAGACGATCAGGTCGTCGTGACCAAAACCGAGATGGTCTGACACAGACGATACGGGCAATGACGTCTGGCTTCCACTGCGGACTCAAGAGGACATTCCAACGTCGCAACCCTAAATTCGAAAATCCAGATCAAAAGAAAGCAAGTAGAACGGAGAGCAAGGGCTGTCTGACCACTCCGCCTCCAGACACCACCGCATGTCCTCCCGATCCGCTACCCCATCCAGGACTTCAGTGGTAGCAGGAGACTCGACCCAACACAAGGTGAGCTGGGCGGGGATGGCACGAAAAGGGGTTCCGATAACCTCCAACCCTAAGTACCAAAGAATCCGTTCTGAAAATCGTCAGCTTAAACAAACAGTAGAAGAACTTAAAATCTAGATGGCAACGCTGAAGGCACAGTTTCAGAATACCAAAATTGGGCAAGCTAAACCAGCACAAGGGGATAAACCTGCCGCCCAACAAACAAAGATTAGCAACATTGAAAGAATGATGAATCAAGTAGTCGAACAAATTCAGGTTTTGCAAACGTTTCAACAGCAATTATTCGCTGAGGAGCAGAACCAAAGTTTATGTCGACGAACAAATCTCTAAACTGCAGCAAACGTCACGTAAAAGAGCCAGCAGTAATCCCGGAACACAGACAGCGAGAAAGGTCAAGAGAGAGATAGAGATTCTTGTTATGAAGGAGGAAAAATTGGGGTGAAGTGTAGCGCAGTAACTGTTTCCCAGGAGAGGACACCTCAACCGCACTGCACAGGGGGGAAGGGAATGAAAAGAGTTGTGAAAGAAAGAGGGAAGGAGCAGCAGCGGTCGAACCGCCATAGGCGCGGGGAGGGGGCTCAGAAGAACGGGGCTGTTTCCGATTCGACGGATAGCGAAATCGTAGCTAACCATGGCCAATGAAACAACCCGAACCAAGGACACCGCTGAGATATGGCAATGGAACTGCCGCTCTTTTCAGAAAAGAGCGGCAGCGCCAGAAGCATATTTGGACGCCGCCATTACTCAACCGGACGTCACTTGTCTACAGGAAGTTGGGAAGGGAGTAGTGAAGCTTAGAAACTACTACACCTTTGAAAATCCCCTGTGTCCTATAGTGGCGACGCTGGTGCACAAGAATATTACGGTTAGTGACCACTACTATCGCCAATGCTCAACGGAGCACCAATTTATCGAATTACACACTACAAAGAGGAAGAAAACAAAAACGTTTATTGGCAACGTGTACAGCCCACCGAAAGAACGGCAGACTGCGTTTCCCGAGATGCTTGAATGGACACTTAGACATCTGGGAAAAAAAGATAGGTATATTTTAGTCGGGGATTTTAACGATCCCCACACCAGTTGGGGTTATAAGACAAATACAAAAAAGGTTAGAAACCTAGTAGAAGCAGTAGAGAAATATAACATGCAACTAGAGACCTTCCCCCTCGCCCCCACGAGACATGGAAATAGCATGTGCGGAGACACGTACCCAGACCTCACCTTTACATTTAACGTAAAAGAGGGACAGTGGAGGAACCTGGATGAAAATCTGGGGAGCGGCCATTATATTATTAGTTACTCCACTACGACTCCCAAACTAAAGAAAGCCTTTCAGAAACGCGAAACTTACAGACTCGACTGCATATAGACATTACCCGACCTCTCAGCATCCGATAGATACAATAGAAGAATGGGTAGACGAAATGATGCAGGCATACCAAAATAACACAAAGCACGTCCCGCTAAGCGAAAAAAACACCGATAGTGGATATCCACCACGTTCAACTGTGGGAAGGCAGGAGAAGTCTTACTAAACGATGGAAGAGACAGCGCTTTAACAGAAAGCTCAGAGCTAGAATAGAACAACTGACAAAAGAAGCAAATGAGTGTGCTAGGGAACTACAAGCGAACAAGTGGATACAATTTTGCGACTCGTTACGAGGAACGCTCTCAACAACCAAGATAGGGGCAATTTTTCGCAGCATCCTTGGCCCATACTATACAAAAACAGTCACTACTAGGGCATTACTCACATTGGTAGGAAAATTTAAGGGGGATGACGCATCATTGATCCAGACCCTAGCAGACAGATACATCGGGACAGGAGGACATAACATCGATAAGAGAGAGTACAAAGGCATGGACAATCCCAAGCTTGATGCACCCATAACGAAACAAGAAGTATATGCCGCCGCTCTAGCATTAAAACGTAGCTCAGCCCCAGGCGAGGACGGCATCACGAATGCTATGTTAAGAAATATGAGTGATCAGCAACTAGACCGACTAACCCGATACTTCAATTAGAAAATCTGAGAAACGGGACGTTTGTTCAGCATCAAAAACGTCTGAAACTACTCACTGCGGCATTATTCCTTGATATAAAAGGCGCCTATGATAATATAGCACATTATGGCATTATAGATGCTCTGATTGAAGCCGGAATCGGTGGCCGCACTTTTCAGTTCCCGTGCAGTTATTTGACCGACAGGCATTTCTTCGTCATGACCGAGGATGGCGCCACGACTCAACACCAAGCGTTCCGTGGAGTACCACAAGGCGGAGTATTGAGCCCGACGCTATACAGCCTAGTGCTAGTTGGCCTAGTCAGATGCTCGCCCAACACAGTTCCAGTATCAATATATGCCGACGACATTTGCATTTGGGCGTCTGCTGTAACACGACTGCAGGTACGAGCACGGCTCCAAAAGGCAGCTACGTTAACATCACTGTACTTGCGAAAACAGAACTTATAGCTGTCTTCAGAGAAATGCTGCCTCGTTACATTCACTCGGAAGGTAATGAAGCGTTACTCTGTAAGTGCCAATGGGCAAGCAGTTGCAAATGCACGGAAACGCCGCTTTTTAGGGGTAATTATCGACCGCGACCTATCATAGAGCCCGCACGTTTCATACCTAAAGAAGAGGTTAATGACAATAATACATCTCCTCAAATTTCTCGGCGGAAAGTCATGGGGCACATCGGTGCAGTCAATGCTGCAGCTTTATAACGCCTTGTTCCTCGGTTACGCAAGATACAGCCTTCCTATGCTTGGTAACGCCTGCAAAACAAACCTGCGTGTACTCAGGGACTACAAGGTCAAGCCCTAAGGACGTGTCTCGGTCTTCCCAGGTGTTTGTCTACAGCGGCAACGATTGTCATATCTCGAGATCACCCAATATCAACGTACTTGGCAACCGAAGCTCTCAGGGCGAAGGTAGTCGGGCACGTTGCCTGACTACCTTCTCACCATCTTACCGCTCTACCCGCAGAAAGGCCACCCGCAACTTTCAGTCGTATAACTGTCGCCAATCGTACCTCATTGCCATGGAACTACGTACCTGCAGCAGGACCATTCTCACCTTTATGGTGCCTGCACAGACCTGAAATACGTCTCACCATCCCAGGAATCACGCAGAAAGCTAACATGCCGTCGTTTGCCCTGAAGCAAGCCACATTAGAAATTTTACATGTGGTGCACAGTGGCCGCGTACACGTTTACATCGATGGCTCAGTCACATCTGCAAGTTGAGCTGCCGCTGTGGTGATACCAACAAGATCCGTCAAAATACAGCTAAAAACGTTACGTGTATCATCAACGACAGCTGCTGTACTGGTAGCCCTGCGTGCGGCTCTTCATTTCATTCAGGAGGAACCATCCCACGCATGGTCAATCTTCTGTGATTCCAAGGCATCCCTACAGAGTGTACTCAGCACTGCGCCATGGATCACATGAGCAGCTCGTCGCAGGGATCAGAGAAGTTCGCCATCGCATAGTTGACAAAGGACACGACATAATATATGAGTGGTTGCCTAGTCACTGTGGAATACATGGCAGTTATTGAGCAGACGCAGCTGCCCGATCTACCCATGACAGCTACAACTGCGTTGCCATTCCTCTTCCTATTTCCATCTAAGTCCTATTTTCCATCTTCAAAGGAGCGACTATATTCGTATTTCAGGCATTGATTATACCTATGATGGCATATCAGACTCTGTGTGGCTCTCAATTCTTGAAGATGTAAGGCGAAATATTCAAGATGTTCAAGGGTATGATTTACCCCTATCAGAAAGAAGGTTCTTAGCGCAGTCTGTATTTTGCGGACGAGTGTGGTACGTTTGTCACGTCGTGCAGCCACCATTACGGGTTACTAGGTCCTTGCAGTCTCTTCTTGGTGCCTTCTTCTGGTCGGGCCTTACAGAACTGGTCTGCCGCGCGGCGCTTCGGCAACCACGCTCTCGCGGTGGGTTCGCCTTCCCATCCGTGTCTGTCCGCTGCCGGCTGCTTGCTCTGCGATTTCTGCT